>NC_140971.1:94743609-94926109 GCF_056783735.1 Eptatretus burgeri
GGAGTTCAGGTACCCCAGCATGTGGGCATATTTGTTCACGTAAATCAAATCTTTGAAAAAGGGATCAAACCCTCACCTGCATTGTCAGTCGATTCACCGACAGGATAGTGCATGACAAAAACATTGGCAGAATTTCTCGAAAATAAATTGAGAAAACTCACCTCCATCAATATATTCCAGAACGAGGACCACTAATTTGGATACTGCATAGTTGTGGTGTAACTCTGGCGGGGGGGGGGGGGGAGGGGGGTTAAATCATAGTTCTTCCTTTGATGGACTGCCAACGCTTCTTCCTTTCAATGAGTCCATTTTTCTGGAATCCCCTTCACTCAATGCATCCCGACTGTGGGCGAGAGAGATGACGGCACTGACTAAATTCCTGCATTCTTCCAAAACGAATTAAAAATTGCATCAAAATTAATACGTAAGACAAATAAATCATCAGAGGATGACTTTGAGGCTTATCTTCGACAAAATGGAATCAATTTGTCCTTGTCGCACACGCAATCTGTCCCACCAGGTTTTGTCGAATCCGTTCATTACATTTTGAGATATCAAGCTGTTCATCGTTTTTCGCCATATCACTCAAATGGTGAAGAATCGCTGAAAAAAACTGCAGTGTATGCATCCAGATTTTCACTTCAATCGAACCAATTCATCCTTGTCAAACACCCAACAAGTCCACCAAATTTCGTCCAAACGTTTTGCTGTATCTTGCTCACAGACAGACAGACAAACAGCCCGGGGTGAAAAGATAACCTCTGTCCACCTTCGGTGGTGGGGGTAACAACAAACACATGGATGATTCACTCGGTGTTTTTGATGCTCTGGGAAGACCTGGTACTAATTGAATATACAGATCATGTGCTGGACATGAGAGGACAGAAGTGCACCTTCACATGAATCGCCAGGACATTAGCAGACAATGGACAAGATGTTACAACACAGATGAACATCAATCAGCTTGTGGTCCATTTTTAAGAAACACATTGGTCTTATGTAATAAAACTGGGATCATCTCACCTTTGTTATTGCAACATCATTCCATAAATAACAACTCCAGTCAGTGTTTAACTTTTCGTGCATGACAACACCAATCTGTCTGTGAAAACAATTTGGATTCTGTTCTGGTGCCATTCAGCACTGGACATCCAGCAGCTCCTCTCTCAGCAATGTTCTACAAATGGAACATGTCCTTTAATCCTGGAAAATCACAGTCATCTCATCGTGACAGAAGAATTATCAAATGAATGCTCATATCAATTTATTTGGTCATCCACTGTAAGAGGTTCAGTCCGTTGAACGTTGAGGCCTCACCATCAGCCATTAGCTTTCCTTGGCTGAGCATATCGAAAACCTGGCCTCCAGAGCCAGCCACAGACGAGGGAGCTTTCGACGTTCCAAGTCTTTCCTTGAATCATCGGAACGACTCATTGTCCACAAGTCCTTTGTGCACATCTAATTTGAGTACTGTTCTCCCCTGTAGGCTGGAGCCCGAGCATCACGTCCATTTTCCTGGATTGTGTGTAGTCTACATCTCTCAACATTATTGAAATCTTCCTTGATGACGCAGAAGCACAAGACCTTTTGTTCTCACATTGCAGATGGGTAGGTGGCCTCCCCATGTTTTTGTAACTTCTTCTCTGATATTGGTCTCTCTGCTCCCTCAGGTCTGAGGCCATCCCCCACAATTCCAGGAAGAACATCTTCATCCAGTTCCCACTCCTGGTTAAACATCCAAAATCCAGGGTGATTTACGTCTCTTATTTTATCTTCTTCTCTTCTCCTATGTGTAAAACCAGCTTCCAGAGGCTGTGCTTTCCTACTCTTCCCTCCAGGGTTCCAAAGCAGGTGGTGCAGCACCATCTCATGTTATCCCCCATCCCAACTCAAAATCTTTTGCACCCCAGTTAAACCTTCTTCTCCCAACATCTTGCCGCATGTTTATGTGTCGCCTTTTCCCATCGATCTTTGCAGCTCTCCTGCAGTTTGCTCATTTCATTGTTTAATTTCTTCAAGTTTCCCCATTGCCCGATTATCAGTTAATCCTCTCTGTCATCTTGCTCTTTCCCTGAGCCTCCATCTTTCAGAGAAACAACAATTAAAGAGGATACGAAAGAGAGAAAAAGGAGGGCTGCTTACCGTCAATGGCTCCACAATGAAGTTCAGCGTTTCAAGGGAAAACGCTTTATCAATTTGTATTTCATAATCTCCTGTAAAGTATAATGATGGATGTGTGGGAAATCAAATGTAAACCCGAGCAGGAAATGTCTTCACCAGTGAACAATAGCATTTTTCAACACAACAACAGGACTTCAGATACCCGAGCATGTGGACTTATTTGTTCACGTAAATTAAATTTTTGAAAAAAAAAAAGTGTCAAACCCTCACCTGCATCGTCAGTCGATCGACAGGATCCTTACACAGCATCCAAGTCAGAAGGGTGCCCAGGAGGGGTTTTGCAAAGGGTGGGAGCTGGAACACGACTTCAAAGTCAGTGCTGTCATCTGTCATTGGCTGCAAGGAAATAAAACAAATGCATTTGTGACAGAATCCTAACCCATCATCACAAGCGAATGCTCACATTTCCATCATGAACATTTTCTCAACAAGCAGGAACTTATGCAATGACCGAGACCTGACTCGAAACTAGTAAAATCGAGTTGTGGAAGTTCACCAAGTTGTGGAACAAAAGAAAAGTTGTATTGTGAGTTGTAAAATAAACTCTCTCACCTCAATAACTGGATCGGAAGCCTCCATCGATTTAAATCAATAAATATGTGTAAACTCAAATGTTTTGGAGTAGAAATTAAACGGAGCAAAAAAAAAACAACATTGTTCGCCGAAGTTTTCCAGAGAATTGTTTTTACAATTTAAATAAATAAATAATGGTCGGTACCAACAGGAATTACAAGAGAAAAGAGGAAATGAAACAATTATTTGTTTCATTGTGCAGTGGATAAGAAATGACAGTGAGAGAGATGTGATGAATGTTACAAACATGAATGATGTTGAAGGAGATCAGAGATCATGCCTTCAGACAGGACTACCCTGCGGAACCTCCACTCGTCAAACAAAGAGATCTTAACATCAAAATTATCGCCATGATCATGGGTAAATAATGGTGTGTGCTGAGCAAGCCAAACAACGTCCCAGCACCTTTCACTCAGCACATACACACACACACACACACACACACACACACACACACACACACACACACACACACTCACACACACACACACACACACACACACACACACACACACACACACACACACACTCCACTGCCTTCACTCACAACACATTCAACTCAGCACATACTCTCCACTCCTTTCACTCACCACTCTCACACTCCAATCACTCATCACATATCCCCACTCCCTTAACTTCTTCTTGCGTATGTCACCTTGGCTGCCGGGTAGCTATCGTTTTGTTGGGGCACGACTATGCCGCTGATGCGGTGCCCCTATACCAGTTCACTGGTACTTATTTCGCCAACCTCACAAGGATGACAGGCTGAGTCAACCCCGCCTGGTGTTAATTCAGTGGTCAACAGAGCTCAAACTCAGGACTGGAACATCCCAAGGCAGCCACCCTCCCCACGAATCCAACACCAGGGCTTGACTCACCAGACTTTTCACATGGCACACACTCTTCATTCCCTTTACTCAACACATCCTCACACTCTCTTCACTCTTCACGCTTTTCACTGAACACACATTCAGCAATGTCAATCTCCTGTGCAGATTCTCTCCACACACTTAATTCACTTTCATCCATGAACTGTTCAAACTCCGTTACCCCCGCCAAGTGACTATCCCTTCCTTCATCCGATCGTAACGCTTTCTACAGCAAAGACTGTGATTTTCAAAATAACAATTAGGTTGGTTATGTTCAAAAGGAGAACTCTGGGCACAATCATGATGACAGGAATTTGTGAGAATGATCATGACACGATTACAAACAATACTCACTTCAAGAATATCGTCTCCATGAAAATGCTCTCCGACTAACAACTTCATGAATAAGATTCCCAAAGACCAGACGTCAACTGGGGGACCTTCATAGCCACATTGGCCACCCTGTGAAATTTCTGGAGCCATGTATCCACGCGTACCAGCGAAGTCATAAAGTAGTTGGCCACTCTTGAACCTTGTCGCAAGGCCAAAATCAATTATTTTCAAAATGCCTGGAGGGCTGTAGATGATCTTTTGGAGCTGGAGGAGAAACAGAAATCAATTTATGAAAAGAAAAATCAAACCTTGGATGATAAAACAAGTTAAAATAAAGATGAGAAATTCGATAACAAGGGCAGGCAAGAAAAAATAAAAAATTACAGGAAGAGAAAAGTTTTAAAAAACAATAAACAAAAAAAAAAAACCATCCTCGACCAAGACCAGAAGTATAAATAATAAGATGGAGAAGGATCAAGTGAGTGAGAGCGTACAGTGAGGAGTACGAACAACATCGATGCAGAAGATGAAACTTTGTTTAAATGAGAACAATCGGAGGACAGAACGAGAAGGCTGCAAGATGTAGGGGTGTGATTTGATTTTGGATTTGATGAGTAATAACACTCTTTCTGGAGCGTTGGTGCTGCCGAAGCAGTTCCTTGGCAAGGGCTACACTCAATGATTTGCCATTGCCTTCCCAGAATTGTTTGTCTGTGCTCTATCCTTTTAAACGCTGATCGTCAAACAAGGAAGCAGAGAGGTGTAATAGTAAAGAGAAAAGAGGAGGTAGTGTAGCAGTCTGGGTGAAGGATAATATCGTATCAAGAGAAAGGGGGTGATAGGAAGGAAGGAATTAATGTCGAGGGTTGTGTCTGGATGGAGATGATGGATGAAAGAATGGTTAGGTATTCATCGGATAGGTTTATCAAGGCTCCTGGTGTGGTGTGATGGAAGAGTGAGACAGAAGGGTTCACGAGTAATTACTGAAGGCATGTGGTAAGGGAAGTGATTTGATTGTAAGTTATTTTAATTTGTCAGGGAGAAATTGGTCCAGGAACAAGCAAAGGACAGAGGACACGAGGAATTTCTCGATCTAGTTCAGGATTGCCTTTTAATTCAGTTTGTAGATAATCCCATGAGGAGGAGTGAAGTGTGAGACCTCTCCTTCAGTAATAAACTCCACTCGAACCCACTCTACCCCCACTGACCCAAATTCCTTCCTCGCTGTGCTGCACAAAAAATGCTTTTCAAGTTGCAGTGTTTACAGAACATATCACAGTGTACGCTGATGTAGTTTGTTACCTTTATATCTCTGTGCACAATGTTGTGACTGTGCATATGGTCAACAGCGGCCGCCATCTGGAAGGTGGAGATCAAAAACATGAAAACGTGGGCACAGATTGACTTGTGATTGTTGAGATTGTCCATTTTTTTTGAGTTCACTGCCTTCTGTCGATTTTCAAAAACAAATCAACATCACATCGAGATGAAACACTCTTTCAACTCACCTGAACCATGAGAGGCCATGCCTGTTTTTCTGAAAGTTTCCCCCACGAAAGAAGTTTCTCGAAAAGTGATTCTGCAAACATGGAACAGTATTAGACATTTTTTCACAGAAACATACAAGTACAAGGCAATGAGTGTTTTTAATTTTTGAGAAAACACAAGTGGAGGAAAAGTATTTTATTTTAAGATGTGAATGTTTGATTGTTAAAATGAATGATCGCCATGGTTTGACACAAGCAAGGAAATTAATTGAGAAAAGTCACCTCCATCAACATATTCCAGAACGAGGACCACTAATTTGGAAACTGTATAGTTGTAGGCATGAAGCAACTTCACTGTCGGGAAACAAGAAAGGGGAGCACAAGTTAAGATGACATAATAAACTCACCCACAGGGAAAAAGTTTTAAACAACATAATAAACATGTGAACTTCATTTGTGAATTTCATGTGACCCTTTCAATGGCACGTAATAAATGGGAGAATGGTCCTTTCTCTGTTGATGATGTTGTTTGGAAAGGTGAGGATGGAACTTCTCAGCACTGTCCCATCAATCACAAATACATCTATTAAATAAGTACATGGACCTCCCAGGGCTTTCTTCAGAATTAAATAACAACCCGGGTTGGGAGGAAGGCAGTGGAGGGAATCCGATCAGTGAAGGGAATACAAATGGCGCAAACAAGGAAGGGACGGGGGGAGGGTGGGTGGGGGGAGGCGTTCTGTGGGTAGTGTATGTACTAATTACTTTACATAAAAAGTGGAATTGAGTTCACAGAAAGAACTTATGAGAACTATTGTGAAAAGACAACATTCTGCCAACCTGTTCGGATATGGTTGGCCGATTTGTATTCAGTAAGTTTGATTTACAGTGTGGTGCAGTCTCATTATTGATTACACAAAAGCATTCAAAAGTGAAATACGAAGAGCAAATAAGAGAATCCGGTTTCTCAATTCCAGTTTGTGGGGGTGAGTGTGGGGGTGAGGGGGGGGGGGGTGGTTGGATATCATGTTGGTGTTGGTGCTCCAGATATCAGACATTGAATATCAGTGTCATTCCAATTTTGTCATTCCTTCCAAGCTTGTATTTGAGGGGATTTCATCCCCACGTGTTTTTTCATTTCAAAAACATGTTTTTTCTGACTTGTTTAACTCTATTTTTTGCAATCTGTGAGGCAACGACATCATCATGGCAATGATGACGTCATTGACATCCTTGGGTGGCAATGACATCATCCAGTATAAGGCCCAACGCAGGGAAGTGTGAGCCACAGTGTTTCAGGGAACCCTCATTGTAGAAAGTGATCAGTGTGCCTAAATAGTTTACTAAACAAAATTTTGGAGGAGATATTCTAAACAAGCGTTTGAAAATCTATAAAAAAAAATGTATGATCTTCCTGGTCTATATTGAGTCCTTCATGTGCTCACTCTGGGGAATTTGTCATGAAGTTGTCAATAAGGGCCTGTTTTTTATTTTCACATTTGTAAATTAATGATATTTAGCCTGGTGTTGGCGCAGTGGTTAGGGCAGCGGCTTGGGATCCAAAAGGTCCTGAGTTCAAGCCCCGTTGGGCCACTGAATTAATACACCAGGGGGTTGACTCAGCCTGTCATCCTTCCGAGGTCGGCGAAATGAGTACCAGTGTACTGGGCCAGTGTATACCCCGGTTAAAATAGTTGTACCATATCCCTCTGTCGTAAGAGGCGACCAGGGTTGCGTCAGGAAGGGCATCCGGCGTAAAACATGTGCCAAATCACTATGCGGATCATACAGATGATCCACTGTGGCGACCCCTAACGGGAGCAGCCAAAAGAAGAAGAAGAGAAATTAATGATATATATTGTAGGGCTGATATAATTATTTCCATTGTTTATGCTAGTCTTGGTTCCCAGTATGACAAATAGCCCCAATATTATTTGAAAATAGAATTGGATCAGCTCGAAAAGGGTCTTTCCATGTGAACTGACGGAAAACGTCGAAATTGACCATTTTCACACTAGAAGGCTCTTCTTGGTGCCTATAAATTCCCTTGAGTCCAATCCGATAGAAAATAAATATTTTTTCTAATGATATTGCTTGAAAGTTTCTTCGAGTAATAGTAAACTTTCATGTTATTTTCAGGATTAGGGAACTGATATGACTTGGCTAGCAAATTGGGTTTGGCCAGTGAAAATCTCCACCGGTCCGTCACATTTTGCATTTCAGTCAATAGTTTAGACTAATAACATGGCAATTAAATTATTGTTCGTTATATACTCAAATACAATGGGAGTGATTAATCTGACCAAGTATCATTCCCTTATTCCCCATATTAGTGAAAATATCATCTGATGAAAATTTCTCCACCGGTCCGTCACATTTTCAGAAAGGTGATTTTTCTGTGTAATTCATGTTATTTTCCATAATAAATGCTTTTGATTATATTACTAAGCTTACTGATAGCATTGATGCAGTATTTGATTCAGGTTATCATTTCTGGACAATTTTGGGTTTTTGACCCTTCGAATGACAGTCATCAATGAGCTGACAGTCATTTTAAACAATGGTTCACATAGCATTATGAAACAATGGTACAAGCTATAAAACCCCAAAACTACAATGTTTTTCTCCTGGACCAATCATTAGAGCTGACTTTGCTGTTGTTTGAGCGGAAAACTTGCATGTCAGCCTGACCAAATCAAAAAATCCTACCCTATTTTGAAAATGATGACATTTTGTGATGACCAATCCTTTTTATAAACTTTTTTTTTCAAAATGTTCAGTGAATCTTGGATTTTTTTTTCTGCTGCAACAACTTCACTGTAGATGAAAATTGATTTTTTTCACAACTTCTGAAACAATTTGGCTCACACGTAGCTGCTTTGATCCAATGATTTTGCGGGGTGTTTACATGGGGAACCCCCGACCCCTAACCCCTCACCGATATATCTCAAACAAGCCTCTTCCCCATTTCCATTTACATCCCATAAAATATTCCCGTCTCTTCCGTCTCCACTCGGACATTCTGCTACCTTGTTGTCCTTCAGTTATGAAGTCATCTATTTATTTTATACGCCAACATAGCGGAATTTTTCTTTACCTTCTCTCCTTTCTCTGCTCCTTCCTTTCCCTTCCATCGCCACAATCCTATTGCCACCCAATCTCCCCCCCTTCTCCCAAACTCTGCTCACTTCCTTTCCTTCTTCTACCATGTTACATTCTCATATTTTACTGAATTTACTCCCTACATGTATGTATGTACACAATAAAGAGATACCTCCATTCCTATCCTCTTGCCTTCTGTTCCTTTACTCAACATCAGCATTTCCAATCTCTTCCCTCCCCACCTCTCCCTGTCCTGTGTGTGCATAACAAATAAATGCCGGATAAAGGTGTGACGTGATCACATCTATTTAATAAGGAGGAGGTACTTCATGATTTCCTTGAAAGACTCAGAAGAACAAAAAGACCCAAAAGTTCCCAATGACCCAAAAGACCCAGATGAACCAAAAGTCCCCGAGGACCCAAAAAATCCCCAAAGACCTAAAAGACCTAAAATCTGATCTTGTGTCAAGAAGTATTCAGCCGCCTCAGTCAATACTTTGTAGAAGTGCCTGTGGGAGTGATTACAGCTTTGACTCTTCTTGGGTATGTGTGTATCAGCTTCTCTCATCTGGATTTGGGGATTTTCTCCCATTCTTCCTTGCAGCTTTGCTCATGCTCTATTAAGTGAGATGGATAGCATCAGTGAACAGCGTCCTTCAAGTCTTTACACAGATTCTCAATGGGATTCAAGTCTGGGCTTTGCCCGGGCCACTCAAGGACTTTCACGTTCTTGTTCTGAAGCCATTCCACTGTTGCATTGGCTTGATGCTTGGGGTCGTTGTCCTGTTGGAACATAAATCTTCACTGCAGTTTAAGGTCTTTTGTACTCTGAAGCAGGTTCGCCTCAAGGATTTGCCTGTATTTGGCAAATCCTCAAGGATTTGCCTCATTCTTCCTCTTGAAAATCTTTCTTCAAATGTCCTTTTGCTATCAGTGAAGCACCAGTCCTTTTATTCATGAAGTACAACCATAGGTTTGAGTGAAATGAGTGAAACACTTACCAATGTTGGGATGATCAAGCGATCGCATTATTTCAGCTTCATTCAAGAGCTGCAAAAAGAATTGAAGAAATTTGAACAAACTCATTCTTTAAACTGTATAAAGGTTAGCTTCCTCCATAACCACAAAATTGTAACTGTGAGAAACTCACCAGCTTCAGGGGGCAATATTCTCCATCACAGACAAATATCTAAACTGTTTTGTTTCAAGAGCTTAAACAAAAACCGTTATATCCACATTCACACAAACTTACGCTTGATGCCCTGTTCGGGTCCTTTGCCTTCTTCAATGCAGCCTGAAAGCGACAAGACAAAGAGTCATATTCTGACGTCGTAGTCACAATTTGGAAAGACGAGAAAAAAAAAATTGAAAAAGAAAAAACAGATTGTACCACTTCTGCAGATTTGACATTCCTTCCTTCATAGACTATTGCAAAACCTCCATGTCCAATTGGGGAGATAGCCTTCCAGTCCCCGACCTGATAACAAACGGAAACAGAGCTTCATAACAGTCCTTATGGGTTATAAGAGAAATGTTGAAGCTATGTTTATTCGAACTAAAAAGGAGAAAATAATTTGAATGACGATTGGGACCAAATTTTCATTGGGCTTCACGGCCTTGCAGCATACCTGCCTGCTGTACTGCTTGAGCATTACCTTTCACCAAGCCCAGAGCTTGGGCCAGGGTGAGTTGATGGAGGTGGATGGAATCCATGTTTGTTATTATCTTTGTGTGGTCTTTGTGCTGTGAACATACTTTGACCCGCAGGGTGGTGGAGCACATCAACAGTTCTGGCTGTGGTGCTCTTTGTGCTCATGGATTTGCTTTGGACTGCAGGTTTGTGGAGTAAATCAACAGTTCTGGCTGTGATGCTCTTTGTGCTTGGGAAACTTTGACCCATGGGGTGGTGGAAAAGTTTTGACCCATGGGTGGTGTAAATCTTCGACCCGTGGGGCGGTGGAGTAAATCAATAGTTTATGCTGCCGGTGCTCTTTGTGCCCATGGACTTGCTTCGGCCCTCAGGCTTGTGGAGTAAATCAACAGTTCATGTTGCAGGTGCCCTTTGTGCTCGGGGACTTGCTTCGGCCCGTGGGGTGATGGAGTAAATGAACAGATTGTGCGGCAGGTACTCCTTAATCCTTTTGACTCGGCTCGGTGAACGTGATGAGGGTCAAATTGAGTGACTTTTGTGAAAATCATTGACTTGTTGTAAGCTGAATAAGCATAAATTTAATGCATTGAGGAGAGCGGGGAGAGTGGGATATGAGGACACGGATTGAGTGGGGGTTGGGGAAGGAAGAGTGGAGGCAGTGAGTGGGGTGGAGGTTGGGATGAGTTTCTCGAGGGTGGGGGTGAGGAGTCAAATGTGAAAGAAGAGCCAAGGGGTACGCAAGGGGAGGTGGGGAGCGAGTGAAGAGAGAGAGAGAGAGAGAGAGAGAGAGAGAGAGAGAGAGAGAGAGAGAGAGAGAGAGAGAGAGAGAGAGAGAGAGAGAGAGAGAGAGAGAGAGAGAGACAAGAGACAGAGACAGAGAGAGACAGAGAGGTGTGTGTGTGTGTGTGCGTGTTATGATAGCAGGCAAGGGTAGTGGTTCCAGCAGGTCAGTCAGGGCAGTGCAGCAGAATGATGACCTTATTGTCCCAAACAAATAAAGATGGTACTGGCTGTGCCAGGTTGGAGGCAGTTCAGAAGCAAAGTCAGGCGAGGTAGTTTGAATGTGTGATCAAAAGCGGGGATGGGTGGAGGAGAGATGTCGAGGTGGTTGAGATGAATGAAGAGGGTTGGAAGTGTCGTGTGTGTGGACATCAGACGGGAAATAGATAGGGTGAGGAGGGTGGTCGGAGGATACAAGTTATTGCACGCGGGTTTGGATGGAAGGAGGACTGGCGTGAGAGTAATCGTTTTGAAAGAGATCAGCAAGTCAGTTGTCAGAGTGGAAAGATGGGATGGATGGATTGTAATGGCATGGGTGGTGATACAAAGGTAAACGGTTTGTCGAATGCCGGAATATGGGCCACAAACGGGAAGGACTGGGGAAGAGAAGGATGAATTCAGGGACACACTGGAGAGGATCATGGGAATGGTTGAGGTGGATGTTATGCTCTGCATTGTGGTGGACTTCCACGAGCATGTGGGAGTAGCGGAGCCGGGTGAGAGGAATGTGTTGGTAAATTTGGTTGGGGAACGAGGAACAGAGTGTTGACAGCTTGTGGAGCTGGGAGAAGGCATGGGATGGCTATTGCTGCTTCATTCTTTCAAAAGAGGGAAAGCTACAAGATTACCTATCGGAGTTGACATTATCAGAACAGAACTGGATTTGGTGGTTGTAAGGAAGCGACAGTTGTGGAGGGTTAAGGATTGTAACAAAGTGGCTGGAGAGCATGCCACCACCCAGCGCAAGTCTGTGGTGTTTGTGGTACAAATTAAAAAAGAAGGGAAGTTAAGAGCAGGGATCGGAAGATTATTATGTGGGGGAAGTGGAGGGGAAACTTTGTTGTGGAGTACAAGAAGAGACTGAGGTATGAGCAACTTAGTGAAGAAGCGGAAGGTTTGGAGGAGGATTGGAAGAAATATGGAGAGGCCTTTAGGAGAATTGCAGAAGTTTTGTGTGGAAGGACATCAGGAAAGGGTGCATCATCGAAGGATAGAAACCAGGTCTGGTGGATGGTTGAGGTAGCAAAGGCAGTTTGTGAAGAGGAGTAGGTTTGGAAGAGGATAGAGAAGATCAAGGATAGGGGAGGCAGCTGGATGTGGGGTTGCTACACCTGTATGGGCAGAAGGATGCAGCAATAAGAGCTGGCTGTGGATAAGGTGAGGAATGATATGGATGAGGATGATATGAGAAAGAAGATGATCTTGAAGTTGGCTCATGACAGGGACATGGATGGTGAGGATATGAGATGGGGATTGGGGGCGGGCGGTGATTGAGGATGGTGGTTTGAGGCGAGCGACAGAGATGGGTGCAGAATTGAAGGTGTGGGAAGGATATTTCAAAGAGCCATTGAACTGGAAAGGAAGCAATGGTGAGCTGGAGCGATCATGTTATGCAGTGGGGAAAGTGGAGTTGGTGGAGATCACAGAGGAGGAAGCGCAGATGGCATTGAAGAGGATGAAGAAGGGAAGAATTACCGGCATTGATGAGGTGTGTGCAGAGATGATAATTGCGGCAGAAGGCATCTGAGTCAGTTGGAAGAAGAAGCTGTTGAAAATATGTATGAACAAGGGTTCAATTCCAGATGATTGGAGGACAGGGTTAATTGTGCCGACATGGAAGGTGAATGGTGATATTCAAGATCCGGCGAAGTCATGTAATGAAGGGGCTGGAGAGGATTCTGGACAGGTGGGTAAGGAAGAGTGTTTATATGGAGATTGGAGAAGAGCAGCAGAAGTTTCAAAAGGCTAAGGAATGACGGAGCGGATGTTCACATTGAGACAACTGGTGGAGAAGAGGTTGGAGGTGCAAGGTGAGATAGCATTTGGTTTTGTGGAACTGGAGAAAGCCAACGACACTGTTCCGAGAGAGACGGTGATTGTGACACTGAGATGGATGGGAGTGCTGGAAGTAGAATTTTGGTTGGTGGAATGGATGTACAAGGGAATGAAGGGAAGACTTTTGGTTGGTCCTGGGAAGTCTGATAAGTTCAGCCTGAACATCGGTTTGAGGCAAGAAGCGCTCTCAGCCTAATAATGTTTATCATGGTGATAGAACTGGTAAGCAACAAGGTGAGCTTGAGTGGTAGTATGGGGAGGATGCTGTATGCGGATGATCTGGCTGTTGTGATGGAGAGTGGGCGGGAGTAGAAGTAGGCATTTGGGAAGAATGGGCTGAAGATGAGTATGGAGAAGACTGAAGTGATGTGGGTCAGGCAGCAGAGAAAAAAATGAATATCAGGATAGAGGAAAGGAGATTGGACAGGGAAATAGGTTTGAGTATCTGGCAGGAGCAGTGACCGTGGATGTTAAGTCGGAGGCAGTGGTGTGGAGGAGGATTCAGGTGGGTGCGAATGCGTGAAGGAGGGTGGAGGGAGTAATGGCAGACAGAAATATATCAAGAAAGTTGAAAGGGAAGGTTCTGCTGACTTGCATAAGGCCAGTCTACATTTACGGTTTGGAGACCCTGGAACTTAAAAAGAGACAATAACAGAGGCTGCAGGTTTGTGAAAACAACTGTGTCAGAAAGATGGCAAGAATGAAGACAGTAGAGAGAAGTAGGATGGTTGAACTGAGGCAGGAGACTGGTGTGCACAAGACCTGATGGTGAGATTGTTGAAATGCCAGCTGAGGTGGGCTGGACAGTTGGTGCGGACGGAGGAAGAGAGAATGGCAAAGAGAGTGGATAGGTTGAGGGAGCAAGGTAGGAGGAAAGAGGCAGACTGCAGTTTAGATGGGAGGATTGTGTGAGGAGGGATATCCATCAGGTAGGCATGGTTGGAAAGTCGAGAGAGAGTTGACTGAAGCGCCAAGGGCAGGGCCTCGAGTTCGGTTCATGTGCCAAGAGTAAGGTATAACGGAAACCTTGAAGCATTACCCTGCAAGGTCCATAATCTAAGTAAAGCAGCTACGGCTGTGTAAGATTTGCAGCCGGAGATATATCTGTGGTCAGAGGCCTCAGGGCCAGAGACCGGGAAGATAAGCCCGGGACACCCCCTACATGGGAGCCCTGAACTCTGGAGCCATTACAAAATGCTTTGTTACAATGTTATCATTATTTTGTTATTAACCTCCGCCATCGAAGATGGACGGAGGTTACTGTTTTCACCCCCTGTCTATTTGTTTGTTTATTTGTTTGTGAACAGTATTGCGGAAAAACTCCTGGACGGATTTCGACGAAACTTGGTGGGGGGATTAGGTATGGTCCAAGGATCATGCCATTAGATTTTGGACTTGGTCGAAAGTCCAATATGGCCGCTATGGCGGCCATTTTGAAAAAAATATTTTAATTTTTTTTTGCATTTCTACATGTTTTAAGTGATTTCCAACCACCCCCCACCCCCTCCCAAAAAAATTGTTAGACAAAAAAAACCCAGAAATTTTGCACCTTTTTTTTCAAAAAAATTTCGATTTTATTTTTTTGGCATTTCTACATGCGCGTCCATCGAGTTTCGTTTATTCAATCGTGGTTCAGTAGAGTCTGATCCGTTTTGACCTGCAACGAATAGGATATCAGGTTCATTTAAGTGACCCAGCAGTATTGGCAGCGGAGGTTTTGCACTCTGCCGAGTGCTCCCCCTCTAGTTTAATTTGTAATGAGGATGCCATGCTGCGGAAGGTGGAATTAAGCTGCTGTTTTCACTTTAACATGGCATGCGTTTCAAACATGGGAAATTCTTCTGGATTCTTTGTAGTTAATTCGCCGAATCAACTCAGGAGATCACCACGATCAGTTTTGTGCATCACATTGCACATCAGAAAGCACCAGGAGAACTCCACAAAATAATGCCAACAACAACAACAACAACAACACACACACACACACACACACACACACACACACACACACACCTCATCCATTTATACTGGAAAATATGTAGGTAATACAATATTTTGCTTACATAAAATAGTCTCCCAACGTCGTTTTCCTTCTCCTCACTCGAGTCATCCTCATTGTGCTTGATGCTCTGCGAGTCATCATCTTCATACTCACAATCATCGTCTGCAAATACAGTTAAGTGGCAAATATTAATTTACAAACGGGGGATTCTGTTGAGGAAAAGGATGAAGGAATAATTGTGAACAAAACAAATGCACCTGACACTGCGTTGGACAGCGACAAATAAAGGCAAATGCCCAACCCCTGTAACAATGTTATCTTTTTGTGATTGGAGCAATGGTTGTCCGGGGTTATAATTGCCGTTTCTGTTAAAAATAGCAACCCTGATGGACCACACAACAAGGCAGGATTTCCAATGCATTTGATCACTTAATGTTACATTTTCATAAAAAAAATTTCTGTTTGCTGTCTCTCTCTCTCTCTCTCTCTCTCTCTCTCTCTCTCTCTCTCTCTCTCTCTCTCTCTCTCTCTCTCTCTCTCTCTCTCTCTCTCTCTCTCTCTCTCTCTCTCTCTCTCTCGCTCTCTCGCTCTCTCGCTCTCTCGCTCTCTCGCTCTCTCGCTCTCTCGCTCTCTCTCGCTCTCTCGCTCTCTCGCTCTCTCGCTCTCTCGCTCTCTCGCTCTCTCGCTCTCTCGCTCTCTCGCTCTCTCTATCTCTCCCTCTCTCTCGTCCTCCCATCATCAGGTGTCATCTACAATCCAGAGGTTGACTATTATGCAGCAACATTCAAAGCTGAATCTTTCACTTCCTCGTCCATTCCATCATCTTGTCTGTCCATTACATTCTTTTCCTCCCTCCAATTCATTCAACATTTCCTGTCAGTATTGGGTTTCTTTTGGTTGAGATTCTGCTCAAATTGGCCAAATATTATCGATCTGATGCCTCTTTGCTGTAGTTAGACCTGCCATTGTCCATGTCGATTTTTATTCTTTCCAATTTACTGTCATCACTCTTCTGAGCAATGACACCTTGAAAGATGTGTTTTTCTTTTCTTACACCATACTGTTTGTCACTGCAATCTCATCATCTGTCTTCTCTTCAATTCACTCGTGGGTCACACTCAGCTAGAACTATCTGAAATTACTTGGCTCATTAAACTGATGGTTCTGAAGTTGCTGCAATCTGTTCAATTGTCTTTATTAAATCTTACATCTTCAGCATCAATTTCAGATCATCGATTATAATCAAACACAGGAGTTGCCTCACTAATCAAAACGAGTCTTTATAAAGACAATAACAGGTCTGTGTGGACGGAATAATGACAAAGAATATTCTCAACAAAGTACTGAGTTGGGTGTGTTAACCACCCTGGGACACAAATGGAAATGGTGATTCAGAAGTCAGCCCTTCTTAAAAGAACCTGCTCTTGAAACATCACTTCACCTTATTCCCCATGGTGATTAGCATGGTCAAGAGCGGAAAGGATTAATGACTCGAAGGGTCCTCGATCTCCGATCCAAGCACCCTGACCTAAATTCCAAATTCCAGGCCGAACCCACACAGGGCGTTGCATCAGTGATCAAACTTACAGCCTTGTGCTGCAAATTAAAGGAGGATGAAAAGGAAGTAATCATCATGACGACCAAGCAGCCACTGCCGAGAAAGTGAAAAGAAATGAACCAAACGACAACAACCTTTTTTTTTCAGGTCTCCACTCCTAAAAGTCTTTAACTATCCTCATACAGGAAAAAAAATACTTATAACCAAGACAACAAGTTTATTCTGTAAAACATTCTTTCTCAAAACTCACCGGTAAATAGATTTTCCTTGAAGGATCGTTTGCTCACACGGGGCTGTGAATTCCTGCAGAAAATAACAAGGAAAGAGGTCTTGTAAAGCTCTCGTTACAAAAATCCTCCAACATATAAGGGAAGTGTGTGCGTGTGTGTGTGTGTGCGCGCGCGCGCGTCTCTGAGTCTTATCGAACTGAAAATGGCTCGGCCGATCTCCATATTTTGCATCCGTGCTGGGGCTACTCATCATCGTCAGGTCAGGGGCACAAAATAATCCCACACCCCTTCCCCACAAGGGTGTGGAGACTACTTACAATTTTCACCTGTAAATGTGGAACATTGCAAATGGTTTACTGACCCCTGCTGAAGAAAGGGGGGATTACCAGCCATAGCATGAAATATATTTTCCTCACCCCTCCCAGAGAGAGTTGGTGTTTCAAGTTACATTAAAATAAGGTAATTCTCTGTTTGTGTGCGTGTTTACATCTGTTCACAATATAATAATAAACAACTCGGCCAATCTGAAGAGAAGACTTACAGTTTTCACCTGTTCATGTGGAATAGTACAAGTGCTTTAACCACTGATCCCTGCCAAAGGGAGTGGGATTTGACTACATATTTCGCTCCCGGATGTGGCAAGTATTACAAGTATTACTCGTGTCACGAATAAAAACAATTTCAGAATAAAAATGTGATAATGTCAGTGATAATTAATCAGACTGTGTGGGTTCCTTGGACGTTTTCTACTTTCGCACAGTCAACAACACAACTGGACTACTACCCACGAAGTAGCTTCACAGCAAAATTACACCACCTTCCCAACCCCTCTTAGAGTGTCCCAAGCTCCTGGAGGAGCAGTCCAAACTCCTGTCCTAACTACTGCTGGCTGGGAAGGCAATGGCAAACCACCCAGTGCAACCCTTGCCAATAAACTGCTTCAGCAGCAACGATACTGTGAAACAGAGTATGCTAATCAGAAATCAGAGAATGAAGATACTCCAGTTTTCTACATGAAAAGCCAACAAATCATAAAAGCGGGGAATTATCATACAAGATACGATACTGTTCGTGTTACTTCGATATAATCCTGAACAGCAGGAAGGAATGTGTTGAAAACTGCTGATTCTACTTTAGGAAGGGTTTGGGGGAGGGGAGGGGGGAACAAAGCTTTAAAGAAATAATTTAATAGCCACTGGATTTCAGGTTGGGAATGAGGGAGGGGGATTCTAACCCCAACATAAGGATGAAGAGTCAGCTTTTCACATTGGCAGGATTGGCTAGACGTACGTGTCGAGTGAGTGGATGTCCTTTCAACGTCTGTTCAATGATCATCTCACAAACCTCACCCTCTCCACAACTGGAATATAGAATTTGACATAGTTGTGTTGATGCATATACCTCAACCCATGTTAGATGTCAACCTGCTGTTAAGCAGGTACAAAATATCCGTGGATGAGAAGCCAGCGCATGGGGTACTGTGCCCCCTCCCCCCCCCAAAAAAAGTTATTTGCTGTGTCCCAAATCTGTACACATTGCAAAGATGTCCTTTGCCAAAGAGTTGGTTGCCGTGACTTGGCCATGACACCCAGCATAGTATTTCCAATCACAGATATCCACTAAATAAATCACCAAGTCTGCCATGTTCACAGGAGGGACTCACAAGGTTCAAAATCCATTCAATGGTGGCGATCTGTCGGGGATTTGCAAGGGTGGATCGGGATGGGGGGGGCACAAGTGGCTCCCCCCGAAATCCCGCCACTCCCATCAAAAGTGATTGTCTTTCTCATCTGTGTTCAGGTGTATAAAACCGAAGATGTGGTCCCTGAATGTGGGATCACCCGATATTCCTCAGAACACAGCTGATGTTCACCGCAGCATTCAACATGGAACTGGTTTGGACCATTCAGTGTGTTTCCATGGTGGATACTTGATGATTAATGAATTACCAGAATCATTTGTCATCGGAGAAGCTTCTTTTCTCTCAACCATTCACGAACCAAGAAGTGGAATGGTCTCCCAAACACCAGATAATCCAGAGTCCCTGTTATTCTGTTTGAATTTTGCACTCGGTCTGTGTTTTCAAGACTCAAGAACAAGCCTGGTGTTGGCTTAGTGGTTAGGGTGGCTGGCTTGGGATCTTCGGGTCCTGAGTTTGAGCCCCTGTGGACCGATGAATTAACACCAGGTGGGGTTGACTCAGCTTGTCACCCTTCTGAGGTCAGCAAATTGAGTGCGAGGGTACTGGTAATTTGGGAATTGCTCCAGCAGCACAGCTGCGCTCTCAGCCAATGATGAGAGCCTTGTGCTGCATACAAAGGAGGAGTAGGGACTCAAGAACATGCTTTTTGACCGTGGGGAATTATTCAGGCGAGAAAATAGGCATCGAATGTGATGGAGAAGAAAGCTTTGTCAGGAGTGATTCACATCGTCAACATGATGAAAGCAAATGTTCAGCTGATGGCAAAAGCGTAATTCTGAACGTCACTTCCATTTCAAACCTTGTTCAATGTCAGAAATATTGATTTGTTTTGATCATTACGTCATTTTGTTTCATCAAATGCAATGTCTGCTTTTCATTCGATTGGATTTTTATGATGAGACAATCATTGATATAAACGTTGAGTTTGGAATAAAAGTTTTTTACATTGGAGTACTTCTTTTCAAATGTATTAGAGCATTCTTTATCTACATTTAGAACAGCTTTTAGAAAATTTTTTTAGTCAGAATCGTCTCACAAAAAAATGTTCCCCTCGCTCTACTCGGCGAAATAATATTTTCCGGAAATCATGGATCCACACCCAATTTGTGTAGCACACGTCCATCCACTCGGGCCTTGCACAGGCCCACATGGACGGGAGTTTGCAGTACGAGCAGGCGTCCGTTTGTTGAGCTGAGAAAGTTCTTCAAGCCTTTCATTGTGCAGAGGCTTGGCCCTTTCTCTCAGATACTTTTACAAGTATTTTTGGCTTCTTTAAACTTTGCGAGCCATTTCAGGTGAAAATCCTTATTTCGCACAAACAAAAAGTTTTATCATTTGCAGCTGAAGGTCACATGACTTTTGATCTTCCACCCTAAAATCAAATCAGTTAATCTTTGCACCAAAGTGCATACTCGTACCGAGTTTGGTCAAAGTCCCTTCATTGGTTCATAAGTTATCGTGGTAAGAAATATCTGCGACGAACATTCGGACGGACATACAGCCAGATGCACAATCCGAGGCAGAAAAAGTAAATCCAGTAATAAACGAGAAGAGCACACTTTGATGTCATGACATCAACAGATATGTCTCTGGCCACATTACGACGTCATTATACATACTTGTACCAAGTTTAATTTAAATCCCTGAACCCAGATTCATCATATTAAATAATTCTGGCTGCCAGACCATGCATCCGATCAGGTTGAAATTTGAAACATGTATTTCCCATGACTACGACAACTTAACTGTGACGTTTCATGTCGATGAAGTGGATCAAGAGAAATAATTTTTAAAGCATTTTTGTTCAATCCAATATGGCTGCCAGACCATGTGACCCATTAATTATTTGTGAACATTCTCGTGTCATCCCCAAGGCTTGGGGAACATGTGGGTGCAGTTTCCCCTCGATCTGTAAAGCCGTTCTGGAGAAGAAGATTTTTGAAGGTTTATTCTTCAAAAAAAATCACAGCTGCCAAAGCATGTGACCTATGACGTCATAAGTGGAGAACATTTTGTTTCTCATGAATAGGCGATCATACCTGTAAAGTTTCACCTCAATCTGTTCAGCTGTTTCGGAGAAGAAGATTTTTGAAGGTTTTCAAGTTTAAAACAATATGGCTGCCGAACTAATGACCGATGATGTCATCAATTTTTTTCGCCCATCCAATTTAGTCCAAGATGACCCTCAAAAATGTTCCGACTGATCGGACAAAATGTTCGACGTATGCAATTATGACGTCATAACGAAGCCACCTCCGACGTCATCAAAAAATAAACAACACACTTGCTTCCCATGGGAAGGACTCCATATTTGCCAAGTTTCAACTTTTTCTCCAACGAAGTGGTTTTGGAGATACAGAGGTCCAAAGTTTTTCCTTTTTTTCCAACTTGGCTGCCACACCACATGACCTATGATATCATAATTATCATTAAAACAATCTACACGAGTCGTCACACCGATGGTGAAAATTTCAGGTCAATCGGATAGGCGGTTACAGAGAAAATCTAGAAAATTAGCATGGCCGGACATACGTACGGAGGTACAGATGGACAACCCAAAAAAACATAATGCCACCGGTGACTTCGTCAGCGGAGGCATCAAAATAAATAAATAAATAAAACAAAACTTTGTGATGTTCTACCTGCGGTTGCCACACTCTTCTCACACTTCAGCACACCCCTCCCCAACTATCCCAGTTGTGGCCCAACTCTTTCACCAACCAAGTGGCTCGCCCTGATGTTTGATTGGCAGAAATTTGTAATTTGTTCTCAGGTTACCAGCGAAAAACTCACCATCCCATCGCAAAAGCATGATGAGATGTTTAACGCCCATTCATAAACCAAGAGGCAGCAAATGGTCCTCTCACTTCACATCCTTTGCATAGACGGTGAACATATTTACGTGTCAACCTTTATGCAGAACACCAGAACAACCATTAATATCTGCGTCGAGAGTCCAAACCCGGCTTGACAGCTCAGAGGCGAGTGCGCACACCTCCAAGTTGTCCGACATCCCCACAACCTCCAATTTATGGTACAGAAAATCATTAAGAAGTAAAATGTGATTGAGATACGGCAGGGTTAGCTTTAACCCTCAGAAAGGGAATACCATTCTTCTTGTGTGAGTGTTTCATGTCACCACATCCAGAAGGAATATTTTATACATTACTTATGTTGTGCGTTCATGATCACCAACACACGTCCCCGTATTTTTACGCCTTCTGCACTTTTGCCGAAGTAGAAAAAGATTGAAAATCAATTTCTTGTTCACTTTGAGGGAGATAGATCCAACAATTGATGAAAAAGACGAGCCGGTGGAAAATAAACTTATTTACTTCAGTCGTTTCCAAAAGGTGGTTTTCCTTGCTGCAGTAGAAGATGCTGGTTGGTTCACACCAACAATTTGTGCATCTCCTGGCTTTGTCATCCTCGATTGCCTGAAAAAGAACAACCCTCTTAAATTTTCAACCAAGTACAAATGTGTTGAACTGAAGAACATACACATTCGCAATTTTATCAAATCTTTCATTTAAACAACTTTCACCACAATTCCCTCTATACCCAAGACCACATAAAACAAGGAAATATCAGGTGAAGGTGTAAAATTGAACACAAACAATAAACTTGGTTAAGGAGACGAGTGTGCCGTCGATGATTGGTCATCCTTCAGCCAACACACCTCATTTTCTGGTGATGTTGTGCCTCCTCCACACTGTTCTCCTCTCCACTCACCCGAACACCAAAACCCCCCTCACTCCGCCGGAAAGTGATGGCAAGTATATAAACTAACTGAATTAATGTGGTGTTCATTAAGAGCAGGAAAGATGGGATAAATGGCCTCCTTCAGGTTCCTTGTCGTGGGTGAGGGTATTGATCACATTATCATGATATCATATTGTACAAAACAGTTATTTCTCTGAATATTATTGATCATGGTTAACTATCATGGAATATGACAGGTTTAACTATCATTTCCTTAAAGGAATTCCATTCTTCATGTCTGTTCATTTCACGTCACGACATCCCGAAGGAATCTTTTTTCCATGACTTACATCGTGTTTTCGACATTGTCACAACGTTCCCCACTCTTTGCACGTCTTCTGCACTTTTGCCTGAGTTGAAAAAGAGTTAAAAATCAATTTTTTGCACAATTTCTAAGGAACATATATCCACCAACAAGTGTAAAAGAAGGGAACATGAGGAAAGTAAACTTATTTACTTCAAACGTTTCCAAAGTGAAGCCTTGTGTGGAGAAGACAGTGATGGCTGGTTCACACCGACATCGTGTGACCCTGATGGCTGGTTCACATCAACATCGTGTGACCCTGATGGCTGGTTCACATCAACATCGTGTGACCCTGATGGCTGGTTCACACCGACATCGCGTGACCCTGATGGCTGGTTCACATCAACATCGTGTGACCCTGATGGCTGGTTCACACCGACATCGCGTGACCCTGATGGCTGGTTCACACCGACATCGCGTGACCCTGATGGCCGGTTCACATCAACATCGTGTGAATCGGGAGAGCAATTCAACCTTCGTTTCCTGAAAAAGAACAATCCTCTTTAAAATCCACAACTTGGTAGAAATGTAATAAACCGGATATCACATACATTGTCCATTTCAACAACGAGCACTGCAAAGCCCCCTCCACCCAACATCAGGAAAATAAAATATCAGGTAAAGGTGTGAAATGAACAAAAACAATGAACTTGGTCAAGACGGGACGAATGAATGTGCTGGACATGTTTGTTCATCCTTCACCCAAGAAACATCACTCCTTGGTGATGTTCTTGTGCCTCTTCCACACTGTTTTCCTCTCCACTCACCCTCACTCCAACACCCCCCTCCCTCCGCCAGAAAGTGATGGCGAGTAAATAAACTGATTAACTGAATTAATGTGATGTTCATTAAGAGCAGGAAAGATGGGATAAATGGCCTCCTTCAGGTTCCTTGTAGTGGGTGAGGGTATTGATCATATTATCATGATATAATATTGCACAAAACAGTTGTTTCTCTGCATATTATCGATCAAATCATTGTAAATAAAGATTAATAATTTGCGAGCTCTAGTCAAAGTTGTACACCACGTATCACTTTACCACTCAGGTCAGGTACCTCCTGACGCTTACCATTTGTACGTTACTGGACATTTATGTTTCACCCTTCATGTAAAACACCAGGATGACGGTTTGTATCTGGGTTAAAATTCCAACCAAGACCACACAGCTCAGAGATGAGTGCCTGGACTTCGAGGCGACCACCGAGCCTGACAACCTCTAATCCATGATATAGAAAATAATCTGGAAGCAAAATCTGATTGGTATATAACAGGGTTAACTATCATTTCCTTAAAGGAATTCCATTCTTCATGTCTGTTCATTTCACGTCACGACATCCCGAAGGAATCTTTTTTCCATGACTTACATCGTGTGTTCGACATTGTCACAACGTTCCCCACTCTTTGCACGTCTTCTGCACTTTTGCCTGAGTTGAAAAATATTGAGAAATCAATTTTTTGCACAATTTCTGAGGAACATCCAGTATATCCACCAACAAGTGTAAAAGAAGGGAAGATGAAGAAAATAAACTTATTTACTTCAGACGCTTCCAAAGTGAAGCTTTCTTGGGTGGAGTACACAGTGATGGCTGATTCACAGCAACATCGTGTGACCCTGATGGCTGGTTCACACCGACATCGCGTGACCCTGATGGCTGGTTCACACCGACATCGCGTGACCCTGATGGCTGGTTCACACCGACATCGCTTGACCCTGATGGCTGGTTCACACCGACATCGCGTGACCCTGATGGCCGGTTCACACCGACATCGCGTGACCCTGATGGCTGGTTCACACCGACATCGCGTGACCCTGATGGCTGGTTCACACCGACATCGCGTGACCCTGATGGCTGGTTCACACCGACATCGCGTGACCCTGATGGCCGGTTCACATCAACATCGTGTGAATCGGGAGAGCGATTCAACCTTCGTTTCCTGAAAAAGAACAATCCTCTTTAAAATCCACAACTTGGTACAAATGTAATAAACCGGATATCACATACATTGTCCATTTCAACAACGAGCACTGCAAAGCCCCTCCACCCAACATCATGAAAATAAAATATCAGGTAAAGGTGTGAAATGAACAAAAACAATGAACTTGGTTGAGACAGGATGAATGAATGTGCTGGACATGTTTGTTCATCCTTCACCCAAGAAACATCTCTCCCTGGTGATGTTCTTGTACCTCCTCACTGTTCTCATCTCCACTCACCCAAACACCCCTTCCCCACTCTCCCAATGATTTTAAGTAGATAAACTGATTGATTAAATTAATGTGATGTTCAAGAAGCACAGGCATGATGGGATAAATGGCCTTCTCCTGTGTCCAAGTTCCTTGTACAGTAAGTTATCCGACAATGTCACTTCAAACAACGTCGTTTCACTATAATGTGGCTAACCAAGAGGGGAAAACTTTTCCAACAACGTCACAATGTTTCTCCCCGTCGTCGCCTGTTCCAGTAAGCACGTCAAATTTTTTGACTTCCCTCCCTTCCTCGCACGCAGAATTCGGAACTACTTGCGTTGGTGGAACAGCATCCCCGGTGCTTGGTCGAATACAGAATACAGTATCTACTGTAAACAGAAGGACATAAAGTGGCAAGAGGAGAAGAACACATCCCCTACCCATGACATCTTCGTCTTTGTTCAGCATCCACCGGTGAACTTGGCTCTTTTTTGTGAAGGGAATTCCCGCTCAACATCATGACATAGAGGCATTGGGGAAGTGGACCCATCATCTTCCTCCTCACAATAGCCCACTCCCCCATCATTTTCTCTTCCCTCACACTCCACCTCTGCAAGCTCACCCAGGACCATCGTCGGTGAATTAGTATTCGACTTAACATGTTACATTTTTGTTAATACCCTCGCCAAGGAAGGTGGACAGAGGTAATGTTTTCACTCCTGGCTGTGTTTCTGGCTGTGTTTGTTTGTTTGTTTGCTTGTTTGTTTGTTTGTTCGTTTGTTTGTTTGTTTGTCCTGTGAACAGAATATCTCAAAAAGTTATGGACAGATTTGGATGAAACTTGGTGGACAGGTTGGGTGTGTGACAAGAATGAATTGATGTGAGGTTTGTGAAGATCCGGATCTGGATTTGAGAATTGTTTCGGTGATTCTTCACTCTTGAGAGATGGGGCCAAGAACGAGAGATACCATGACAAACCGGTAGGCGACATGGGTGGTCGCTAGACTAAGGCGAATTTGAAATATGTAGATAAGAGAACACATCAGATGGAATTTTTGCCGTTCGTTGTTCCATATAGGAACATGAGGAGCAACTGTCCATTCATCATTTGTGTTCGATTCCCTAACCCTACGTTAGGGAATCCCATCGCGAACGTTGGGGTGAAAGCATATCGTAATATATAATTGCATACTAGTCATACAGTTTTTGACAGATCGGGCTGAAAATTTTTGAAGAAATACACAGGGCTTTCAGACTACATATATTGTTGTGGACCGGGGGTCGATGGCAAGAATGACCGTTAGGTGGGGAAAATTACGTCGTCTCCACCAGACTCCCCGGAATTGAAGGCCGTCGCTCTGGATAATTCCGTGAGCAGCACCAACCGTGGTCATCAATATCTTGATCGCGTGGCATAGGATTATTTGTCTTGAGCCAAAGTACCTAAGTATCCACGCAATCTCGTCTACCGGGGATCCACGCCCTTGGAACGCCTGGTCGAACCGCATTTACTCGACCGGCAACGGTAAATTCACACTACCGACTACCACTTTGCCACCTACCTTTCCGGCTCGTTGCGGTCGAGCGGGGCCTGCCCAGGACGTCCCGGCTATGATAGACAGATTACCGGTGATGAAACCCCGCCGAAGCTCAGATCCGAACCATGCTGGACCAATTCAAGAAGGGACAGAAACGGTCCGGGAACATTTCTAACAAGTTTTATTGACAATAAATGAAGACACAAAGCAAGACTTAACGCGAATATGCAAGAAGTATTTACAATGATCCAAAAACACTTATTCAGTTCTACTTAAAGACGGGCCCACACGCAGACACACACACAAAATGAAAAGAAACCCAGTCTTTATTGGACCCTCGCGGCCGTGGAAAGAGACTAGCTGGGGGTTAATGTTTGGTGGGTACCTGGCCGTCAGAGGGAAAGGAGTACTCTGCAATGCGGCACCTGCCGAAGGTTGTCGGTTTGGTCCCAGTCGCACGCGTGGGACTCATGACTCGTGACTCGTGGCATAGCTTGCGTGGCGAATGTTCGGGGTCAAAACAAGCCAAGAACTCCTCTTAACAGCCACCGTGAACAACTGGTTCTTCAGCCACCGTGAACAAAACTGGCCCCTCGCAACCACTGCTCGTAACCACTGCTCATAACCACTGCTTGTAAGCACACAAGAATTCTCGTCCACAGAACTCCTCCTTTCACTACACCACACAGCCCTCGCACCCCTCCTTCTTCCTCAGACACGCCCCTCTCTTAAATACCACGAGGGAAAAAATGCCTTCGTACGGGGCGGATCTCCGTGAAGCACGTGCCAGTGTCAGCCTTGATTGGACAGGGTTCCACGGCATGCCCTTCCTGGGCGGGGTTTCGGGTTGGGATAGCGAAGCGCCCGCTCAGTAACAGGCTGGATGGTCTGCTTGATGTGGTGTTGGAGGATATGGGGTTTGAAGATATAACCTACCTAAACTAACACAACGCACAGCCTGTCGTCCCACTAGGGCAGTGTTTCTCAACCGGGGTTCCCCAGAACCCTATGGTTCCGCAAGAGGTCGCTAGGGGTTCCGTGAGAAACAGTAATAAATAGGCTAATGTATTTTTGAGTAGTTTTTGTTTGATTTAATATTCGTAATTTTACTATACACGTACGGCATATTGTTAGAAACTCCTTGGTTATTATAATAGAGGCTTCAACCTCTCATATTATTAACAAATATAAGGGTATGTTCTTTTGAACATACGAGTCCCCTCGGACCATGAAGCTATTGTTCTTGTTGTTAAAGGCCGTTATGGGAACACAGAAATAAGGGTATGTTTAGCAGCGTCATCATGGTTGGCGTCTCGCAATATAATATATTAGCGAGATTAAAAATACCGTTTTTTACTCGCATCTTCATGTCTGTCAAAAAACCAATGTCAAGGTGCACAACCACAGCTCATAACCTATCCATTGAGGTGTTTTTCGGCCCCCCTGCTTTCCCGTTTTCACGCCACTGTCCACACAAAATTCATCAATCAATTCTATACAGAGTCCGGGGGACTCAATTCTAACAACCATAGGGAATGTATTTAACGATGTCGATATGGCGACAGTGTGAAACCGCCCTCACTGGTTAGTGGACGTCCTGTACGTGGCGGATTCGTGTATCATTGAGTGACTGACTCAAGTACGGGACGCATGCACGGTGTCCATCTATCTTCTCTGTGCTTCCGAGCGCGAAGTCTCTCTCTCTCTCTCTCTCTCTCTCTCTCTCTCTCTCTCTCTCTCTCTCTCTCTCTCTCTCTCTCTCTCTCTCTCTCTCTCTCTCTCTCTCTCTCTCTCTCTCTCTCTCTCTCTCTCTCTCTCTCTCTCTCTCTCTCTCTCTCTCTCTCTCTCTCTCTCTCTCTCTCTCTCTCTCTCTCTCTCTCTCTCTCTCTCTCTCTCTCTCTCTACCTCTCTCTCTCTCTCTCCAGCTTAGCTCTTCTGTTTACCATTATTGCTTCAGCTTTATTTGTTTAAGTTTTGTTTATCAAGTTACATGAGGTGTGTTTTTTTATTTTATTTTAAAAAGATTAATTTTTTTGTGAATTAAAACCTCGGTGTGAGGTCTCATAAACGAGCAGTGTTTTTTTTTTTCATTGCCAATAAATATGACATAAAGGGGGTCATTTTTTCCTAAAACCAGGTATCCAAAAAATATATATTATATTTACCATGTGAACTACGATAAAAATATAAAAGAGCTAGATATTAATAATGGTACATAATAATTTTTATGCAGGGCTTCCCTGAGACATGAAAACTATTTCAAGGGTTCCGTAAGGGTAAAAAGGTTGAGAAATGCTGCACTGGAGTCTAGACCAAAAGGAGGCGTTCTAACTACACACATACTTAATGAGATAACTGACTTTTGGGACATCTGTATGTTGAATGCAAATTGTTTCCAGATTCGTAACAACATATATATATATATATATATATATATATATATATATATATATATATATATATATATATATATATATATATATATATATATATATATATATATATATCTATATATATATATATATATATAGTAGACTAGGCATAAGTCGGCAGCGTGTAACTCGTCACTTCGCCTAAGTCGGCAGCGTCAAAAAGTCCCGAATTTATCTCATGTTAAATCCCTTTGAATAAAGGGTCATCCCTCTGTAAGTCGTCCTCTCTAAGTCGTCACTTCGTCTAAGTTGTCAGATGTTGTACGTTCCCGCGTAATGGAAACGCAAGTAAATTACCACTCCTAACTCGTCACACAGAACTGCTGCCTCGTGAGAAGCCCGATTTCATGGAATCGTGATGTCCGCTCATTGGTTTACACCGCCAGTGATAGGCTATTTATCACTGCGTACACATGTTGATCGCACTGCAGGCAGGACAATGGCGACTAAGCGTAAGCTTACAACTAAAACCCACCAAGAAAAATACGACATTATCCAATTTTGCAAGGCAAACCCACTGATGTAGAAAACAGCCATAGCTGAGAAGTTGGACATCAAACGGCAGACATTGAACGATATCTTGAAGAATAAGGGCAAGATATTTGGACAAGTGGAGAAGATCGCGAGGCCGGTGGTAAGTGTGAAACGCGTGAAATGTGTGTCCTTTGAAGATGTCGATGACGCGCTCATCATCTGGTTTCGGCAAATGTCGGCTCAGCCAAATATTCGGTTTCGGCCGATACTGTCTTTCGGTGGAGGATTGCCCAGACAACATCATGGAATACAATGACCGGTTTGAATCCTTTCTAATGCACCAGATGCCCAAGAGTTTGAGGCAGTCAAACATAACGGATAAAATCGCGAAGGAGTAAAGGATCGATCGAGCTTCGTGTTGAAGTCCGATCATGGTTTTATATTGGCATGTTTTGTACATTACCACACTCACTTACACATAGGCATTGAGTGGTAATCATCACCACGATGACTGTGTCATGTAATTTGTCACCATACCATCACCGCTGGTATATGAGTTGTCTTACAGTTGTTCATTATCTTTACTTTTCATAAACTGATTCATGAATTCCAACTTTGCTTAATCACTTTCCAACTCACCAATGAACCCTCACCTATGCCCCGAGGATTGTGTTTTGCTTTTGGTACAATAGCCAGCTCTCACACGTACGTGTCCAGGCCACACGCGACTTCATCCTTCACCCCACAGTCATCATGAATGTTCGCATACGCGTAAGTCATCACATTTCTAAGTCGTCACTTTTTCTCGGTCCCAATGGTGACGACTTCCGCCTGGTCTACTGTATATATATATATATATATATATATATATATATATATATATATATATATATATATATATATATATATATATATATATATATATATATATATATATATATACATATATATATATATATATATACATATATATATATACATATATATATATATATATATATATATATGCAGTACCGGTTTAGAAAATGTACCCTTCACTGTGGGGTTTCTGATGCAATCAACCTATCACAATCACTAACCCTAACAGAGTGGATGTGGGGTGTTGGGGTTTGGGGGGGGGGGGATGAAATCACCCACCGGGTAATGTGCTTGTGTGTCCCTGAAAAGTGCGACGTTGTAGGAAATGATGCTCAATTTTTTTTTTCTCATTTAAATAAATGTAAATAACATTTAATGTTTCCCAAGTCAAAATTATTTTGCACTTCCCATCGATTTCTTGATTCGCTGTGCTGGATAACCGACGTCCCACGTACGGTTTCCCTCGGCCGTATGTAACGGTCGCCAAAGGTGGGACGTCGAGAGTGCGGTTCCCTAGTTGCGATAACTAAATCTCCAGTAAGGTAACACGATAATTGCTCAGCAACCCGTTGAGTCGTGGAGTTATCCGTGATTCGTTGGCTTCAGGGTCGGAGGTCGGGAAGCGGGTCCCAACAACCCTACCGTGAGCCACGATTCCCCCAGAACTCTCGGACTTTATTCAACACTTTGTGATTGGCAAAAAAGAAATACAAAAAAATTCCATTCAAATTAAACCGTGATTCGTGATTCTCAATGGTTTACAAAAAAAAAAATTGGCATTTGGGTTTCCTTTTAAACTTTCCCTATCACTCGGGAAGGAAACTTTTGTGTGCTTTTCCCATCACTGAGGACGGGGGGGGGGGGGGCTTTTCTTCGTGATGTAATATTGTACAAAGCAGGTGTTTCCCTGCTTTGTTATGGAACAAATGTTTATAAACCACAATTAATATTTTGATGTTTCTGATCGAAGTGGTACCCAGGGTATCGCTTCCCTCCTCGGAGCACGTCCTGACACTTGCCATGTGCAGTTCTTCTTAAATCAACATTTTTACACCTTTAAGTGTTCTTCTTCTTCTTCTTCTTCTTCTTCTTCTTCTTCTTCTTCTTCTTCTTCTTCTTCTTCTTCTTCTTCAACAACTCCAATTGTTCTGACCTTAAAAGGAGGTCGACTAACGTGTGAACAGTTGTTCGACCAGTGGGACCCAAGTCTTTCACGAACAGGTTGGAGAGTCATTTTGTTGACTCGCAGGAGTTTGTAATTTGTTCAGGGTACCCGTGATAAATCACCAACTCTTCACAAAATACATGATGGGAGATTGAACGTCCACTCTCACCACAAGAGTTGACAAATGGTCCTTCGCGTCCTTTGTATGGACAGCACACACATTGAATGATTGAGGGCTCGTCCTTCATGTGAAACACCAGGGTCCACCAGTGGGTCCAATATAACAGTTTATATCTGGGTCGAGACCTGAAGACTACCCCCCACCCCAAGAACCCCTAATTGATGATATAGAAACTATTTAATGAATAAAATGTGATTGACACTACACATGGAAACTTTCATCCTTCTCTCAATCACATTTACTTTGTCTATTCACTGAACCGCTCTGTGACATGAATGAACTCAAAGTCTTTCTCCCAAAACAACTCACTCGTTAATCATTCTCTCCAGCAACTCACTCGATATAATCGATCCTTTATCCTGCCAAGGCTTTATTGAGCCACTAATGGGTTCTTCCTACTGGTGGGGCAGATAACAGCAATTTTTGAGAGGAATCGTGCAAATGATGATACAAGCATCAAATTTGGCACATTTGTTGTCCAGGGGATTCTAATCAAATCTGCCTGATTGGACATTTGAAAATCCAAATTTTGAAAAAGTTGGAAAAAAAAAAAACTTCAAAAAAGTCAAGATCACGAATCAATGTTGGATGCTGGCTGAGATTGGTGAATGTTTCAGAAACATCATCAAAGACGTTCCAAGTCTGCCATGCAGTTTTCTTCCCTTTACCGCGGAAGGCAGACACGACGTCACATCCAGTGAACGCAAGGAAGTATGGGATCCCTCTCGCTTTCTCAGGCCCTATTGCAGAAACTACCTCATGGACTGGAATCCATCGCGCCTTGGCTCCTTGGCCAAAGGCAATCCACATGTACTCAAGACCTAGTTCCTGTAAGGATGGCAGTACAGATATTGCTATGACTAGTACGTCCGTGTCATTAGCCTTAATGATAATGGACTTGCTACCATCCGTCGTTGCATCCCTGGCGTGTACAAATATTCGAGTGTCAGCTTCTTCATGACAACATGGAGACAGCACCCAGTGACTTCCTTGTGTTGCTAATAACATCTTCTCCTCTATCCCACCACCTTCGTCAAGTCTTGCAGGGTCTAGCTTGATTGGTAGTGCATTGAGTGAGTGAAACAGAGGAATATTCCTTGCCAAGTTCATAGACCCATCATCTCCTCTTTTGGCAGGATTGGCCTGGGGGGACTTTAGATCTTCCTTCTTAACCTCCTGACATAGGCAACACTTGGTCCAGACAGTGTTCCATGATTTACCAGTAGAACTCGCGTCCATGGCCAGTATGACGTTCAGGGTCAAGGGTTTATCCTTTTACCACCCTGTACATGTATAATGGACACTTTCCTGTATGGGATACAACAAGGTTTATGCATCTGCCCTACACCTAGTCCCATCGTTCATCCAGTGTCATAAGTCCTGTGCGATCTGTACACCATCCAGATAACTAAAACCCCGTTATCCTTGGCTCGGCTCTCCCACGCTGACACGTCCCGTCGATTCAGGTGCGGCTGCCTAACTGATCCAGGGTTGATTAGGCAACATTTGGGACACTAGTAAGTTGTTACAGTATGATGCCAACAATAATGCCAACATACAATTCCTACTTAGCTGACACTGAACCCCATGCTGAGTTTCCCAGCAGTGATGCCACCAATGTGCCTTGGTAGTGCCCGACAATCACTCCTTCAAGAAATTCTTACTTGGCGATGAACTGGAAATGTTGATTAAAGGACTGGTAGGTGGCCTGGATTCAATCAGCACATCTGTTTCATCAACTTCGTGCACTTCAAAAATTTGGAGCAAGATGTAACTCCATCACACGCAGAGACCTTCTGTGAGCTACCCGCATCTAGTTTAGCCTGCGAGCCAAGGCGGTTTACCGGGGTGTGGCCGATGTCGTGCACTCGCAGCTTCTTGGAGCCATAGATGAGAGTTGGACCAGTGATGAGGACTAGTGCCAGTCGTCCATCCAAGGGATGTGGCTGACTGCTGAAACAAAGGTACTACCTCTAATACTACACCCCTACACCCCGTGCATAAGTCGGTACTACTACATACATGTTAAGTCACGCAAACGTATGAAAATATTAAACAAATGTGCAAAATCAGAAAAGTGTGTGTCGGGGAGCTTTAAAAACAGGAAAATCCACTCCAGCAGGCTTGAAAACATAGGAATCCACACTTAGATCATGCAAATCGGACAACTACAAATACTTCTAAGCAAAAAGTCAACTTCGGGAGGTTAACTTGGCGGCCATCTTGAAAAATGGCCGCCATCTTGGATTTTCAAATGGCCAATCGGGCAGATTTGATCACAAAGCCCTGCAGAACAGAAATGTCAAATTTGATGCTTGTATCATAATTTGCAAGATTTTTCTACTACACTATACATCGAAATTCCTTTCGAGGGAGAACTCCCACTCGGATTATAAAATTGCTAATTCCGCCTGTACTCGACATTAAAAGATAAAATTCAGTGAATGTTGCGGTAAAACTCACGTGAAGAACCTTCTAATCTTCAGGAATTCCCCCATCTTGGTTTCTCGGGAAACAGCACGTCCGAAAACAAACCTCGGAGTCACTGAGAACACGTCCTGAACTGTGAGAGACCAACAACGAAGGGATTACTTCAACGAATCGCGAATCGGTTGTCCTGACAACGCGTTGTTGTCAATGTAACTGACCGCCCCATTGTTACGTCATTCAACGAAGTCACGTGATCTAACCGACCCTCAATCACAATAAGTTTAAGTGTTTTCAGGATGGTACATTTATAAATATACATGTGGTGGGGCCCGTTGGTCCGTTGGATCGAACTTTCATTGACCTTCACGGCCTTGGAGCAAACCTTCCTGTTGTACTTCATTCCCTTTGAGGGTTATCTTCCCTTTCTCCAAGCACAGATGTGCTTTCGCCATGGCGTGGGGGGCGATTGCACGTTCGTAATTATTGTTGCGAAATGATATTATTATTGTGGTTAATATTATTAGTATTGATTATTATGTTTTGTTGCAATGTTATCATTTTTTTTTGTTATTTTAATGTAATGCCATATCGTGGAAGGACCGACTGAGCTGCTCTATATACACCTTAACATGTCGTGTTATTAAAACGTGGGAATTTTTCAGGGTTCTTAGCAATTAATGAATCGAATCAACCGAGGAGATCATGACGATCATGGTGGTCTATCACATTCCACATCAGAACCCTACAGTTGAAGGCCACAAAAAACCACACACACAAACACACACGCACAGACACCCCTCTCGTCGATTTATCCATAATGAATCATTCTATTTATCGTGGGGAGTTGTTGCTTGGCCCACAGATTGGTTTTGGGGTGATTGGATTGGGTGGCAGAGGCGTCACGAGCTTCCAAAAAGATTTGAGGGTCCCGTCTACCTTCAGATACCCCCCCCCTCCACCTTCAGATACACTCCCCCCTCCACATTCAGATACTCCCCCCTCCCCATTCAGATACCCCCTCCCTCCACATTCAGATACCCTCCCCCCTCCAAATTCAGATACACTCCACCCCTCCACCTTCAGATACACTCCCCCTCCACATTCAGATACACTCCCCCTCCACATTCAGATACACTCCCTCCACATTCAGATACCCCCTCCACCTTCAGATACCCCCTTCACCTTCAGATACACTCCCCCTCCAGCTTTAGATACACTCCCCCATCCACATCCAGATACACTCCTCCCTCCACATTCAGATACCCCGCTCCATATTCAGATACACTCCCCCCTCCACGTTCAGATACCCCCCCTCCACCTTCAGATACCCCCTTCACCTTCAGATACACTCCCCCTCCAGCTTTAGATACACTCCCCCATCCACATTCAGATACACTCCACCCCTCCACCTTCAGATACACTCCCCTCCACATTCAGATACACTCCCCCTCCACATTCAGATACACTCCCTCCACATTCAGATACCCCCCTCCACCTTCAGATACCCCCCCCCTTCACCTTCAGATACACTCCCCTCCAGCTTTAGATACACTCCCCCATCCACATCCAGATACACTCCTCCCTCCACATTCAGATACCCCCTCCATATTCAGATACACTCCCCTCCACGTTCAGATACCCCCTCCACCTTCAGATACCCCCCTTCACCTTCAGATACACTCCCCCTCCAGCTTTAGATACACTCCCCCATCCACATCCAGATACACTCCTCCCTTCACATTCAGATACCCCTCCATATTCAGATACACTCCCCCTCCACATTCAGATACACTCCCTCCACATTCAGATACCCCCTCCACCTTCAGATACCTCCCCTTCACCTTCAGATACACTCCCCTCCAGCTTTAGATACACTCCCCATCCACATCCAGATACACTCCTCCCTCCACATTCAGATACCCCCTCCATATTCAGATACACTCCCCCTCCACGTTCAGATACCCCCTCCACCTTCAGATACCCCCTTCACCTTCAGATACACTCCCCCTCCAGCTTTAGATACACTCCCCCTCCACATTCAGATACACTCCCTCCACATTCAGATACCCCCTCCACCTTCAGATACCCCCCTTCACCTTCAGATACACTCCCCTCCAGCTTTAGATACACTCCCCATCCACATCCAGATACACTCCTCCCTCCACATTCAGATACCCCCTCCATATTCAGATACACTCCCCCTCCACATTCAGATACACTCCCCCTCCACATTCAGATACCCCCTCCACCTTCAGATACCCCCTTCACCTTCAGATACACTCCCCCTCCAGCTTTAGATACACTCCCCCTTCACCTTCAGATACCCCCCTTCACCTTCAGATACACTCCCCTCCACATTCAGATACCCCCCTTCACCTTCAGATACCCCCCCTTCACCTTCAGATACACTCCCCCTCCAGCTTTAGATACACTCCCCCTTCACCTTCAGATACCCCCCTTCACCTTCAGATACCCCCCCCCCTTCACCTTCAGATCCCCCCTCCCTCCACCTTCAGATCCCCCGCCCTCATAAAACATTTATCACAGAGACATGTAATTGTAATGTGTTAAAACATGGAGCGAGTTGGACTCAGTTGTGACGAGCGGTTGAAGGAGACGGGACTTTGTCCACGATAAACAAGGAGGTTACAAGAAGATGTGATCGAGATGTTTAACATAACGAAAGGTAAAGATAAAATAAGTGAAGATTAATAATTATTCACCAGAGGAGACAGAGACAGGATCAGGGGACATAACCTGATAGTGGAGAAGAAGAGGAGGGTTGAGATGGGAGCCAGGACAAGGTCGGGACTTTCACTCAGAGAGAGGTTCCAACACCGAATGGTCTCCCTGGAAAGGTGTTCACGGCAGAAACAGGAGACGAGAGTCTAAGTTGGGATTAGATTGGAACCTGGAGATTACGGGGATAGAGGGGTATCGGGACGTGCCACGTGTGATGTCGATCTGAGTCCAGACCCAACTCTTGTATCATTAGAATCATCACGGGTTACTCTGTGACGTCACAAGTCAATCTGTGATTCTTATTCTTCTTCTTCTTCACTTGTCCTTCCTCCGCGTGACCCACGACTGGGAAAACTTGGGTTTGGGGCAAATCCCAGGATGATGTCTTCAAGGAAGCTCAAGATCTCTTGCGTTCTAACAAGTTGCTTGTTCATTATGATCCATGTAAACATCTTGTGTCGTCACGTGATGCCAGTGCCTATGGGGAAGGCTGTTTGTTACAACTTACAACAAGACAATGAGTCAGACAAGTTACAACATGTTGCATTTGCTTCCAGAATCTTGACCAAAGCTGAAAGAGCCCATGTTATGGTTGATAAACAAACATCAGGCTGTGTGTTTGGGAGTAACCAAGATGCATCAGCATTTGTTTGGTCGTAAATTTGAGCTTGAAACTGATCACAAACCTCTCAACTTTCTTGTTTTCAGAGAACCAAGGAATCAACACCAATACGTCATCCCGTGTTCAGCGTTGGGCCTTGTCGCCGTCTGGTTACAAATGTACTGCTTGTTTCAGGCCTGGCATTGGGAATTGTGCTGATGCATTGAGTCGACTGTCGGGACCGATCACCGATTGTAACAATACTCATCAACCTGCTGACCTCGTGTTAGCTGCGAATGCGTTTGAGAGTGACAATTCTTCAGTCGCTGCTGCTCAAGTGAAGTTGTGGTCGAACAGAGATCCTGTGTTGTCTTTGGTTAAGCGTTGTGTTAATGCCTGGAGATTGGTCCCGTATACCAGACTCAGAGGAGTACAAACCGTATTTACATCGAAGGGAAGAGATCAGTTGGTTTGTGAACGACGTAGTACCCACCGTAGTATTGCTGCGATGAAAGCCATCGCAAGGTCTCATGTTTGGTGGCCTGGTATTGATTCCGAACTTGAATCTTGCGTTCAATGTTGTGATACGCGTATGCAGCTCAGCAAGTCACCAGCGGAATCACCGCTGAGTCTTTGGTCGTGGCCTTCCAAACCTTGGTCCAGGATTCATGTTGACTTTGCAGGTCTGTTGTTCGGGAAAATGTTCCTTTTTATCATTGATGCATTTTCCAAGTGGATTGAGTGCTCTATCATGTCTCCCAGTACCTCTGCCGCCACCATTGAGAATGTACGTGTCATGTTCGCTACTCACGGTCTACCTGATGTGTTGGTAAGTGATAATGTTTCGTGTTTTACATGTCGGGAATTTCAGGAATTCATGAGGTTGAATGGTATCAAACATGTCCGTACTGCTCTGTTTGAACCCGCTTCTGATGGTCGGGCAGAGCGTGCTGTACAGAACATCAAGCAAGGGTTGAGGTGCGTTACTCAAGGCTCGCTTCAAACGCGTTTGTCACGCGTGTTGCTAGGTTACAGATCCAGACCACATCCCGTAACCGGGGTGCCTCCAACCAAATTGGTTTTGAAGTGAGAACTCAAAACCAGACTTTCTCTTGTTCATCCTGACATCGGTGAAACTGTTGATAACAAGCGTCAGAGTCAGAAATACGGTCATGATCGCACGGCGACATTGGGCGACTTTGCTGTAAATGATCCAGTTTATGTACTGAACCACGGACTTGGAGTGAAATGGCTGCCAGGTGTTGTTATTCGCAAAGAAGGACCTCGTTTTTTTTGTGTGTCGAGCTGAAAGATGGGCGGACAGTAAGGAAACATGTGGATCAGATCAAGCTGCGTTCTATTGCGTTGGTGGTTGATGCAAATTCTGTGATTCATCCAGTTGTTGTTCCGTTGTCCGAGAATGCAACTGTTGTTTCCGAACCTGCATCTGAAGTTGTCAGTAATGCGTCTCCGCCTAAAGTTTCTGTACCTGTACCCGCTGCCAGTCCGGTGCGTTTGTCCGTGTCACCAAATTCTGTGCCTGTTACAACTCCTTTGTGTGTAGGTCCTCCCTGCGGGGGAGATATTGTGATGTATCGCCCATCCTCTGGTTCGACGTGAGTGCCGTGTGTGCCTGCGTGACACATGGGACCAGAAATGGAGCTGAGTGCTGTGAATAAAACTTACGTGAAGTTGAGTGCGTCGTGGTCAGACTGATAGTTTGTACTTCACGACATCACATCATCACATCATCGTCAGTCGTGTCCCTCAGCGGAAACTCACACAGTTGTGAGTTTTTTGAGGTGTGAAATAAGGTCTGCGATCGACTGTCCTTGTTGCTATCTGCACGTGTAGAAATTGAACCAACACAGGATGACTGTAGGAGACGGATTGCAATGGTCCTTCAAAGCGGTCTTGAGCTCGACATATTACGACCTCCTGGATAGTCTGAGGGTGAATCAGGTTTTTAAGGAGTGTGAATGATTCTCCCCCCACAAATGGACAGGAAGACGGCCTCCGTCAGGACTTCCATCACGATGCCGTTCACTTCAAAGTACAAACACAACCGCAGAGAATACGTGTCAAAATCTCCCTCCATGAGGGTCAAATCCGTCGATATGGCTGAACGAAGTCAAACTCGAGACATTCCATCCTCGTCACCATGTGATGTTTCCAGACAGACTGGACAGACAACGATCGATTGTCGTACATTTGTTGACTCTCAGGATCCAGGCCCGTTCACTGGTCGTCCATGCCATCGGAACTCTGCCCTAACCCCCGGTAATGGGATAAGATGTGCGGTCACGGTGTCTCGATGAAACGGGGAATGTTTGCACGTCCATATATGAGTCTTACAATGATGTAAGTAAATGGATAGATGTAGGAAGTATGGTCGATGTTATTCTATTTGATTTCTCCAAGGTGTTTGACACAGTGAACCATCAAATATTGTTTGTGGTGCCGAGTGTCGACGGCGAGCACGACCGCTAGGTGGAGCAGGAGAGTCGGCTCCACCGAACACCCGGAATCTAGATCGTGCTCCTCGGAAAACTCCGAAAGGCACGGGTCCCTTACAGGACCGTGAATCGCCAATAATTTGGCTGCGTGGAATAGGGTTAATTGCCAACTTCAATATACCAAAGTATCCACGCGGCAAAGCTACCGGGGAATTCACACCCTAGACGGAGCTCGAGCGGAACGAGCCGTGATCGTGCTCGAACCGTGCGTAACCCGAGTGGATGGTTACCGAGGTCCGTCGGTCCAAATGCACAATTTGCCACTTCCCACTTTCCCAACATGCACCAATCGACCAAGACCAAGGAGAAGATCAGAGGCGACGATGATCCAGCTCGGCGGGACTCGAACCCGCAACACGATGATGATGACCACCATGACGACCACGACCCTCCTTCATCCAGCCTGGTGTTTTTATTCCTTTTTCCTCCGGGGTGAGCAAATCGCCGTCTGAAGCGCTCTCCACCCTCATTGGGTGGGGCGTCGTGGGAAAGTCGCTCTCTGTGGCGTGATTGGACAAGGGGTGATGCCTCTGCCTTCCTTGGATTGGATTGGCGTGATGCCCCTGCCTTCCTGGGCGGAGTCCCGGTCTGAGGCGATGGAAATCTCCGCCCCGCTTTAGGCGGAGGTACGTGGACGAACGCACGTGGGCCATGGCGTCGGTGTGTGAAGTGAAGTGAAGGAGGTTTGTTGTAAACGAAACTCCGCAGCGCACACATGTAATTCCCATTAGATACAGGTAGGGGGCCCTAACTACCAACACACACTCACCGATATAACTGATCTATAAGAACCTGAATGTTGAGTGCAGTGAGCTTCCAAATTCGTAACAATATTACTTCATAAATTATCAGAGCTGGGTATTGGTGGTACATTCTTCCACTGGAGAGTTTTTGACAGGTAGGTGCATGATTGTTACGGTTGGAGGATATCTCAGCTCTTCCTTCCCTGTAATTGGTGACATTCCTCAGGGATCCATTCTTGGGCCGATTCTCTTTATAATTTGTATTAATCATGTTGCGGCAAGACTTACTTCTAAATTTACAATATTTACAGATGATCTTAAACTTTATTTTGAAGGTAAATACTCAACCTTATCTTCTGCTCTTATGGACGAGCACAGCAGAGAGGGGTATTGATACCTTAGTCTTAGTCGTGGAGTCTTGGGATCTTCGATTCAATTTTGATCAGCCCACGTGTCCTCAAAGCCTGCTCTTCTGCTCTTGCTCACCCTCTCTCTGTTCTATTCACCCTCTCATTTGCCCAAGGTCATCTGCCATCTGCTTGGAAATCTGCTAACATCACTGCCCTGCATAAAAAAGGTGCAAAAACAGATCCCTGTAACTACAGACCAATCAGCCTTCTCCCAATCATCAGCAAGGTTATGGAATCCATCATCAGCAAGGTTATGGAATCCATCATCAGCAAGGTTATGGAATCCATCATCAGCAAGGTTATGGAATCCATCATCGCTTCAGACATGAAATCCTTCCTCTTCTCCAATGGCTTGATTTCCAATCATCAATTTGGTTTCAGACAAGGTCACTCTACCCTGGATATGCTGCTTCTGCTCTCCCATCAATGGATGGAGGTCCTCAATGCCAGACAGGAAATCCGAGCCGTATCCCTGGACATATCACGTGCTTTTGACACAGTCTGGCACCCTGCCCTACTCACCAAACTCTCTGCCCATGGTATTCAAGGCCATCTCCACTCATGGCTCGCAGACTTCCTCTCCTGTCGCAGTCAACGTGTGGCCCTAAATGGAGTTCTTTCATCCCCTCTTCCTGTGCAGGCTGGAGTTCCTCAAGGTAGCGTTCTGGGCCCTGTTCTTTTTCTGGTTTTCATCAATGATCTCTCGGACTCCCTGGAAAATCCTCTATTTCTCTTTGCCGATGACTCCACCCTCTGCCGTACCATCTGTCATCCCTCAGACCGGCAAGCAGCAGCTTCTTCGCTCACTGCAGATCTGGATAAAATCACAAACTGGTCCAACACGTGGAACATGTCTTTCAATCCAGACAAATCTCACACTCTCACTATGTCTCTTCGAAAGGACCGTTTAGAAAACCCCCCCATCCACTTTATCAACAATCCTCTGGAAGAAGTCTTTTCTTTCAAGCTTCTCGGTCTCACTATCTGACATGACCTTTCCTGGGAAAGTCACATTTCCAACCTCGCCTCAAAAGCCAGTCGCCGACTGGGAATCCTCCGTTGTGCAAAGTCCTTCCTCAGCCCTCTTGAGCTCCTGACCACTTATAAAGCTTTTGTCCGTAGCCTGATGGAGTACTGCTCTCCCCTCTGGGCTGGTGCTCCTGCCTCCCACCTTTCTCGGCTTCACGCTGTCGAAAACAGGGCATTTAAGATCATCGGCATCTCCCGCAATGAGGCTGAGTCTTTGGGCCTCTCACTCAATCACCGCAGGTTGGTCGGTGGTCTTTCTGTCTTCTACCGACTCCTCTCCAGCCTTGCCCCCCCTGCTCTCTCTGCGATTTGTCCCCACCACATTTCCCCAGGGCGCTCAAGGTCCGCCAACAACCCCCTTCTGGTAAAACTACCAAAATCACGAATCACTGCTCATCTTCACTCTTTCATTCCTCTTTTTTCCCGCCTTTGGAATAAACTTCCTCACTCTATTCTTTCCCATTCTTCCCTCCAGGCTTTCAAAACAGCTGTTCACCACCACCTCTTATCTTCTCCCATCCAAATCCTCGATCTTTTCTACCCCCGATAATCCACCCAAGCCCACTTCCTTCATTTCTCCTGCTTTCCTTCCTGAAAGTCCCTGTAATGTCCATCTTCTCCTCGCCATGTTCCCCGTCCCATCCCCATCCCTCTCCCTTCCACAGTTCACCTAATGTGTCTGTTCCCCACTGTTTTGTCCCTTCCACTCCCACCCCTCTTGTCTTATGCCTCCTTGCTGTGAGTTGTGTGTTAGCTCTCATACGAGCCTCGACCAAGGTATACAAAAAAAAAAAAAAGGACATAACTTTTGGAAGAAACATTCGTCACTCTTTTGATCTTGGACCTCACTCTCATTACATGATTAAAGATATTCCAATACAATTCACGGGATCAGCAATAGACTTGGGAGATTTCATGTCCATACAAGGTCCATTGTGATTAAGGCAGCTGGGCTCTCATCAAACTTACTAAAATCTACAGTTCGTCGTACCCAAGAATTTATGGTTTCCCTTTATTTGACGCATATCCGTCCTCTTCTTGATTTGGCTTCAACAATTTGGAATACAGTTGATGTGGGCGACATCAAGTTCCTTGAATCTATACAGAGAAGGTGGAACCAAGAAAATATCTGGAATTCTAGATTGAGTAACTTGCCTTCTGCCCAACACCGAGCTTCGTTAAACTTATCCTCTGAGACAGGTAGACTGTCACGAGCAAACTTATCATATTTTGGTTGATGTTTCATGAGCTTTCCCCCATAAGGCCTTGAATTTGTTTGTTTTGTCACCACTCACAACTACTAGAGGTCATCGTTTTCGGATACTCCAGACTCATTGTACATGTGAAGCCAGGTTGAGATATCTTGGTGGGAGAATCGTTAAGACGTGGAACTCTTTGCCATCTGATGCTGTGGATGCCAATGCTTGTGCTGCCTTTAAGAAGTTACTCGCTGATCCCTCGATTCTGTTTTATTTGAATATTATGATTGATGTTGGCTGTTATTTGTCCTTCCTTTTTCTGTTCAAAATTCTCTTTCCTCTTATAAATAAATTGTTTTGTATGCTCTTGTACGACTTACAACCCACTTTCCAGCTTTTGCTGGAGTGTTGTTCAGCGTGGGTTCCCTTTTAGGAACCCAACCAGGAAATAAACCATTGTTTGTGAAAAATAAAATGCATCGCTCGGCCATTTTGTGCTGTTGTCGTTTAATGATTTATTTTCATTTTGGAGCGAACAACTCAAGTTGAAATCACGGAATGATGAAATACGTTGTTGTAGATTCCAGTTCAATGTGATTTAAAAAAAATTTTTACATACGATTTATTTTAATGGACATCTATCTTATTAATGTCTAACTCAATGTCTTTCTTGGAATGTCATTGTTCATCTGGGGTGACCAAGCAGCAAGCTAGCGCTTTCCAAGCCAGCCGTTCCTTATCAACGATTTCGAATGGAGTTATTGGTGGAGTGCTTAAGCTCCTTGGCGAGCATTCTCCAAGAAACTTGATAAATAAACACTCCCCAGGAGACTGACCTTTGGGTATTAAATAATAAAATGAATATTTGAGCTGGCATGTTGTTGTATTCCTTTATGGTATTTATTGAAAATAGTTGTTTGGATTGCCTTGCAATCCCCCTTTTAATCAGCAGAGGGGCACCACGCACCGTTTGGAGAAAGGGATTTGCTGAATCACTGAAACTGGACTGATCCCACTGCTGCCACCAGAAAGTATTCCTGATAATGGATGGAGATGATAATGGGTGTCTGTCTGTCTGTTTCTCTGTCTGTGAGCAGGTCAGGTCAGGTATGGGAGCATGCGCCAGAGCAGTGCGTCGCTGTGTCCACTTTCCGCCGGTACTCCAGGGGCCTCCGTCTGGCCATCCCCCAGGCAGATGCCTGGCCCATCCCCATCTCCTTGAGATGCCGATCAACCAACTGCAACCACGAGACACGTGGTCGGCCCATTGGCCTCCTCCACTCACGAGACTCCCTCGCTGAGAGAATCAGGTGAGCAGGATCAGCGTCAGGAAAACGAGCCACATGTCCATACAGCCGCAGCTGATGCTCACGGACTATGCAGGCAACAAATCTCATTTGAGTCTCTCTCATCAACCGCTCGTTGGACACAAAGTCCGACCAGTGAAAGCGAAGGATTCTTCGAAGAGACCTGGTACCAAAGGAATTAAGTCTCCGTCTCAGATCCTTGGTCAGAGTCCAAGTCTCACATCCGAAGAGCAAGACTGGAAGCACCAAGGACTTGAAGACTCGGACTTTCGTCCTCCCGCACAGGTACCAGCAGCGCCAGACCCCATTATCCAGTGAATCCATGACTCCCCAGGCCCGACCCAGACATCTATTAACCTCTGACTCACAGCCGGCAGAGACATGAACATCACTGCCAAGGTAAGTGAATCTCTCCACGACCTCAACATCTCAAAAAGTTGTGTATGTATTCAGACGAAACTTGGTGGACAGGTTGGGTGTGTGACCAGGATAAACTGATTCGATTTTGATGAAAATCTGAATAAAATCATTTTGAAATTCTTTAAGTGATTTCATCTTCACCGTTGAGAGATGGGGCCAAAAACGATAAAATAGCCTGATATTTCAAAAGGTTGTGGACGGATTATAACAAAACGAGGTGGATGCGTTGAGTTGGTGACAAGAACAAGCCGAGTCGATTTTGGTGAAGGTCCGGATTCAGATCCGACCTATCAGTGGGACACAAAACGAAAACTGTTCAGCCTGATGGAGGCGTGAACTCTTCCGAGAGTGATGTTGTAGTTTCTTGTGCAGCAACCAGAAAGTGCCTGCGAGTTGCATCATTCGTTGTTTGGAGCGCAGTTGTACATCTGATGCAGTGCCCCCTGTAGTTTAGAGCAGGAATTTGTAATTTTTTCACGGTGCTGGTGAGAACTCATCCACTCCTTGTAAAGGGCATCATGGGGTTTTTAACACTGTTGACGAGTGACCCCTTTAGGTGACGACTAATGTCAGTTAGTTCCTCACATCCTGGTTTTGGGACATTGGGCAGCAAATCGTCTCCATTTAATCTGGTTCCAAACTAGCTCTTTCACTCTACTCCAGGTGGTTTCCCTCTCGTTTAAGTTTACTTTGAAAGTACCCCTCCAAGTCTTTTATGTCCTCCCACTCTTTCTTTCCCCACCAGATGGAATCCATTCAATAACGACTCCAGGTCCAGCAGGTCGCCTCTTGAATAGTCGGAGGAAATGACCTGCTATCCTCAGACATCTCTTATTCACAGTATCACTGAGGTGCCATTGTCCACTCTTTGCCACCACATCCTCATTGGTATGTCTGGTGTTGGTTTTATGGTTAGGGTGGCGGGCTTTGGATCCTTGGGTCCTGAGTTCAAATCCTGCTCAGCTGTTGAATTAATACCAGGTGGGGTTAACTCGACCTGTCACCCTTCCGAGGTCGGCAAAATGAGTGCCATCATGCTGATATACTGTGTCGGAGTGGTGACCCGTCCAGGATTGTGCCCAATGGCCAAGGAGACTGCTTAAGTAGCACCAATGCTCTGCACAGTGTATGGTCCCAATGGCCATCCATATCGAGTGCCTAAAGACTGTGTCTGCGGATGGCATCCTGCTTTTGGGTCACCATTCTTTGGTGATAGGAAGAAAAACATGGGGTAACTTTTCTGGGCCAAATTGTGGTGATGCTGAGGTGTCGTCCACCAGACAGCAGTCACCTCGGGTTAACCTGAGGTGGTCCCTTCGGGTGGGTGCCTGGAATGTCCTCCCCCTAAGAGAGGAAGATCACCTGTCTCTGCTATTATCTGAGCTCCAACGTTTTAACATCAGTATTGCAGCACTTTGAGGTTCGGAGACCGGATAGTGGTACGATCATGGTGGGTGGTGACACCGACTACTGGTCTGGTTGCTCTGATGGTTACCATGCCCATGGAGTCACTGGAGCTGTGTCCAATAAGCTGACTCCCATGGTAAATAAGGTAACACCGGTCAACAGGAGTATGACTGAGGATTCGTCACTGCTTCAGTGTAATTTCCCTGGTGTCTGTATATGCTCTGACTGAGGTGAATGATCTCACCGGGAAGGACGCATTTTATGCCACGTTCGAGTCTGTGGTTGATCGGTGCCCCAGGTGAGATACTCTTGTCGTCTTGGAGGATTTCAATGCATTGACTGGCACTGATAACGATGGTTATGAGATGTGTGTTGGTCCCCATGGGTCTGGAACTGTGAACCAGAATAGCACTAAGTTCCTTGACTTTGTAAGAAGTCATGGACTTAGGGTGGCTGGTTCATGGTTTCAGCACCCACAGGCTCAACGCTGGACTTGGTATGCCATTGCTCGTGGTGTGGCAAAGGAGACTGACCATGTGCTCGTTGATGGTCACTGGAGGATTATTCCAAACTGCAGCGTCAACCAGAGTGCTCATTTCCTCAATACTGAGCACAGAGTTGTAGAAACTCTGAAGGTGCAGCTCAAATCCAGTAGAATGGTACCATCCAAGCCAAGGCTGAATGTTGGCAAGCTCAAGGTTGAGAGGGTAGCGGAGGAATTTGCAAACAGGCTGAGTGGGGATTTGGGGGGTCTGGGTGTTTTGTAGAATTTTGAAGAGTTGCGGAGTGCCTTCAAGACTACCATCCTTGATGTTGCCGGTGGATGCCTTGGACCCACCATCAGGTGAAGAAGAACTTTGTCTCTCAAGGGACACTAGATACCATTGACCAGAGTCACAGAGCCAGGCTTTATGGCAGAGCTGAGCTGTTCAGGGAGTTGAGGCGTAAAACTGTATGTGCACTGATGGCAGACAAGGAGGCCTATGTGTGCGGAATTTGTGAAGGGGTAGAGCATCACCTGTGGATGAGTGATTCTCATCATGCTTACAGAGGAATTCATGAATTGCATTCCTCCATGCCCATCCCTTGGTGCACTGCAGTTAGAGCAGAGAGTGGTGGGCTCTTGAAAGAGGACTCCGAAGCAGTGCAGAGGTGTTACTTTGAGTGGCTGTACCAGGCTGACCCACCAGCTGTTAAGTTGGATGTCAGGGATGTAACTGTCCCTATTGCTGACCCTCCAATCAACTATGAACCACCTTCGTTTGTGGAAAAACAGGCTGTGGTGAACCAGTAGAAAGGGTAAAGCTCCTGGGATCTGTGGCATCCATGCTGAACTTTTCAAGGCTGGTGGAAATGCTTGCTCTACTCTGGTCATTGTAGGAAATTGTCTGCTCTGTTTGGAGTGCAAGCATGAACCCAACTATCTGGAAGAGGGGCCTTGTTGTCCCTCTCTAGAAAGGGAAGAGTGATCGCCAGGACTGCAACAACTACTGAGGAGTGACGCTGCTCTCTCAGTGCCGGGCAAGATGTTTGCTCGGATATTTCTTGGTCGGGTTCTCCACCATCTGCTTGAGCACCAGTGCCCAGAGCAGTCAGGCTTTACACCAAAGAGGTCAACGATTGACCGTATCCTTGCTCTTCAGGTCCTCACCAAATGTAGACAAGATTTTCGGCAGGGGCTGCTTGCAGCTTATGTTATTCTCGACAAAGCGTTTGATTCAGTGAACTGGGATGCCATGTGGAGGATTCTCGGTCTTCATGGGATGCCACCAAAACTGATCGATCTGATTTCTGAACTATACTCTGGTAATGATCGTACTGGGAGGTGTTGTGATTCCATCTCTGACTTATTTCAAGTTGTTACTGGAGTTCGTCTGGGATGTGTACTGTCCGCCAGTTTTCAGCACTTGTATGGACTGGATTCTGGGGAAGATATCAGAGAGATCAAGCTGCCGTGCATTGTTTAGGAAAGTCAATATCTCTGACCTTGATTTCGCACATGATGTAGTCGTATTTGTGGAGACTCTAGATATCCTTTTGGGGGTCCTCGAGGTGCTGAATGAGGAGTTGGAGCCACTGGGATTACGGGTTTCTTGGGTAAAAACTAAGATCCAGGCTTTCAATGGCATCTTGGATGCTGCTATCTTGTCTGTACCTGTTTGTGGTGAGGATGTTGAGGTCATGGAGAGATTCACTTACCTTGGTAGTGATATGCATGTCTCCACATGTTGTGAGAAAGAGGTCGATAGAAGTCTGGGTTGGGCCTGGGGAGTCACAAATTGACTGGATAATGGAGTGTGGCACTGTTGATACTAATGCAAGAGGACCCCTCCAAGTCTTTTATGTCCTCCCACTCTTTCTTTGCCCACCAGATGGAATCCATTCATCGGCTTAACCTGATGTTAACCTGTGAACCAGAACTCAGACTCAGAATAAAGTCTGAGTCTTTATGTCCTTGGTCCTCCAGTCTTGCTCTGCAGATGTGGGACTTGGACTCTGACCAAGGATCTTAGACAGAGACTTAACTCTATCAGTTCCAGGTCTCTTTGGAACATCCTTGTCTGTTGCTGGTCAGACTTTGAGCGTTTCCTGAGAGAGAATCAGATGAGATTTGTTACCCGTATATTCCGTGAGCATTAGCTGTGGCTGTATGGACATGTGGCTCGTTTTCCTGACACTGATCCTGCTCACCAGATTCTCTCAATGAGGGAGTCTCATGGGTGGACGAGGCCAATGGGCCGACCATGTGCTTTGTGGTTGCAGCAGGTTGATTGGTGTCTCATGGAGTTGGGGGTGGGCCAGGTGTCTGCCTGGGGAATGGCCAGATGGAGACCCCTGGAGTCCCTGTGGAAAGTGGATGCAGCGAAGCTCTACTCCTGCACATGCTCCCATACCTTTCCTAACCTGATTTTGGCTTACCTTCTCTGCACACTTCTAATTACAGCTCTATGATACTTTTTAAACCCTTGTTATATGCAGAATTGAGGCTCATGGAGGAGCTGTGACACAGAATGGACCAGGACGTACCACAACAAAAAGAACCGTAAAGAAAAGGAGTGGGGGGAGCACACAAAGAGCTGGTTTGAGAGACAAAATAGAGAGAGACTTGTAGGGACAATGAACATGGCGCAGAATGAGAACAATGTGAGGACACAGGGGTTGAAGAGGATGGATACAGCCGCAAACTCTCAATCACAGATTTGGAAGGAAAAAACTGGAAACCTGGAAAAAGGTGGGCTTGGGAAGGGTTCAGAAACGATGGTGGCCACAGACTACAGTTGCGTACTCTAAATAAAGTCTGACCAGAGTTTTAAACAATCGTGCAAACATTTGTCCATAGATGTGAAAGTCCTTTTCATAATGCCAAGATGCATGTTGTCCTTCACACGAGCCGCAACACGGTGTGACAACTTCATCACACTGTCAAACACATCATCCGAGTCCCTCATCTCATCGTCCCTGTATCATCGGTCATGTTGTATACACATGATAGACTACATTTGACAAGATGAACACATTTGCTTAGATACGGATTAAAACCAAGTCGCCATTTGACAGACTAGTCATGACAATTATCAATGTCCATGAAATCCTACATGCAGTCATCAATATATTTTACAGAAGCCTGGTGTTGGCTTAGTGGTTTGGGTGGCGGCTTGGGATCCCAGTATCCTGAGTTCAACTCCGTTGGCTGCTGAATTAACACCAGGGGGTTGACTCAGCCTGTCATCCTTCCGAGGTCGGCGAAATGAGTGCCAGTGTACTGGTCCCGGTGTATGCCCCGGTTAGAATAGGTGTACCATATCCCTGTGTGTCGTAAGAGGCGACCAGGGTTGGTGTCAGGAAGGGCATCCGGCCATAAAACATTGCCTCACAAAAAGCCAAACCCCTGCACAGCAGGGAAAAATGGCTGTAAAAACGGTCATTTTATATTTTATAGTCATCAATATCTTTTACAACTCAGCACAACTTTGTAATATCTGCAAACTGCTTCACATGTCTCTCAACTGCCTCATAGAGGTCGCGTCGGGGTTCGAACCCTGGACCTTGAATTACAATGCTTCGATTTGGAGAGACACAATCATCAGCAAATTGAATGGCCGAATCACAGCAAAGATAATATACCTTAACCCACAGCACAATAAGTCAAGAACAGGTCTATAATTTCTTTTGAATCATCAATCTATCAAACAAACAACAATCTGTTAAACAAACAATTAAACTAACAATTAATTAATCCAACAATGAAACAACCAGCTGGTTAAACAGCCAACCAAACACCCGTGCACAGGTCGAACAGAATGCCACAGCGAATATAACAATCTGCTCTGTCTATCTTCAGTCACCCCGTGCTTTTATATTCTTTTTAACGAAGTACTCTGGGGCAAGACCCTTTTTGCGGTGAGTTGCTCAACCTGTCCTTGCACAGAGCGTGTCTCATGGTTTAGCCGATAAAAATGTGGGTCCAGAGAAGCGCCGTGTATGGGAGTCTTCCTCCGAACCAACTCATCCCTATTGTGGAACTTTTACAAGACATCAGTATTTCAAGTGCACAGTGTATTCACTTTATCTCTTCAAGCACGAGAGAAAGGGAAGTTCACTATCCCTCCTTCGGTTCTGTAAACTTTGGAAGTGCCTTGAAGAGCACAGTCGTGACGTGGAAATGAGGACGTGTCCTGTGCGCCATTTTTTCACTTGGCCAGTGTCTCCAAATACAATTCATGGTTATATCTCAAATCATCAGAACACTACTAGAACAAAGTTTAGCTAAAAGCAAGCAATGAACAACTTTTAATCAAAGGAACATATTTAAAAGTAAGTTTTAAATAAAAAAAGAAGCGATAAAATCTCTATTTCAGCCCTCGCACTCATTCATTTTAGTGAGGAAAAGCCCTGGTCCCAAGCACTCCCATTGTACCCTCCATTGAGTACCTTCTGACCAGTCTGAACGAGCACCACCAATCCCCGCTCTCCATAAAACCTCAGATTTCCCAACAAACTGTCGATCCAAGCAAGGATGGAACACCACAGATTCCATATAATATGAACAAAGTTTGTTCTTCAATCGCATCAAGGTGTACCGCATGCACAATCTCTGTACCTGTTAAGAATTTCTGACCACTCATCCGTTTCCTCATATAATTGTGTCGTGGCTGAATGACCGCCGAGAGGTATGCACACTCACTTCTGAGCTATCTGCTCTGGGTTCGAATCCACACCTACTTATCACCTGCCATCCTAGTGTTTCACATGCATGGCGAGGCATCGTTTTGTGTGCCTTCCCTCGGATGGACGTTAAACTGGGCGTCCCGTCTGTCGGCATTCGTTTGTGGATGTTAAGGATCCCATGGTATCCTTTGCGAAGAGTCGGCAAGCTATCGCCAACACCATGAGCAAATTACAAGTTCCTACCATATTCAGTCGAATGTCATAACTGGCCAGGAGGTTCGTGAAAGACTTGCATCAAAAACCCCCCACAAAGACCAGCCCCAAAAACCCTGGCCAAGAACACAAGAATATGGGAATAATTCAGGTCATTAAAGAAGTAACAGACGAACTCAAACGGTCCTCGGTGGAGTGCATAGCTCCGCCAGGCTGACAGTTTACGTTTTGGATCCAACTGATAGGCTGGAACTGGATTCGGACTTCTACCAAAATCAAATCGTTTGGTCCTTGTCACCTAACCGACTCATCCACCAAGTTTCGTCCGAATCCGTGCACAACCTTTTGAGATATGGTAAATCCTTTTCAATGGTATGCGATGGTTTGGAAAGTTGTTCAGCCGGTTGTCCCGTGTGCTGCCACTCAATAATTATGGGCGTTGAAGGTGGTTGCACTATCTTTAAGAAGATGGCTTATCGGGTAATCGTGTGCTTGTGTCCATATTTGTGCCTCCCGAATCTGTCCAAAGTCTGCTCGAGCATTACAGAAAACTACGACGACCCCATTGATATATCCATTCCAGTAGTGGATACACATACAACTCCTCGGAAGGAAGGATCGAACGACGTACACGTACACAAGCGTGTACAAAAAAATAATTACATTTGCATATTTTAAAAATAATTTCCTCGTCTAGGAATCAAACCCAGACCGAACGTCCGAGTCAAGACTCGGGATTTGACACCAATTGAGATGTCCCAACAGTCGGCCCCGCGTACAGGTCTTGGACCCCGTGTACCCCCAACAAGAACGGGTCTTGTTCTTGTTCACAACGGTCGGTCCCTGGATCCACACTCGGGGGACCGTTCGGACAATACAGCTGGGACTGACAAATGCGGCCATGACATCATTTTACGAAATCTCCCGGAAGTTTCTGCCTCTGAAAGCGATTCCCTCTTGTCAAATCCCAGTTTGCGGGCCTCCTCGGGAAGGGTGATATCTTGCGTCCTCCTTCGGTCCGAAGGTAAGATCCGGTGACGGCTCCGGACGTGACATTCACAGGTAGGTTCGTGACGGCACTCGTTGTGTTACACCTGCCGTAATATGTCACTTCGTTGTGCCGAGTCGATATTAAGGATTTTGGACGGTGCAGACTTATTATACGGATAATATGACAGGACTTGCAAGAGGAAGTTCTTCCCCGTTGTGGATCGGCATTCCTTGGATAACTTCAGCTCGTATACAGTGTCGGTTCAAATCACGGATATCTCGGATTTGGGTCGTGGCAGCATGGCGGCACGCCGAATACACCTTTCCAGTTGTCTAGTCTGGGTTTGAATCCCGAATCCAGCCAGATCCGACTGTAAACTGCTTGGTTGGTGTTGCGCAGGCAGGCCGTTGAATCACGAAGCGCGTCGTCCGATCGCATGTGCTGGTCATTAAGCCGGGTGTCCTGTCTGCTGGCGTTACTTTGTAGACTTTAAAGACCGCCACGGTGTTCTTTGCGAAAGGTGGGGTGAGCTAGCAGCTGCACCTTAAACAAATTACAAATTCCTGCACGTTCGTTCGAACGTCAAACCTGGCCAGCCGGTTCGTGATCGAAAGAGTTGGGCCAAACTCCCCCCCCCCCTCCCCTCAACAGCTTGGCGAACCCACAATAAGATGGGGGTTAATTGAGGGCAGTTATCATTGATGTCGATGAACTGGAGGGAAAGTGGCTCCAGTCGGCTCACCATGGTTCTTGCAATCTGCAGCAGAGAGCGAACTCGGACGCATCCGAGATGGTTGGAAGCGGGAAGTGTGCGAAGACTGCGAACCCACAAAAGGAAGCCCTCGAAGACTAACCCACTAAAGGAAGCCCTCCAGGACTAACCCACGAAAGGAAGCCCTCCAGGACTAACCCACGAAAGGAAGCCCTCCAGGACTAACCCACGAAAGGAAGCCCTCGAGGTCGAACCCACGAAAGGAAGCCCTCGAGGACTAACTCACGAAAGGACGCCCTCGAGGACTAACCCACTAAAGGAAGCCCTCAAGGACTGACCCACGAAAAGAAGGCCTCGAGGACTAACTCACTAAAGGAAGCTCTCGAGGACTAACCCACTAAAGGAAGCCCTCAAGGACTAACCCACTAAAGGAAGCCCTCAAGGACTAACCCACTAAAGCAAGCCCTGAAGGACTAACCCACTAAAGGAATCTCTCGAAAACTAACCCACTAAAGGAAGCCCTCAAGGACTAACCCATTAAGGAAGCCCTCAAGGACTAACCCACTAAAGGAAGCCCTCGAGGACTAACCCACTAAAGGAAGCCCTCGAGGACTAACTAACTTAAGGAAGCTCTCGAGGACTGCATCTAATCATGTGATCTGAATTTATCTTTTCAATCAATACTTCAGCAGTCATTTGTGTCATTTTTTCCCCCATGACGCAGGTTCGTCACTGCACCATTTGGTGGGCGATGGCGGCAGGTGAGGCGGAGCGAAAGGAGAGCGTGACGACAGGTACATGCGATTTGCAGCTGGTTCCATACCAGAAACTCCTGGATCTGCACCTGCTCGCACACGGCGGGTTCGGTTCGGTGTTCCACGCACGTCACGCTGACTGGCTCACCCACGTGGCTGTCAAGTGCCTGAGCCTAGATGGCGCAATCTCGGTCAGGTGAGGGCTTCACTCGCGTGATCAGTGCACCGGCCTACTTGGCTAACATCGGCTATTTGTTGTTGTTTTTTAAACCATGAGAGATGTTTTATCACCCAGTTGCTCAGTTTTAGATTTTTTTTGTGTAGAACGTTGAGGCTCATGGAAGAGGGGAACCCCATAAGAGAACAGAGTGGAAAGGTGAGAAAACACACCGTGAGCCAGAGAGGAGGGTGAAGGGGTGGGGAAGAAAGTTACAGGGTCATGAAGAAGTTGGACTCGAGCGCAAGAAAGAAGTGCTGAAAGAACAGGAAAGTTAAACCATGAATGAAAGAAATAGATGGGAGAAAACACTAACCTGCAAGAGAAGGGGCGTGTTGGGTGGGTCGGGTGGTTAATGGGGGGAGAAAAGATCATGAGTAAGGTTGGGGATTTGTGAGCTATTCGAGAACAAAACAAAGGGAGGGAATACGAAAACACACCGTGAGAACAATAATCGAACAATGCAATGAATAGAGTGCAAGCCTTTACCTGTGATCGATCGACTTTGAAAAGGTGGTCATAGTGTGAACACAGGGGCAATGTGAGAGATACCGAGACTGTATGGAGTAGAGATACCGAGATTGTTTGGAGTAGAGATACCGAAGCTGTTTGGAGTAGAGATACCGAGGCTGTTTGGAGTTGAGATACCGAGGCTGTTTGGAGTTGAGATACCGAGGCTGTTTGGAGTTGAGATACCGAGACTGTATGGAGTAGAGATACCGAGATTGTTTGGAGTAGAGATACCGAAGCTGTTTGGAGTAGAGATACCGAGGCTGTTTGGAGTAGAGATACCGAGGCTGTTTGGAGTGGAGATACCGAGGCTGTTTGGAGTAGAGATACCGAGGCTGTTTGGAGTTGAGATACCGAGGCTGTTTGGAGTGGAGATACCGAGGCTGTTTGGAGTGGAGATACCGAGGCTGTTTGAAGTGGAGATACCGAGGCTGTTTGGAGTGGAGATACCGAGGCTGTTTGGAGTGGAGATACCGAGGCTGTTTGGAGTGGAGATACCGAGGCTGTTTGGAGTTGAGATACCGAGGCTGTTTGGAGTGGAGATACCGAGGCTGTTTGGAGTGGAGATACCGAGGCTGTTTGAAGTGGAGATACCGAGGCTGTTTGGAGTGGAGATACTGAGGCTGTTTGGAGTGGAGATACCGAGGATGTTTGGAGTGGAGATACCGAGGCTGTTTGGAGTAGAGATACCGAGACTTTGTGGAGGAGCAGATACCGAGACTGTGTTGAGGAGCAGATACCGCGAATGTGTGGAGGAGCAGATACCGAGACTGTGTGGAGGAGCAGATATCGAGACTATGTGGAGGAGCAGATACCGAGACTTTGTGGAGGAGCAGATACCGAGACTTTGTGGAGGAGCAGATACCGAGACTGTTTGGAGCACAGATACCGACACTGTTTGGAGGAACAGATACCGAGACTGTTTGGAGGAACAGATACCGAGACTGTTTGGAGGAACAGATACCGAGACTGTTTGGAGGAACAGATACCGAGACTGTTTGGAGGAACAGATACCGAGACTGTTTGGAGGAACAGATACCGAGACTGTTTGGAGGAACAGATACCGAGACTGTTTGGAGGAACAGATACCGAGACTGTTTGGAGGAACAGATACCGAGACTGTTTGGAGGAACAGATACCGAGACTGTTTGGAGGAACAGATACCGAGACTGTGTGGAGGAACAGATACCGAGACTGTTTGGAGGAACAGATACCGAGACTGTTTGGAGTAGAGATACCGAGACTGTTTGGAGTAGAGATACCGAGACTGTTTGGAGTAGAGATACCGAGACTGTTTGGAGTAGAGATACCGAGACTGTTTGGAGGAGCAGATACCGAGACTGTTTGGAGGAGCAGATACCGAGACTGTTTGGAGGAGCAGATACCGAGACTGTTTGGAGGAGCAGATACCGAGACTGTTTGGAGGAGCAGATACCGAGACTGTTTGGAGGAGCAGATACCGAGACTGTTTGGAGGAGCAGATACCGAGACTGTTTGGAGGAGCAGATACCGAGACTGTTTGGAGGAGCAGATACCGAGACTGTTTGGAGGAGCAGATACCGAGACTGTTTGGAGGAGCAGATACCGAGACTGTTTGGAGGAGCAGATACCGAGACTGTTTGGAGGAGCAGATACCGAGACTGTTTGGAGGAGCAGATACCGAGACTGTTTGGAGGAGCAGATACCGAGACTGTTTTGAGGAGCAGATACCGAGACTGTTTGGAGGAGCAGATACCGAGACTGTTTGGAGGAGCAGATACCGAGACTGTTTGGAGGAGCAGATACCGAGACTGTTTGGAGGAGCAGATACCGAGACTGTTTGGAGTAGAGATACCGAGACTGTTTGGAGTAGAGATACCGAGACTGTTTGGAGTAGAGATACCGAGACTGTTTGGAGTAGAGATACCGAGACTGTTTGGAGTAGAGATACCGAGACTGTTTGGAGTAGAGATACCGAGACTGTTTGGAGTAGAGATACCAAGACTGTTTGGAGTAGAGATACCGAGACTGTTTGGAGTAGAGATACCGAGACTGTTTGGAGTAGAGATACCGAGACTGTTTGGAGTAGAGATACCGAGACTGTTTGGAGTAGAGATACCGAGACTGTTTGGAGTAGAGATACCGAGACTGTTTGGAGTAGAGATACCGAGACTGTTTGGAGTAGAGATACCGAGACTGTTTGGAGTAGAGATACCGAGACTGTTTGGAGTAGAGATACCAAGACTGTTTGGAGTAGAGATACCGAGACTGTTTGGAGTAGAGATACCGAGACTGTTTGGAGTAGAGATACCGAGACTGTTTGGAGTAGAGATACCGAGACTGTTTGGAGTAGAGATACCGAGACTGTTTGGAGTAGAGATACCGAGACTGTTTGGAGTAGAGATACCGAGACTGTTTGGAGTAGAGATACCGAGACTGTTTGGAGTAGAGATACCGAGACTGTTTGGAGTAGAGATACCGAGACTGTTTGGAGGAGCAGATACCGAGACTGTTTGGAGGAGCAGATACCGAGACTGTTTGGAGGAGCAGATACCGAGATTGTTTGGAGGAGCAGATACCGAGACTGTTTGGAGTAGAGATACCGAGACTGTTTGGAGTAGAGATACCGAGACTGTTTGGAGTAGAGATACCGAGACTGTTTGGAGTAGAGATACCGAGACTGTTTGGAGTAGAGATACCGAGACTGTTTGGAGTAGAGATACCGAGACTGCTTGAATAATGCATGACTTCCAACATGACAAATTGACCAACCATGATGGCACCCCATGAGCTTGCATCCAATGTACGTACGCATAGACCAAGCCTAAGCGTGCCAGCGTAAATTTACTTCTCCAGTTCATGAAGTGTGCTTTTTCTATGGTTGTATGCACTCACACTTGGTTTAGGCGTTCCTCAATGTAACACTGACTATCAGAGGCAGCACATGTTCATCTTATCTGGCCTCATCTTCAGTTTGCCTACACTTGACCCTTTCTTCAAATTCAACCTGTTTTAAGGTAACGCATGCAGACGGTTCACTATACAGTAAATCCCCATGTAGAAGGCAAACTCCCCCCCCCCCCCAAGAAAATGAAGGTAAAATAAGGTTGTTTGCAGCGTGCACCTTGTGCGCACAGGGACTGTCCTTGAGGTGTGAGTCAGCTGTGTTTTCAACCCCGTACCAGCAAAGAAGCCGCAGCTTGAGTTCATACAGCGATACCAACCCAGTGTGCAGCATCGAAGAGTGGGTTTTTGTTCATTTTTAATCGGCTCATTGAAGTAAGATGATGCTGAAACGTAACATGCAAGAGCGTGATTTACCGAAAAACAAACACGCACGCACAGGTGTGCCGACAATCTCTTCCAACCAAACCTTGAGATGGATCAACGCCCCTGTGTCCGGATAATCAAGAGTACGTGCAGTGGAATTTGCAACAACAAGTTTTCATCCGAATTTGAAGTTACGGTGCCACGGGTGTCAGACAAGGTTGCATGTTGTCTCCATTACTGTTTTTAGTGGTGTTGGACTGGGTGCTGTGGGAAAACAAGTGAACAAGTGAACAGACAAGTGAAACAAGTGAACAAGTGAACAGAGAAGGAACATAATACTTTGGAGGAACTAATTTGAACACCGAGAGGAACTCTGATTTGCTGATAAACATCTACCTGGTGTCGCAGTCCTTGTATACATTGCATGCAGGAGAAAGTAAATCATCTGCAGGAGATTGGGGTGCAGGTGGAGCTGAAAATTAACAAGAATCAAAGCATGCCAGTAACATCATCATCATCATCATCATCATCATCATCATCATCATCATCAAGGTTGACAAGTTCACATATCTGTAGTCATTAGTTACCATAACAGGAGGGGTTAGATGCAGATGTACTACCACGGATACCAAAGGCAAAGGGTGCATTCATGAGACTCAAGGAAGTTTGAAATCAAATGCATTACATCACAAAACGAAGCCGAGGCTCGTGAAACGTGAAAGGCTCGAGCCGAGGCTCGTGACAGCAACGTGAAATCAGTTCTCCCATTTGGATGTGAATCTTGGAAAAATCACTAAAGAAATAGCAATCCTGAGTCTTTCATCGACAGCAACCACAATAAAACCTTGAGAACCTTTTGGCTTGACAGGCCTCGTAAGAAAGAGGTTGAAAGGTTAATAGGGAGGAAAAACATCATGGAATATATATAAAAATTTGGAGGTGGAGATGGATTGGTCACGTGATACGCATGGAGGATCAAGATGTTCCGAAAAGAGCAATATGCAGGGCACCTGACAGTAAGAGAATGGATGGACGGCCAAGAGAGACCTGGCGACTTACCATCGAGAAGGAAATGAAAGGAGTGAAGGTCACCTGGAATATAATCGGAATGTGGGCCCAAGAATGTGACGAAAGTGGTGAAAGTTCAGAAGAAGCTCCAAATGCCAGGCGGCATGAATGGATCATATAATCAAGGGAGTGAGAAGTAGTATGAGAGTATGTTCAGAAGTGAGAGGGAAGGGATATGAAACATTTTAAATCGATTTAATTCTCCTTCAAAGATTAGGGTTGATAGTGTGAAGTAAGGAGTATGAATATTGGAGATGAGAGAGAACATTTGAATGAGATGTGGGACTTGAATGAATGAGATGTGGGACTTGAATGGATGAGATGTGGGACTTGAATGAATGAGATGTGGGACTTGAATGAATGAGATGTGGGACTTGAATGAATGAGGTGAGAAAGTGTAATGAGAGACAAGTGACTTCAATTTTGTTTAGATAAATTTCCGTTAAAAAAATAAATAAATAAATACTGCATTGCATTACAATTGACTAAAACAAAAGAAACATTGAAAACCTATGCTGATGCATATATAATTATTTTTATGACACTTGAATTTTTCATTTAATTAATTGTCCACCATTGTGTTTTTGGAGGGAATCAGAGTTAAACATTTCTTGGTCACACGCAATCACCTATGAGTGGGGGTCACCGGTTTTGGTGACTGTGTCAAAGGGTCCCACAAGTGCAAAATGGATGAAAACTCTCCCTGAGTGACAACACCCTTGCAGTGTGGACAATGTTGAACCAACCTGCAGATGGTCGCAGCTTTAATGTCATAAAAATAGGACCATGGGTCCTGAAGCTCACCTGCAACAGAAGCAATAGACAATGACGTTATAAAATATCGAAATTTTGTTAATGCTCAGAATATGGTCACGTGATTCGTTGAATGGAAGCCCTCTTGATGCGGATTACATCTATACGTTTTTACTGATTACAGGACATGTTATGACTGGTTACAGGTCATGTTTTTACTGGTCACAGGTCATGTTTTTACTGGTTACATGTCATGTTATAACTGGTTACATGTCATGTTTTTACTGGTCACAGGTCATGTTTTTACTGGTCTCGGGTGATGTTTTTACTGGTCACAGGTCATGTTTTTACTGGTTACATGTCATGTTTTTACTGGTTACATGTCAAGTTTTTACTGGCTACATGTCAAGTTTTTACTGGTTACATGTCATGTTTTTACTGGTTACATGTCATGTTTTTACTGGTTACAGACCATGTTTTTACTGGTTACATGTCATGCTTTTACTGGTCACAGGTCATGTTTTTACTGGTCACATGTCATGTTTTTACTGGTCACATGTCAAGTTTTTACTGGTTACATGTCATGTTTTTACTGGTTACATGTCATGTTTTTACTGGTTACCTGTCATGTTTTTACTGGTCACATGTCATGTTTTTACTGGTTACATGTCATGTTTTTACTGGTTACATGTCATGTTTTTACTGGTCACATGTCATGTTTTTACTGGTCACATGTCATGTTTTTACTGGTCACATGTCATGTTTTTACTGGTCACATGTCATGTTTTTACTGGTCACATGTCATGTTTTTACTGGTCACATGTCATGTTTTTACTGGTTACATGGCATGTTTTTACTGGTTACGGATCATGTTTTTACTAGTTACAGATCATGTTTTTACTGGTTACATGTCATGTTTTTACTGGTCACATGTCATGTTTTTACTGGTCACATGTCATGTTTTTACTGGTCACATGTCATGTTTTTACTGGTTATGGATCATGTTTTTACTGGTCACATGTCATGTTTTTACTGGTCACATGTCATGTTTTTACTGGTCACATGTCATGTTTTTACTGGTCACATGTCATGTTTTTACTGGTCACATGTCATGTTTTTACTGGTTACATGGCATGTTTTTACTGGTTACACGGCATGTTTTTACTGCTTACGGATCATGTTTTTACTAGTTACAGATCATGTTTTTACTGGTTACATGTCATGTTTTTACTGGTCACATGTCATGTTTTTACTGGTCACATGTCATGTTTTTACTGGTTACATGTCATGTTTTTACTGGTTACATGTCATGTTTTTACTGGTTACATGTCATGTTTTTATTGGTCTCGGGTGATGTTTTTACTGGTCACAGGTCATGTTTTTACTGGTCACAGGTCATGTTTTTACTGGTCACATGTCATGTTTTTACTGGTCACATGTCATGTTTTTACTGGTCACATGTCATGTTTTTACTGGTTACATGTCATGTTTTTACTGGTTACATGGCATGTTTTTACTGGTTACATGGCATGTTTTTACTGGTTACGGATCATGTTTTTATAAGTTACAGATCATGTTTTTACTGGTTACATGTCATGTTTTTACTGGTCACATGTCATGTTTTTACTGGTCACATGTCATGTTTTTACTGGTCACATGTCATGTTTTTACTAGTTACAGATCATGTTTTTACTGGTTAAATGGCATGTTTTTACAGGTTTTTGTTATTGACTGAGGGCATGGCTGTGCTGCTGATGCAACGCCCCCTGTTGGTTAGGGGAGGAATTTTTTGGTGTTTTTTGGCCAGATTACAACCCATTAGTGAGCGCAGATTTTGATGTGGTCAATACACCTTCGTTGGGCATCAAATATGAAACTTGTAGCCAAGTTTCGTCAAAATCGTGTGTTTGGTTCAAGCGATAATAAATGAAGTGTTTGCAGACTCACTGACTTACCTACGGACATTGATCGATCGATCAGCTCACCAGACCAAATTCCAGGTGATTAGGTGAGCAAACAATTGCTGAGTCGTTTGACTCGAGAGGTATTGCATACGTGGTGCAGGTACTTTACCACCTCTCTCATCCACAACGACCTCTGCCCATCGATTTTAATTTTAAATGCAGAACCACCATTTCTTGGGTCTATTTAATTATTACGTATTGAAGAGGTTCGTTAGAGCATCCCGTATAAGTCTGGGAGGTCGTTCAAACCCCGGATGAGTCACACCAAAGATTTTAAAAATGATCCACGCTGCTGACTTGCCTGAGTTTCAGCAATTAAAAGGATAGAGCATGGACAAACAACGCTGATGAGACAATGGCAATCGACACAGTGTAACCCTTTCAAAGAAACTGCTTTGGCAGCGCCAGCGCTGTATGAAGGATACAGTCCATCAAAGTCAAAATGGAAGGGCTTGGGAATGTCCTCTGTGTCAGTATGTACGAGTTCTGGCCCATTATACTGTATTGACTTCTCGTTTTGTTTCCAAAATCTTTCATTTTTGTGATTTTGAATTTTGAGAGTCAAATGTGATTGTATGTTTTGGGAAGTCGAATGTGATTGTGTGTTTTGGGAAGTCTAATGTGACTGCGTGTTTTGGGAAGTCTCAGGGTTGACCTTGTATCGTTGCAATATCAGGTGAGCGTTTGAGAGAGGAGGAGGACTTGAGATGTGAACCAGAGATCCAGCTTCGGCTGAATGCGGTCAAGTTCATTTTGTCAACGCGAGCTGTGCATGGTGGGGGCGGGCTGTGACGGTTTCGTGAGCCCTGTACCACAGGGCACTTGTTGACCACAGACCCAAGTCTTACCCACTGTACCTTCACCCGTGCGGGTTATTCCTGCCGGCTGACCGGTTGAGTTCATGAGGAACCAACGCAACTCTGTGGGTATCATCCATGCTGACAATCCACATCGACAATTTTTCTGGGCATCTCGCGCCAAGGTCAAATCCACCCTCCTCCTCATGGCCCTGTGCAATTCCTTACTGCGGAATTCACCCATGGGGCATGCTCGCCACGTACGCGGCTGGCCGGTTAATCTTCACTTCATGAGCATCTGTACGCCGTCTGGAGCCTTCCCGCTCGCTTCAAAAGTACAAGATCTCAACCTTGACTCACGGCTCGCATTCCATCAAAGTGTTGTATGAAAAAACACATGGGAGACAGGAGTGCCGGAGTAAAGTTGCCTACTTCAGAGTTGTGGGAATATTCAAAACTGCATTGAAACACGTGTGTGTAACTCTGAGTAAGTTTTGAAAGCATTGAACGTGAGATTTATAACATTGGGGGAATTTTACAGCCATTGAATGCTGGTATTGAATCATTGTGATGGATTCTTAGTAAATGACAGTAGGGATTAATAAATTGCATTTTAGATATCCTTCTATTTTATGTCGCGCGCTGGTGTCACCTGGTTAACAATAGCCGGAAAAGTTTAAAGTGATCGTTCTAGTTGTCTGCCACGCTCCCTCAGGGCACTCGCCCTGAGGCACGGAGCTCGTGCGTAACAGAAATTTGGGGCTCGTCTGCGATTTTTAATCCACAAGACCAATTGAGTACTCTGACCACTCCACACTAGGATTTGTGGGTGTGTCCAGAGAAACACTTATCCAGAAGAAAACTTATCCAGAAGATAAGACCCCGTAAAAGGTGTTGGGGTTTCGTTCAAAAAGAATTTGAATTGCTAATGGTAATTCTCAAGTGATTAAAAGAACCAGGTGAAACCACAATCGACCACTGTGGCATTTATTGCTCCTGAGTTTATTTAGGCACCAAGTGTGGAGAAACTAAGTGGGTTAAAGAAATCTAAGCTGGTAGACTTGGCTCGACATTGTCAGTTAAAGGTTAAGCCTAGTCAAAAGAAAGCAGAAATTCTAGCGTTGACATTGAGCAATTTAGTGGAACAGAAGCTTTTGCCTGACATGGCGTTTCAATTAATACAGGGTGAGAATGTGGAATTGCGAAGTTAGAGACAAGGGCATTGGAACTGCAGAACCAAGCATGAGAAAGAGAAATGCGAGAGAGAGAGAAAATGATAGAGAGATGGAGTTGCGGGCGAAAGAGCTGTTGATTAAAGAGCAAGATATGCAGGGACAACTAAGGATACGAGAGTTGGAAATGGAGAAGGGAATGCAACCCACGCCAAATCTAGCACATCTGACAACCAGTCCAAAGTCTTGGGACCTTACCAGACAGGTGAGACTTGTTCCGCTCTTTAGGGAAACAGTGGAAGATAATTACTTTCTGCATTTTGAAAAGGTGCCACATACATTGCAGTGGCCTGAGGAGTCTTAGACTATGTTATTGCAAAGTGTTTTCACAGGGAAGGCTCAGGAGGTTTACTCTGCTTTACCGCTGGACATGTGTACCCGGTATGGTGAGGTGAAAACAGCAAGGAGCCTCATTGGTATGCATGTCTGTCTGCGCTGTTGATTTGCCATCAAACGATGAAACCAGTCCAGCAGCTGAGGGGGTGTGTAGCATTGGGATTCTCATGTGTGTACTATTTGTGAATGTCTTTACAGCTGTGGAGGAACTATGGAAAGGGTTTGAAACAGCAAAGGGCTTACCTTAGGTAGCCTTTCAGGTTGCTTTAGGCAGCTTTCTTTGGCGAGAATAGCATGGGAGGAGTCAATTTATGTGTGTCTGTGTGTCTGTGTGTCTGTGTGTGTGTGTGTGTGTGTATATATTTTTTATACGTGTGTGTGTGTGTATTTATATTTTTTATACGTGTGTGTGTGTGTGTGTGTATATATATATATATATATATATATAAATATATATATATATATATATATATATAAATATATATATATATATATAAATATATATATATATATATATATATATAAATATATATATATATATATATATATATATATATATATATATATATATATATATATATATTGTTATGGCTGTGGAAATTCGCAATACACCATAAAGGGTCCTTAGATCAGTTATGAGGCGAAGTTTATGTGCAGATAGTTCCCCACCGTTGAATTTAGGGATTTCGTGTGATTCACCGGGCTGCGACTCTTTGAGATAGCCGTTTCTCTTTTCTATCGTTATTTTGAACAAACCTCCACGCAAGCAACAAGCCGCGTTGAAAACCGTCGAACGAAAAAGGGAACCAAGAGTTCCGATGGGCACGCGGATTTTTCCCGCCTGTTTTTTCCGAGGAGTGCGACTGAGGCAGGGGGAGGGCAGCTCGCCGCCGATTGGTGGATGAACAGAGTGAGGCGGTCGGGGTGAGGGAACGCCCCTTTTCGGGAACCTTCTCGAAGGGAGGTGGAGCCGAAAACGGGGAGGAGCGAAGGGCGGAGCCCCGCGCTATATAAGGCGGACCGCGCGCAAGGTCCATGAGCTCTCTCTCTCTGTCGGGGTCGAGTGCTTCTCTCTCTTGGTGGCCAGGGTCGAGCTCTCACTCTCTCTGTCTGGGTCGTCGACGTCACTCTCTCTCTGGTCCATGAGCTCTCTGTCGGGGTCGAGTGCTTCTCTCTCTTGGTGGCCAGGGTCGAGCTCTCACTCTCTCTGTCTGGGTCGTCGACGTCACTCTCTCTCTGGTCCATGAGCTCGCTGTCGGGGTCGAGTGCTTCTCTCTCTTGGTGGCCAGGGTCGAGCTCTCACTCTCTCTGTCTGGGTCATCGACGTCATTCTCTCTCTGCTCCTGAAGCCCCTTCTGCCCTTCAGTCCTTTCTCGTTCGGTCGTGGGTCATGAAAGCACCAGCAGCAACGCCAGAGAGAGCTCGCTGACCACACCAGGGGCCCGAGGTCAGGCGCGGCTACGCAAGGCTGTGGGGAGTCGACGTCGCGACCTGCCCACCGTCACGCCACAAGGGCGTGGGTAAGACCCTTCAGTCTCACGGGACCCGTTCGGTCCTCCAGGTCCCATGCCATAAAGGTTTACGAACCCCGTCTACATCCCTGCCTATGGGGAGGGTTTTTCTTTGCTTTTGTATGACTGCTGTGGCGCCGTGTCCCTATAAGTAAACCTGTGTAAGTGACTGTACATTGCTAATAATTATAGTCGGTCGTATTGCTTTTGTTTTCTATTTCTTGCCTGTAAATTGCATTCCTGCCTTGCTTGTGTTGTGTGTGTAATATGTGCTGCATAATAAATGTCCTTGTGTGAAATGTATCTCGTTCGTTGCGTCTTCTTTCCCCATTGAAAATGCCATCTTGCATCGTGGAATAATTAGGTGGGTTTTAAACACCCGATAAATAATCACATCCGTTGAGGTCGGCGATAACAATGCTCGGTTATCACTGTAGCACGGAACGGACCGCTTAAGCAGTTCTTGTCCTAGGCCGACCTGCGGCGAGGTACAATCGCCCGGTCGACGACTCGCGCAGGTACTTAGGTAGGTCAAATTTGGCGAACAACACTATCCTGCGCGGGTGGGCAATTGGCACGATCGTGGTGAGGTTAAACCCCCACCCGTGACTGGCTCCTGACGGTAGTTCCAGGAGGGTCACGACTGAATTGTCCACCCGGTGGGCGACGCGGTTGCGATTGGAGTTGCGCAATCGCTCGCACGCCAGGCAGGCTAGAATTCGCAACAATATATATATATATATATATATATATATATATATATATATATATATATATATGTTGTTGTTCGTCTTTCGGCTGCTCCCGTGAGGGGTCGCCACAGCGGATCATCCGTTATGATCCGCATACTGATTTGGCATAGGTTTTACGCCGGATGCCCTTCCTGACGCAACTCTGGTCACCTCTTACGACACAGGGATAAGGATTGGGTTTCGCCATGATTCTCGGCTGCCCTACACCCTCTCATAGCGCGGCCCAGCACAGAGCTCCCATCCTCAAGCGATCCTCCAACCCAAGCCTCCGAGTAGCTGGATTACAGGCGCATGCCACCATGCCCGGTATAAGCAGGAATAAATTCCTACGTGGGGCGAGTGTGAAAAAACGGACCCAACCTAAGACTCAAATCACTTACATAGTGACAGTCTGCTGAGCTATTGAGTCTTTGGGATATCCTCAACATTTTCTCACAATAACACTGCAAGCTATATAATGGCCAACGTCTTGCATGCCAGTTAGGCAGACCGCGTGTGTGTGTGTGTGTGTGTGTGTGTGTGTGTGTGTGTGTGTGTGTGTGTGTGTGTGTGTGTGTGTGTGTGTGTGTGTGTGTGTGTGTGTGTGTGTGTGTGTGTGTGTGTGTGTGTGTGTGTTTGTGTGTGTGCATTAGAGATATTTCCTCTATTTAAATTAAAGTTGCATGATTGTGTCTGAATGAGGTAAATGTCGTAATCACAGCACATATAATGCTGAATGATGCCTCATTTAAGGGTTCTTGGGTCTGGACAGTGCAAGCGGCGGTCCAAAAATATCAATATTCACACAATTTTGAGTTGTGTTCATTTTGTTGCACATACTGATGGTGTGTAGGTTCAGTCATTGGTTCGCACACCGACCAGGAGTAAACAAGGAAAAAACGACATAAAATGTCATGCCCCCATTGTTTTAGTAATTTTGCTGTGCGGAGTTAAAGGGCTAGCCCATATTTATTTACAACTAAGATCGGTAAATGCGTGTCCCAGAAATGGTTGAGGATGTGATGGATACCTTTTTATCATCATTTTTTTTGAACAACTAAAATGGCCACCAGTCTATCAGTCAACCATCTTTGATCAGATCGCAAAATAAAGTGAGGTTCACGTTTATGTCATCATGGACTGTGTGCCAAGTTTGAACAAAATCAGACCATTCATGTCCGAGAAATGGTTGGGGACGTGTCCAACACTGGGCTGTATTTTTTACAACTAAAATGGCCGCCAGTTGGCCATCCTTGATTGCATCGTGAAACAAAATGACATGAATTTGTACACCATCGTATGTTGTCTTTGTGCTAAGTACAAATAAGATTGGTCCATACATGTCTGAGATGTGGTTACGCACACACGGACACGAAAATCGAGACCAAATTCATAAGCCCCCCCCCCCGTTTTGGTCCAAGTCCAACAGGGATAAAATATATATCACTAGAAACTAGTCGGTCAATTCCATCCAACGAATAATTTCCTTTTTATCGATTTATTTCATTGAGAAACCTTAACATGAGGTCTTCACAGTTATTGACTGCAGTGTGATGCGGATTTGGTATTGGGAATGGGGTGGGAGGAGGTGTTACGGACGTGACGTTCACGCCTTTGTCATATCCTGCAAATATCATTTATTGGCTGCTCTTAGAGCACCCTTATTCTGGACATTTCCATCTGTCTGTCTGTCTGCGAAACTTTAGTGAAGCCTCGGGGCTAAACCACTCAACAGAGTCCAATGAAATTTGGTAGGTTGGACCAATATTTCTGGGAATCATGTGCTTTCGAATATGGGACCCCGGGCCCTAGCAACGGCATTGCAACGACCCTTTAAAAGTGGTGAAAAAATCGAAAAAAATCAAAAGAGAAATCGAAAAATCGAAGCTTAGAGTTCTGTGCGCAATCTATCTTGCTCCCTTCTTGCCAATTTGCAGCCCAAACAAAAAATATTTGTAGGAGGAGATAGGTTTTGGGCGAGTACATGTCGAACGTTTCAGAAATGGTTAATTGCGAATATCTCGAAGAGAAAGAGTCTGATTTTGATGAAACTTGGATGAAATGTGTACAATGTGGCAAGCATGTACACAAAAATGAATGGTTGCTATGCACCCCTCCGTTGCTTAGCAACAGCTAAAATACTTTATCGTACATCGTACATTTATTGTGGACTGTACAAAAAAAATCAATACCTCCGAAACTGGACCTCCGAGGGACGTGTTTTTTTGTGCCCTAGGAGAATGTCTTACAGTATCATATAAAAAAATAAAATCTTTAGCGAATAGATAAATGGAATCACCAGGGCTGCCATTTGTTAGAGTCTCTTTGGAAACATGCCTGAAATTTCACAAGGCGGGTTTCTGGGCGCCAACTAAGAGGGCTGTGAAAATCATATTTATTGTGCTAAATTGATTGATAGCATGGACATGAATATCGGCTAGTCATGTCGGCCAGCTTTCCATCTATAGCGAGCAGCCATGTCGCCTACCAGCTTGTTATTCATTTTATTTACTGCATCTGTTGAGATTGTCACCCTTTAATCTGCAACTCTTCTCATGCGATGGTGCACCCTTGATATTTTGTTCTCCTCCAGTTTCCCCTTCACCCCACTTCATCCCACCCTTTGCCCATCATCATTCCCTTCTTTCAAGAGGCTTGATACCTGTTGATAAATAGTATATTGAAACAACATAACACATGCCCTTTCAACGAAACCAGAAATCAATTGCTCGGCTGCACATGAGGATAATGCTTTTACAGAATTTCCTTCCCTCTTTAGCAGTCTTTTTGGTCAACAGTAAAACCAAAGAAAATTTGAGTATTTTTTTATTATTTTTTTTATTTTGGGCAAAGGGCCATGAAGGCAAAATGATTATGATGATATACATCTGATGCAGGGAGAGAAAAATATTACTACGTGAGGCAGAGATGATGCAGCGAGCTCGTTTTTCGCACATCATTCCTATCCTGGGGGTTTGCGAAGACCCGGAGTTTGTGGCCATTGTGATGGAGTACATGCCAAATGGGTCCCTTGATGCACTCCTCCACCAGGTATGACCTGCAACATTCTGATCTTATTTACACGGACCCCTGCCACGATCCCCAGCATCCTCCCACTCCTCCACCTCTTCCCTTCCTGCCAATCATCCATTCATGTATGATGTCTTTGCCTTCCTGTTCCCCTTTGATCCCCTCGGTCTGTAAACCTGTTTCTCGAGTCTACATTTCCAGATGTGGTGACCATGATGGGCTGTTTACCTGTAAATATTATTGGCCATTTCACACTGAAAGTGAGCCTGTGGCACCCAATAAGAAAAGGAGATTGCTGACGTCATAGTTTCTCCTCACTTTTCCTGTAGCCCAACATGGGAGAGATTGTATATACCTTGTATATGTGTGATGCATCTGCCCAGATGAGGTCTCACCTTCATTTCGCGTTGTGTTCATAAGACCAGACTCGAACAAGAACATGTGACCAACCTCTTTTTAGTTGTAAAATAACTTATTTTCATCTCTCAGAAGGCCTGGGTTCATGAGGGTCTATTTCTCTCAACCCAGACCCAAGGTCTGGTCAAGGTTTTGTAATGAGAGTTGACATTTTAAATTTCACAAAATAAGGTGAATGTCCTGGAAAGAAACCAGATGTTTCTGAATGTGGCTGAGTATTTATCAAACTAATCTATACTAGTGTGTGTGTGTGTGTGTGTGTGTGTGTGTGTGTGTGTGTGTGTGTGTGTGTGTGTGTGTGTGTGTGTGTGTGTGTGTGTGTGTGTGTCCTCCATAACTCCAAAACCATGAAACCTAGCAGCCTGAAACTTTTCATACATACCTAGGGAACTCCAAGGAAGTACAAGAGTGTAAATTGTATGTTTGGGTTAATTAAAACACCCCTTGTGAAGATAATGAACGGCCTTATTTAATTATATCCATCATCAGGCGCACCTTCGGCCACCTCACTCTCTCGGGTCTTAAGACGTATCCTGGGTAACCTCACTGGGGTTTGAAGCCGCCATGTGTTTTTTTTGGCCTGCTCAACCGCGCCTTGACTTGGAACAGGCCACAATGATTTCTAACGATAAAGGTTTTTTGTTTTTTTCCACTTGCCTCACTCATATTATCGAATGCCTGTTCATCATAGCTATGAATCACCGGATACGTTGTAATGCTTCTAAACATCCGGAGATGCCAGCATTTGTGGCTTTATTTCATTTCCGCACATGCGATGACCTCGAGAATAACTTAAACTAAGGAGAATTACAAAATTTAAGCTCCAGAATCAAACTTGGCAGCAGTTCCGACTCCTGAAAAAGTGTTCATTTGTCCAATTTTTTTTGTATACAAAGTAGAGGGTCATGGAAGAGTTAGTATTAGTGCAATGAACGTAGATGGATTTGACATTTTGGGCGTCTCTGGGAGGTGGATGTTTAATATGACGGTTTGGTGACTGCATGCCAAGCGAGCCATTTTTTTTAATCAACCCTTTCGTTGGAGTGCTTAAGCCATTTCACGAGCACTCTGCAATATTCACACTGTCACTGAATAGTGAATAAGATATCAATTGACTTGAACAAAGTTCAGGGGCCACTCGCGTTCGTTGGCCATGTGTTGTTCTGCGGTGCTACAACAGGCAGTGGCTGGCTCGCTGAAAATGTTAAATTTTATATTCCATGAAGTTTCCCCTTTTTGTACGATCTTCTATTGTACGACCCATTACTTCGGCGAAGATAAATACAAATAAAAATTAAACATTTCATTTTTAAAAGTTTCTTCAACCGTTTTGTGCATTGCTTGGTGAAGCAACTTGGCACGAGTTCTTCAAGCTTCAATCAATGGCAATACTGCGGTTCGATACAGGAGGTAGGAAGGCAAAATAAATTATATGATCACATTCAGAAAAAAAACGTTTTCAGTTGTCACAAAGTAATGAATCGTCACATCATGGCAGGAAAGCCAACAGGTACGCATGCACACTCTTAAGTTGTCTCGCCTGTGTTCGAATCTCGACCCAGCTATAAACTGTTATCCCATGTTTCACAGACAAGGTGATTCATCAATGTGTGTGCTGTCTATCGGATGGACGTTAAACTGGGCTCCTCATCTGCCGGAATCCCTCTCCCTATCCCTCCTCTCACCCCTCTGCCCCTCTCACCTCTATCCCACCCCTCTTCCTCTTTCCAAGCCTGCCCCCTCTCTCTCTCTCTCTCTCCCCCATTCCTCTCCCCTCCCCCTCTGTTGAGGGGACTGTAGCATGTACAAATCAGATTCAGAGTGAGCCGACTGGAGGGGTGCAAAGGTTGCTGCATGTAGAGCATGTATGTATGTATGTATGCATGCAGGCAGACCTTTGCAGGGTATATAGCATGAGTTTTAAATGCTCCTGCCTCAGGTATCTAAAGTATCTGTGTGTGTGTGTGTGTGTGTGTGTGTGTGTGTGTGTGTGTGTGTGTGTGTGTGTGTGTGTGTGTGTGTGTGTGTGTGTGTGTGTGTGTGTGTGTGTGTGTGTGTGTGTGTGTGTGTGTGTGTGTGTGTGTGTGTGTGTGTGCGTGCATTCGGTCATGACGTATCTACCTCCGTTTCGGTAAGGGTGGTCACGAATTATGGACCAAGGTGTGAAGTGTTATTCTCAAAGTTTTGTTCCGAGGTTTCTGTTGAGCATCGTCACTGAGCCCCGGACAGCTGCCAACTGTAGTTCGTTTGTAGTAATATTCCCAAGGATAGTTTGTAATATCTCTGAGGTTCTTCGTCATTATTCCTGTTGCTCCAATGATCACTGGTACAATTTCGAATCTCTTCAACTTCCAAGGCCTTTTCACTTCATTTTTGAAATCTTGGTATTTGGTCATTTTCTTGATTTCTGTGTTGTTCAGGCAAAAATCTTAGTACTGAAATGTGTGTGTGTGTGTGTGTGTGTGTGTGTGTGTGTGTGTGTGTGTGTGTGTGTGTGTGTGTGTGTGTGTGTGTGTGTGTGTGTGTGTGTGTGTGTGTGTGTGTGTGTGTGTGTGTGTATGTGTATTCGGTCATTAAGCATGACACATCATTATCTTTGCTAATCCCATCCTCCTTCACTCTCACATACACCCTTCCTCACACCCATCCCTCCCGCAGTGTAAGCAACATTTGGTTTGGCGTCGCTCTCCCCACCTCCCTTTCTTCCTTTCTCTCCCCCCCTTCCTCGCCCTCCCCTCCTTCTTCTCCCTCTCATCCCTCCCCCCACCCTTAATGTCCCCGTTAGCAAAGCAACAGATTGTATTTGCTAATAAATAAAGAAATGCACGATTCCACATTGGTGGCTTTATTTGACGAACTTTGCTTCTCGTTGATGTCCCAAGCCCTGGAACGTCCCATACGTGCCATGGCTGCTCCGGATCCGCATGTTGCACGAGATTGCGCTCGCAATGAACTACCTGCACAGTCTCACACCACCCCTGCTGCACCATGATTTGAAGAGCCACAACGTCCTGCTTGATGGTGATTTCCATACGAAGGTATAAAGGGCCATGAGTGCAAATGTATCATGACAAGACCTTTGTGATTGTTGGGCCTCTAATGTGGAAAAACAGTATTAAGCTGTGGTTGATTACCTGGCTTACATGGCCAAGTTAATTTGTACAAAACATTTTATTAAGTCATTTATTTAGTTGACATTGATCCAAGACCCGTGGAGTGGCTTGGACGGAAATCACATGCAGGGCAAAGACGTGCCAGTGTGCTTTTTAGTGAATTTCAACCACATTTGGAAGTATAGACATTAATCAAATTTACATCGTCTGTGGGGTTTCAATCTGGGATCCCAGCATCATGAGCTACAGTGCCTTAAGAAAGTATTCACACCCCTCAACTTTTTTCACATCTTGTTGTTACAGCCTGAATCTCAAATGGATTAAATTGAAAAAATTTTTTGTCATCGATCGACACAAAATACCCCATAATGACAAAGTGAAAACTTGTTTTTAGAAATTTTTACAAATCAATTAAAAATGAAAGTCCGATTCATTGAACATTTAAAATAAATAACTAATAATCGTGTAAAAAAATAATTTCTTAATCAATTGTCTAATAGCATAACAAAAGCACCACTGTTTCAGCCGAATCTGTAACTTTTTGAAAATAAAGTAATTCATCAAAAAATTAACAATCGATCAATCAAAAATAATCTTCATAGCCAAATCATTGGTTCGTATTCAAATATCAGCTTCCTAGCTCAAAAGGTGCCTGAGATATTGCCCAGATGAGAAAGAATATAAATAATTAAGCAATTCATCGATTTGATTAATCAAAAAATAAAAAATATATAGCGTTTTTGGCAAAGGACATCGTCATATTTGTCCTCAAATTTCAGCTGGCTGAGATATCGCCTGGACAAACAAGAAAACAAACTAGTAGCGGTACATTCAAAGTACACTATCCTCATGCCAAATAATTAAATAACAATCCACCAGCATACGACATCGCCGGGGCACCTTTGGAACCTGGCGTTGCCACCTTGCAGCACATGGAGTTGGAATTGGGAGGGAGCTGTGGACAAGAATTGATTGATTAATTGCAGAATTAAAATAAATGAATAACAATACTTTTGAAAATTAAGTAATAAATCTAAAATACCCATTATAGCCAAATCACATGGTCACTGTCATGTCCAAATATCAGCTTCAGAGGCTCAAAATATGACTGAGATATTGCCAGGATGAGAAATAAAATAAATAAGCAATTAATAAATCGATAATAATTAAGTAATTAATAAATTCATTGATTAATTAAAAATATAAAAATAACCTTTTTGCCAAAGCAAATCTTCACTTTTGTCCCCAAATTTCAGCTTCCTAGCTCACACGATGGCTGAGATATCGCCCGAACGAATAAACAAGAAAACGAGAAAACGGAGTAAAAAACCGAGTGTTCGTCCGGTCCAAATTTCCGAACAAATGAGCTCGAGATTGCCGGCACTGCCACCAGGTACAAGAGCAACATCCTCGACATGCCGAAAGCCTCCGATGACGTACCATTGCTTGGGCCATTGCCTGTGAAACTACCGGCAGCGTCATCAGCTGCTCCTCTGTCGCCAGATTAACATTGAGACGCTCAGCAAGGGGCAACGCTGTTAGGGAATCCTCCGCAGAGCCAGTCTCTTCACCAACAGCAGGGTGACCAGAGATATTCCGGAAGTTGCACACGGCACTGACCTTCCGTTTATGCCAAGTTCTACCGACGACTGCACCATTGCTGTTGGTATTGCAATGGCCAGAACACCTTTAATGTGCTTGTGCCATCGATTCCAGATGACTTGCGGCTGTGACATGTTAGACTTCCACCCATGATGGTCTGGGGGTGGGGGAATGGGGCAGGAAGGGTGGGAAGGAAATCCCCCCAAAAAGAAGAGAACAAAAATTAAAGATTACCTTTGTAATCAACTTTAACTTTTCACTTTATGCAAACACCAACAGCAACATCATGAGTCGAAACACAAGCAGTTGAGCACTGTTTATGAGTATAACCATGCAATTAAAAAAACATTTGTTCTTATATTAATGGAAATCCAGCATGCCAAACAATGTTGTTGTTGCTGCTGCTGCTCCACTCCATCAGAGCAGACAACTCACAACTTTCAAACAAACCAAAAAAAAAAGAATATTACCCCTTCTCACCTTTCCCTCCCATAACCACTTGACTTCCTCTTCCTTTTTCCTTGCTTTCCACATTTCCGATCCCACTTTGATAATGAAGGTATTCACCACTCACCTTCACAGTCTTATTTCTTCAAACTCTTCCTTTACTCTGCCCCCTCTTCATTAACATAAATAAAACTGACTCTTTAAATGTCTCGTCTCCCTCTCTCTCCCTCCTCTCTCTCCTCTCTCGCCCGTCTCTGTCTCTTCTCTCTTCTCCCCTCTCCCCTCTCCCCCTCCCCCCTCTCCCCCTCCCCCTTCCTCTCTCTCTCCCCCTCTCTCCCCTCCCTCTCTCTCCCCCTCCCCTCTCCCGCCCCTCCCCTCCCCCTCTCCCGCCCCTCCCCTCCCCCTCTCCCGCCCCTCCCCCTCTCCCCTCTCTCGCCCCTCCCTCTCCCGCCCCTCCCCTCTCTCGCCCCTCCCCCTCGACCTTTTTTTATTATTTTATTTATTTTCGACCTTTCTTTCATCCCGTGTCGAAAAATTCCATCTGTTACATCTGTTACAACACTTTCTTCCTTCATTCTCTCAATCCTTCTGAACTTACTCCATCCAACCTCCAATCCAGTTAAAGTAATCTCTGACCGACAAATTAAATAAATCCCGTTTTGCAATATTTGCTCATCTTCCATTATTAATTGTCCTTTTTTCCAATTTCAGTGCAAATTCATCCCACCTCCTTAAATCTACCTCCTCCGACCTCCTTCCCTGTTATGTACCCTCTCCCTACTACTCCCATCCCACCCCCCCCCCCATCCTTGCATCTCTCCACTGTTCATCTGTCCTCTGCCTTACTAACAGTTCATCCTCTCGTTTCCCAAACTGTATGGTTTTCAAACATTTGTGAGCTCCATTACAACTGAAATGAACGAGAGAGAAAGGCCTTCGAGGAATTAGGCTTTAATTCACTTGATTGAAGCCATCTCTGCAAACACAGCAAAAGGAGAACATGAGCAATCAATCAGAGCGGGGTATTATAACAATTAACCAGCAAACACGCAGATCCGGGTATACACTCTCAACTCTCACCGTTTCAGCCTCAGTGGACTACTCCATTTAATGACAAGGCCCCAGGGACCGTCCTTTCGGCAGAGCAGTTTTCAGCTTTGATTTACCTCACGCGCGAGTCACACGTCACGTGGTGCGACTTCGTCTTCTTCTTCTTCTTTAATTTCACCACAACAACCAAACAAATGTCTAACATTCTCATTCAGCACACTCCTCAATATCTCAAAACACTCTCTCTCTCTCTTTCCTCTCATCGCATCTCCCCTCTTCCCACCCCCTCAAATCTTGTTTCTTCCCCCACCCGCTCCCGCCTCGACCATACCACTACCCAGTCTCATCCTCCCCCTCTCCCCACCCCTCCCTTCTGCTTGCTCTCATCATCTCCCCATCCCTCTCAAAGATTCCCTCTCACCCCTCCCTCTTCAAAGCAAACTTCACACTCTCTCCCCCACCACCCAAACATTCCCCTCACCCTTCTCAAAAGCTCCCTCTACAACCCTTCTCCCTCAACTCTCCCCTCACCCTTCTCCCCAAAATGTCCCCTCACCCCTCCCTTTCTAATCTCCCCATCACTACCCCTTCTCAAAGCTGCCTCCCCCTCTTCACACCCCCTCAAATCGTGTGCCTTCCTCTCCCCTGCCCGCTCCCTTCTTCACCATACTACGACCAACTCTCATCCTTTCCTTCTCCCAATCTCTCCCTTCTCCCTCTTCCCCCATGGCCGTGCCTGTTCTCATTATCTCCCCTCTCCCTCAAAGCTTCCCTCTCATCCCTCCATCTCAATTCAGCCACCTCCCTCTTCAAGGCAAACTTCTCTCTTTTCCCCATCCAAGCTCTCCCCTGACCCTTCTCCCTCAATTCTCCACCCTGACCCTTCTCCCTCAATTATCCCCCCTGACCATTCTCCCCCTTGCCCCTCCTCAAATTCTCAAAACTGCCCACTCATATCCACAAAGCTGCCCCCTTCCCCCACCCTCTCTCTTCCAAATTATTCCTCCACCTCCTCCAATCTTCTACTTCCCTTTGCCCCCTCTTATCACTCCCCACTGTGACTCATCCCTTTGCCTTCCTCCCCATCCGACCCTCTCCCCTAACTCTTCTGTATTCTCCAACACACTGTCAACAACTCTCCTTACCTGTACCTCTCCTTCCTCTTCGTACCCTTCACAAATATTACCGCTTTGCACAAAAAAGGTGCAAAAACAGATCCTTGCAGCTACAGACCAATCAGCCTTCTCCCAATCATCAGCAGGGTTATGGAATCCATCATCGCTTCAGACATCAAATCCTCCCTCTTCTCCAATGGCTTGATTTCCAATCATCAATTTGGATTTGGACCAGGTCACTCTACCCTGGATATGCTGCTTCTACTCTCCCAACAATGGATGGAGGTCTTCAATGCCAGACATGAAAACAGAGCCATGTTCCTCGACATATCACGTGCTTTCGATACGGTCTGGCACCATGCCCTACTCACCAAACTCTCTTCCTACGGTATCCAAGGCCATCTCCACTCATGGCTCGCAGACTTCCTCTCCTGTCGCAGTCAACGTGTGGCCCTTAATGGAGTTCTCTTATCCGCTCTTCCTGTCCAGGCTGGAGTTCCTCAAGGCAGCGTACTGGGCCCTGTTCTTTTTCTGGTTTTTATGAATGATCTCTCCCACTCTCTGGAAAATCCTCTTTATCTCTTTGCTGATGACTCCACCCTCTGCTGTACCATCTGTTATCCCTTAGACTGGCAAGCAGCAGCTTCTTCGCTCACTGCAGATCTGGACAAAATCACAAACTGGTCCAACACGTGGAACATGTCTTTCAATCCGGACAAATCTCACACTCTCACTATGTCTCTCCGAAAGGACCATCTGGAACCCCCCCCCCCCCCCCAATCTATTTTCTCAACAATCCTCTGGAAGAAGTCCTTTCTTTCAAGCTTCTGGGTCTCACTATCTGCCACGATCTTTCCTGGGAAAGCCACATTTCCAACCTGGCCTCCAAAGCCAGTCGCTGATTGCACATCCTCCTTTGTGCAAAGCCCTTCCTTGGCACACCTTAACTCCTGATCACATATAAAGCTTTCAACCACAGCCTGATGGAGTACTGCTCTCCCCTCTGGGCTGGTGCTCCCATTCCACACCTTCCTTGGCTTCACGCTGTGGAAACCAATGCATTTAGGATCATTGATATCTCCCGCAATGAAGCTGAGTCTTTGGGTCTCTCACTCTCTCACTGCAGGCAAGTTGGTGGTCTTTCCGTCTTTTACCGTCTCCTCTCCAGCCTGACCCCCCTGCTCTGTCTGTGATATGTTCCCTCCCCCCCCCCCCCATATTTCTGCAGGGCACTCAAGTGCCATCTCCATCCCCTTTCTGGTGAAACTACCAAATTCAAGAATCACTGCTCACCTTCACTCTTTCACTCCTCTTCTTTTTCCCACCTCTGGAATAAACTCCCACACTCTCTTCAATCCCACTCTTCCCTCCAGGTCTTCAAAGCAGCTGTTCACCACCATCTCGTATCTTCCCCCATCCAAAAACCACAATCTTTTCTACCCCCGTTAATCCACCCCACAGCCAACTCCTTCAAATCCTCTGTTTTCCTTCCTGAAAGTCCCTGTTATGTCCATTTTGTTTACCCTGTGTACCCCACCCCATCCCTCTCCCTTCTACAGATCTCCTCATGTCTCTGTTGCTCACTGTTTTGTGCTTCCCTCTCCCACCGCTCTTGTCTCCTGCTTCCCTTGTTATACATTATGAGTGTTAACTCTCATACGAGCCTCGACATTGTATACAAAAAAATTTCAAAAACACTTGCACCAAACTTTCCCCCTTCCAACCACATGAGAATGTGGGAAGAACGACAAGAAATTAATTTATTTGAAAGTGTGTGTGTTTTTTTTCATTGGTCTCCACTGATATGTCGGTAAATCTGTGAAATGTTATCACTGGCTATTCTCCCTTTAGTTTTGATCTGCTTTCCCTTCCCCTATTTCCGGTTGTGTTGTTATCTTGTGTCAATAACTTTATTTGAAATCGATGTGACTGCCATCACTTGTGCACCATGCAGATAGCTGATTTTGGACTTGCCAAGTGGCGGAAACAATCCCAGTTCTCTTCCGTGGGATCAAACCCAACGGCCCTTGGTGCTGGCACGGTGCTGTACATGCCACCGGAGGCCTTCGACAGCGAGAAGCGTACTGACGCCACCCATGATGTCTACAGGTGCTGCTTTGGAGAAATGATCCACAGGCAGTGAAACTGGGAGAATTGTTAGGAAAGTATGATAATCATTGAGTGCATCATTGTTGAAATCTTCATAAAGATAACGAGTCACGTATTCATTAATTATTTATGCTTTCGGAGAAGATGGAGATGTAAATGGTGAGGAACAAAACAATTATAAAATGACTCTAAGAGAGGACAAAGGAGGCAGTGAAGAAGTCTGAGATGAGGATGAATAAAAAGGATAATGGTAAAGGGAGAAGAGAAAAAGGGTAACGTGCGGTATTGAGCGAGAAGTTGGGGTTGGGGGTAGGGGTCCAATGGCAGTTAGTTGAGGGTTGCAGTCACGCACATGACCTGATGACCTGATGACACACAACACCCACAACTCAGTGAATCAATATTGCCGGATACCATGAAAGCAGAACATGCACATAGCACCGACGGATAACCCAATTCATTTCCGATCCACTTTTCATTTCTGTCGATGTCCCAATGTCGGTTCCTATATCCCCATTGCTTTGTGGTCCCTATCCCATTCAATTTTTATGCCTATTTATTATTATCATTGCTGCTAACACCTTCCCAGGAGCACCCTTCCATACATTCATGATAAAGTGAAGAACCCTTACCTTACTACTGTCTTGATTCTCCTCTTATTGACTCTCAAGCAATGCCACCTGGTCCTGTCACTGCCCAGCAGGGTTAAACAGCTTTCCTGCATCTATTAAATGAATGCACTTCCTCATTTGTTCACAAATAAATATCTCCAATACCTTACCCAATACCAAAGTTAGATGAACAGATAGTCTTCTAAAGCTTCCCTCGAGCCCTTCTTAAACTAGAGAGTTCATTGAATACATCACCCGACGCAGTCTTGACAAACAAGGACATGTGAGGGGTCTGCGAGCGGAAAATTTGATTGGTTGTGATGATGTAAAATGCTGTCATGTTTTGTGACTCGGTGTGATTTACAAAGGTTATATGGCTTCTCTTTGTGAGTTTCAAAGCAAAATATATTTCATAACACCTGATTTCCGTCACCGTATTAACCTGTTTTCTAAATTACAGAGCCAATTATTTTCTCCACCCGTCACACAAAGCTGTTTTATAAAGATGAATGTTTAAACACATCCCCTTGAAATGTCTAAAATACAACGCTGTTTTTAAAATTTGTTTGTTGAAAATCCCCCAAAATAAGGGTGAAATCTACTCAAGGTCTTTGGGTTTTATACAGAATGTACTGTAGTTGGTAATCACAATGATTTTAATCTTCAGATTCCCAAAAAACTGCTGATAACACCCAAACACTAATATATATATATTAATAGCTCTCTCTCTCTCTCTCTCTCTCTCTCTCTCTCTCTCTCTCTCTCTCTCTCTCTCTCTCTCTCTCTCTCTCTCTCTCTCTCTCTCTCTCTCTCTCTCTCTCTCTCTCTCTCTCTCTCTCTCTCTCTCTCTCTCTCTCTCTCTCTCTCTCTCTCTCTCTCTCTCTCTCTCTCTCTCTCTCTCTCTCTCTCTCTCTAGCTCTCTAGCTCTCTAGCTCTCTAGCTCTCTAGCTCTCTAGCTCTCTAGCTCTCTAGCTCTCTAGCTCTCTAGCTCTCTAGCTCTCTAGCTCTCTAGCTCTCTCTCTAGCTCTCTCTAGCTCTCTCTCTAGCTCTCTCTCTAGCTCTCTCTCTAGCTCTCTCTCTAGCTCTCTCTCTAGCTCTCTCTCTAGCTCTCTCTCTAGCTCTCTCTCTAGCTCTCTCTCTAGCTCTCTCTCTAGCTCTCTCTCTAGCTCTCTCTCTCTCTCTCTCTCTCTCTCTCTCTCTCTCTCTAGCTCTCTCTCTCTCTCTCTAGCTCTCTCTCTCTCTCTCTCTCTCCCTCTCTCTCCCTCTCTCTCTCTCTCTCTCCCCCTCTCCCCCTCTCTCCCCCCCCATCCTCACTCTGCCCCCTCCTGATACAGTGCAGCACCTTCTCACACATCTTTCTCTGTGTCTCCGGACGTGTCCAGGCGGTGATTATGTCCGGACGGTGTTTGTCTCCAGACGTCTCCGGATTGTGTTTATCTCTGAATGATGTTTATGTCCGGATGTGTCCATGTTTGTTTCTGGACATGTCCGGGCAGTGTTTGTCTTCGGACGGAGTTTGTCTCCGGACGTGTCCTGGTGGCTTTTGCCTTCTTCTTCTTCTTCTTCTTCTTCTTCTTCTTCTTCTTCTTCTTCTTCTTCTTCTTCTTCTTCTTCTTCTTCTTCTTCTTCTTCTTCTTCTTCTTCTTCTTCTTCTTCTTCTTCTTCTTCTTCTTCTTCTATATGGCAGCTTGATACCACTTAAATACCATGTGCTTATCTCAAAAACAATTCTTAATCGCCATGCTCAACTAACCCGCTCTCTTGCTGCCTCGAGCTTTGCTCCTGACAAGAATATATTTATGCAAACACCAATGTTACAACTTTCAATGTTTTCCTTCAATCAGCACTGCACCATCCATTCTTTCTGCAATGTCATCACACCAGCCCCCTCTCGGCAGTCTACCTCTCGTTTTTTGTCCCCCCCCCCTCCCACAGTCCTTCTGAAGAAAGCTGTATCTACATATCTAATCAATTCATATCCAACCAATACCATCTCATCCTTCCTGCACTTTTGTAGCCTCTCCACCTTTGCACACCAATACCCACTCCACTCTACTCTGCTACATGTCTGCACCCCATCCATACCGCTGACCGTGTGCACCCACCCATCCACGCTGCCACCCTGCCTGCACTCCATCCGTGCCGCTGCCTGCCCCGTCTGCACCCCATCTGCGCCGCTGTCCGCCCTGCCTGCACCCCATACACACCGCTGCCCGCTCTGTTTGCACCCCATCCGTGTCGCTTCTCGCCCCGCTTGTACCCTATCCATGCCGCTGCACCCCTACCTGCACCCTATCCGTGCCGCTGCTCGCCCTGCCTGCACCCCATCTGCACCGCTGCCTGCCTCGCCTGCACCCTATCCACACCGCTGCCCACCTGCTGTCAAAAAGCACCCACGTATAGTTTTTTGCATGTGCAGTGATTTCCTAAAGTACAGCCTTTTGTGAATCCTCACTCGTATGCCTGCTTAACATACTATTTACTGTGATTAATATTAATCATATTTTTGTTTTCCAGCTTTGGGATCATTATGTGGGAAGTGTTGTCAAGGAAACGTCCTTTTGAAGGTAAATTCTCTCCTGCTGTTTGTGTTGAGGTTGTTCGAGTTGCAACCGTCCAAAGACTTGTGCAGCATCAATGTATCAATGGGACAAATAAATGCAAACCTCGTCCTCACCTTCTCGACTATCTTTAATTTCTGGGAAATTGTTGTTTCCTTTCAAGGCTCATGATCAATATTTTCAATGTTCCTGTCACCTGTCTCATGCAGAGGCTATGGAGCTGCTGCAGGTGATGTTCAGCGTTCGACTTGGATCCCGTCCTCCGCTAGAAGCTGTTCCTGCTGAGGTCCCAAATCGGGAATTCTTTGTTGACCTCACCAATCGTTGCTGGGCACAAGAACCCCAAGATCGTCCGACGTTTTCAAGTAACTTTTGTCTTTTCAATATTGTAAAACGATAAGAACATGTGACAAAAATGCAAGTGTTGAAGGAAATCACATCAAACTGAAACTCATATTTTCTTCCCCATTTTCCTGCTGTCTAAAGACTGTGTTACGGGCTTGGAGAAGATGCTTCGCCCGTACCAGCCAATCGAGTTGATCTGTGCAGTCTCTGAGCTAATGCAGAAACAAGTAAGGGATACAAGGATGTTGTCACTGCACTGCTCTGCACACACACTGCTCCACTGCACTACATGGTGTCACAATGCACCACTTTGTGTATCTACAACCTTTTCAAACTGCATGTTCTCTTCAAGGAGCTCTCCAGAAGTTTGCCAAACTCCAGCCTTGAAAAGGAAGATTCATGCACTGCCTTCCACAAGCTCACTCTACCCAATGCACTACTCAAAGTGAGTAGTGTGCACAAAAAATGTTTTGAAGTTGGTTGATGGAGGCTAAATGCTGGAAGTTCATTTTTAATTCCATCATGCAATCCCCCTCTTCCACCCCTTTCCCCACCGATCGTTTGTTTAAATATCCTGGTCTACATTTCCACTGAACTTGCGTTGTGCATGTGATCCAGTTATGCCGCAGTCACGCACATCCGTTTCATCTTGTCCATGGACATTTTTGATGCCATTTTCATTTGGAAGGCATCGCTCCCTGTGGAATTGGGTGGGATCGGTCATGCGGTTTCCCATCTGCAGCCGAGTCTGCTCGGTAGTGGGTTTCCTTTCCACGGTACTCGGACACAGCAAAAGCAGAAGGAAGTAAAGGGAACCAGTGCAGTTTTTTTTGGTATCTTTATTTTTGGATTATTTGCATGTGCACTGTACAGGAAAACTATGGAAGAGGAAATGGGAATTGAAGTGAAAACTGGAATAGTTAGAGAAGTGGACACACTGATGCTGCTTGTGTTTGAGACAATCGAGCTGAGATTTCAAAAGCACAGTTTCAATCGTTTGTTGAAAACCTAACAAGTAGAAGACTGTTGTAGGCTTAATATTCCCGAATATTCGCAAAATCAGAGCAAATCCTTCAACTAGCATGTAATCAGCATTGGGGGGGGGGGGGACACAAGGTGAACCGTCTCTGGATAACAAGTACAAGTGACGTGGATAATTATGCAGGGAGTGAAGATGAGACATGAAAGGGTAAGATGCGTAGACGAACGCTGTGGGGATGAAAACAGGACGCAAACAACTTGGAAATTGGGAATGATGTGAATCCGAACAAACGTTATAAAGTGAAATAATGGAAGATCCTTGGGTCAACAAAACTGTCTCAAAGAACTTGTTTCGTTGATCCATACCGTGAGAAACTCTCAAAGAGAGTCTGAGAATCCCATCCACTTGTAGGAAATTGTTGACAAGCTCTTCTTGTTTTTCTTCTTATTGTTATTCTTGTTGAGTGGTCACTAGACTACCCTTGTTGGGTGGTCGCTAGACTACCCTTGTTGGGTGGTCCCTAGACTCCCCTTGTTGGGTGGTCACGAGACTAACCTTGTTGGGTGGTCACTAGACTACCCTTATTGGGTGGTCGCTGGAGTACCCTTATTGTCAGTTTTTCCATCTGTCTGTATGTCTGTATGTAATGGACAGCTCTGGAGGCCAGAGGAGTCAACCGATTTTGATGAAACTTGACTGGTAGGTTCATACCAGGATCTAGTTCTATGCTTTTGAGCACCGTTGCCAAGGACACCACCGTTGCCGAGCAACGGGACTTTGAAATTTTTGAAAAATCATTAAAAAAAAAAATTTTCCAAAATAAAAAATCGGCTTTTGCGTTTTTATGCGAACTATAATCAACCTCTGTCAAAATTTTTTAACCCGATCCGTCAAAACCTGTATGGCTAGTATGCAATTATGTAGTGACCACCCATGTCGCCTCCCGGCTTGTTCTCCTTCTTATTCTTCTTATTGTTCTTATTCTCGTTGTTCTTCTTGTTGTTCTTCTTTTTCCCCTCTACCATTGCACTGGTATTCATTTCGCCGACCTCGGAACGATGACAGGCTGAGTCAACCCCACCTGGTGTTAATACAGCGAGAAAAAAAACAAAGGGGCTCAAACTTAGGACCCTAAGATCACAAGCCAGCCACCCTAACTGCTAAGCCGAGACCAGGCTTTTTTGACGAGCACTAATCTGCCGTCAGCACGAACGCGTTTGAGCCATTCTCTAACAGACACGGACATATTGTCCCCGATGTTGATGTTCTGATTCGAAATGTCACATTCGACAACCACTCCATTTCCCAAAATTTTCACAGGATATTCGGAATTGTGGGGAAAAAATGGTCAACGTCCAGTTCCACGATTACCCGCCGATAGTGGTCAAGTTCCTTCCTCTTTGTCAGGATATCATGGACCCACCATTGTTGTCTCTACTCGATCTTCTTTTGCCTTCTGTCCTTCCAGTAACGATGCAAAATGACGTGATTGCCCCCCCTCCCCGAGCCCTCATTCCTCTCCACGTCCATTATTTCTCCAAGTCTTCCTCTATTTTGTCACTCAACATTGTTGTTGGTGTGCCTCCCCCCTCGCTCTTTCTACTGTTCCTTTTGTTCTGTGTTCTCACTCTTCCATGAGCCTCGACCCTGCATACAAAAAACGCCCAATCATCACCAGCCAAGGTGGCGGGGGGTGGGTTCCGGCAAACTGGCAGCTCACCATGCGTATCTGGCAAACACCATGACTATATATATATATATATATATATATATATATATATATATATATATATATATATATATATATATATATATATATATATATATATATATATATTGTTACGGCAGTGGAAATTTGCGATACACCAGAAAGGTCCTCAGGTTAGATATATCGATAAGTTCATGTGTAGTTAGTCCACACCCATTGTTTAGAGGGAATATGTGTGATTAATTCGGGCTGCGACGCTTTGAGTTAGCCATTTTTTTTATCTATCATTATTTTGGATCAATCACACCCCAACAACCAAATCACCACCAACAACAACGCCCCCGAACACCTACACCAAACCACCACTACCCCACCCCGCAAGCATCGCCTCACCCCCATTCTCAAACGACGCCCGCCAACAACCAAACCACCACAGCAAACCCCCCACCACCTTCGCCTTTCTCCTTCCACAACCATCAACCACACCACCTGTCAACACCAAACGTCGTGGTGTCCAGGGCCCGTTCGGTGATTGTTGCCGAATGCGTCGAGCCGTGAGTACAAATGGATGCCTTTACGGGAAAGGAAATCGGATCAGGGGAGGTTCACGCCCCCTTTTCCTCCGTCCAAGGGGCGAGCGTCGGGCAGTGTGGCCCTTCCCCCAAGCGCGATGTATGTGGATTCCTTTCAGGAGGAAATTTGGATCAAGAGGGGCTCATGCCCCCTTTTTGCCCGACCAATGGCTGAACATCGGGTGGCGTGGCCTCGCCTCCAAGCGCAATTTTATCCGCGAATTTACATACACGCTCCTCCCCCGGTCTATAAAGACGCGAGCACAAGGCGACTCGCGGCTGGTCGAGGGAAGACGGAGGTCGGCGTCGAGGTTGTTGTTGTTGGGTCGTGGTCGAAGTCGTGAAGTCCGAGTCGTGTGTTTGCGGGGATCGGACGGCGAAGGGGACGGAGCTCGGAGTTGAGGTCGTGGGACGAGTCGCGGAGTGAAGCAGGAACGCGGAAGAGGGCTCAGGGGCGAGAGTTCGCCGGAGTCGGTGCGGTCCCAAGGCCCCGCTAGCGGAATGGAGCGTCCGCCATTCCCCTCTCTCCACCCCGAGCATCAACAATTCCCCCCAACCACACTGAGATAGCGCCGGTAACCCCGTCCGTTCCCCACCCCAACCGTGGTGTCGACCGACCAACACGTGCCTGTGCAACGCACGCCTAAAGGAGCTCACCGACCACGCCAGGGCACGGAGTCAGGCATGTTACGCTGACATTGCGACTAGCCCGCCATCGCGCCACGAGGGCGCGGGTAAGACCCCTTCGGTCTCGTGGACCTGGCCGCTCACCCAGGTCCCACGTACATTTGGTCCACGGACCTGTCTGCCCCCTTGCCTATGAGGGTGGATTTATTTGCTTTTTGTGTAAATGTGTGTGTGGCGCCAGTCTTTTAAGTAAACCTGAATAAGTGCTTGCACATTGCTTTATTCGGTTGTAGCTCTGCGTTGCTTTCATTGCTTTGACTGTTATATGTGCATTCTTACTGTATGGCTGTGAATACGTGCTTGCCTTGTGTGTGTGTGAAATAAAAGTGCTTGTTAAATTGTGACCCGTTTCATTGCGTCCTTTCCTTCGTTTGAAAGTGCCATCTTGCATCACGGAAGGGATTGGTCGTGGGTTTAGACACCCAGCAAGTAATCTGAGCCGTCGAGGTCGGCGATAACTCCGCTCGGTCGGTTATCCCCTTAGCACGGAACGAGCCGCTTAAGCGGTTCTTGCCCGGAGCCGACCTGCGGCGTGGTACAACTCCTCGGTACGCTACCCGCATGGGTACTTAGGGAAATCGACATTCGGCGATTCACCCTATTTCGCGCGGGTAGAATGCGGACTGGGTTGTGGTGAGGTTAAACCCCCACCCGTGACTGGCTCCTGGCAGTAGTTCCAGGAGGGTCACGACTGAATTGCCCGTTCCGGTGGGCGACGCGGTCGCGATTCGAGTTACGTGACCGATCGCACGCCGGCGGGCGCGAATTCGTAACAATATATATATATATATATATATATATATATATATATATATATATATATATATATATATACACACAGATGAAGAAATGTAGAGGTACGTACGTTTTTGCTGTGCACTGTGGCGTCCCCTCAAGTGCTTTACGGCCAACCGGACAGACAAGAGATATTGCGATTGTCTCGTGCGGATGCAAAGACAAGTGACCTCAGAAACGGGCAAAAGCAGATTAATTGTTTCCATATTGTGAGGTTGGAGAACTCTTTGTGACCCATGATGAAGGTGTCGTGAAACTGACGTTTTACTGTGAGTTTTACATTTATTACCTTATTTAATTTGGTTATCAAGTATAAATTTGTACATCGTGTGCTATTGATGGAGTACACATTGGCTTCATGGTGGTGGGGGGGGGGGGGAATAATTGATGAACAGGAAGGGAGTCTTAGAACAATCAAGCCTGCTGTCCTGCCATGTGGTTTTAAGCAGCATCACCTAGTTTGATGTACAGATACAACGTTCTCAAGGTTTTATTTGAAAAAGATTTACATTAAAGGTGTGGTTGAGAATTCCAACAATATTTAAAGGCTAATCACATTTTTTTCTGTCTGACAGGCAACAAAAGGTCATCTGACAACTCCGACCATGGAATCCAACCATCCCGTACCAGTATCTTCGGACCCGTCAAATGTTTTATGCTCACCTGAGGCCTCCGTGTGCAATCTCAAAGGAGTTGTGCCCTTCACTGACACGATTAGTGTTTCTGAGCATCAGGTATGGGTCTGTTCCTCCAGGGTAGGGCTGTTGTTCTATTCCTTGAAACTTCTGCAGATGGCATCAGAATCAACAGCTTGTCGTATGAACATTTTAGTGTGACGTTGTTGCGCTGATTTCATGCGACTCCAGTATCAGTAAAAACCAAAACCATGGTTTCTAACTTCATGGGAACACAGATTTATTTTTTGTGGAATACAAAACTTTAGACAATGATTTGAAATTACAAACAAAATGTGGGAGAAGTAAAAGGTAATGATGCTGATCTAGTGTGAGAATATTGATTTCCTTGTTCATTCTGACATTCACTGGATATTATGTATCTTGAATGAATTAGCTGGAACCTGTGATGTTTAAAACCACATAAATATGTCCATGTCACTGCTTGATCCAATACGTTTCTGATGAGGGGGAGGTTATGTGCTTGCATGAAGCGGTTATAGCGTGATTGGCTGATAGGTGCGTGTGCGTGTGTGTGTGTGTGTGTGTGTGTGTGTGTGTGTGTGTGTGTGTGTGTGTGTGTGTGTGTGTGTGTGTGTGTGTGTGTGTGTGTGTGTGTGTGTGTGTGTGTGTGTGTGTGTGTGTGTGTGTGTGTGTGTGTGTGTGTGTGTGTGCGCGCGTGTCAGTGAGTCTCCTCCATAACTCCAAAACCATGAAACCTAGCAGCCTGAAACTTTGCATGTGTACTAAGAAAACTCCAAGGAAGCGCAGGAGTGAAAATTGGGTGTTTGGGTTAATTAAAACGCCCCTTTTGAAGATAATTTTTTTTTTGTATACCTTGTCGAGGCGGATGTATACCTTGGTGTCGCTTTCGGTGACATCTTGGATGCTGCTGTCCTGTCTGTGTCTGTTTGTGGTGAGGATGTTGAGGTCGTGGAGAGATTCACTTACCTTGGCAGTGATATTCATGTCTCTGCTGGCTGCGAGTCAGAGGTCAATAGACGTCTGGGTCGGGCCTGGGGAGTCATGGATTCACTGGATCATGGGGTGTGGCACTGCCGGTACCTGTGCGGGAGGACGAAAGTCTGAGTCTTCAGGTCCTTGGTACTTCCAGTCTTGCTCTATGGGTGCGAGACTTGGACTCTGACCAAGGATCTGAGACGGAGACTTAATTCCTTTGGTACCAGGTCTCTTCGGAGAATCCTTGGCTATCACTGGTCGGATTTTGTGTCCAACGAGCGGTTGCTGAGAGAGACTCGGATGAGATTTGTTACCTGCATAGTCCGTGAGCGTCAGTTGCGGCTGTATGGACATGTGGCTCGTTTTCCTGACTCTGATCCTGCTCACCAGATTCTCTCAGCGAGGGAGTCTCATGAGTGGAGGAGGCCAGTGGGTCGACCACGTGCCTCATGGTTGCAACAGGTTGAACATCATCTCAAGGAGATGGGGATGGGCCTGGCATCTGCCTGGGGGATGGCCAGACGGAGGCCCCTGGAGTACCGGCGGAAAGTGGACGCAGCGACGTGCTGTTCTGGCACATGCTCCCATACCTGACCTGACCTGTCGAGGCTCATGTGAGAGCGAGCACAACGCACATCATGGGGGACATTAGACAAGAGGGGAGGGAGTGGGAAGGACAAAACAGTGGGGAACAGAGACATTAGGAGATCTGTGGAAGAGAGAGGGATGGGATGGGGAACATGGGGAATAGAAGATGGACATTCAGGAAGGAAAGCAGGAAATTTGAAGGAGGTGGGCTTGGGTGGATTATCGGGGGTAGAAAAGATTGAGGATTTGGATGGGGAATGATAAGAGGTGGTGGTGAACAGCTTTTTTGAACGCCTGGAGGGAAGAATGGGAATGAATAGAGTGAGGGAGTTTATTCCAAAGGCGGGAAAAAAAGAGGAATGAAAAAGTGAAAGTGAGCAGTGATTCGTGATTTTGGTTGTTTTACCAGAAGGGGGTTGTTGGCAGACCTTGAGCACTCTGCGGAAATGTGGTGGGGACAAATCGCAGAGAGAGTGGGGGGGGGGTGAGGCTGGAGAGGAGACAGTAGAAGACAGAAAGACCACCGACCAACCTGCGGTGATTGAGTGAGAGGCCCAAAGACTCAGCCTCATTGCGGGAGATGCCAATGATCCGAAATGCCTTGGTTTCTACAGCATGAAGCCGAGAAAGGTGGGAGGCAGGAGCACCAGCCCAGAGGGGAGAGCAGTACTCCATCAGGCTGTGGACGAAAGCTTTGTAAGTGGTCAGGAGTTCAGGTGGGCCAAGGAAGGACTTTACACGACGGAGGATTCCCAGTCGGCGACTGGCTTTGGAGGCGAATTTTGAAATGTGTCTTTCCCAGGAAAGGTCATGGCAGAAAATGAGACCCAGAAGCTTGAAAGAAAGGACTTCTTCCAGAGGATTGTTGAGAAAGTGGATTGGGGGGGGGGGGGGGTTCGAAACGGTCCTTTCGGACAGACATAGTGAGAGTGTGAAATTTGTCCGGATTGAAAGACATGTTCCACGTGTTGGACCAGTTTGTGATTTTATCCAGATCTGCAGTGAGCGAAGAAGCTGCTGCTTGCCGGTCTGAGGGATGACAGATGGTACGGCAGAGGGTGGAGTCATCAGCAAAGAGATATAGAGGATTTTCCAGAGTCGGAGAGATCATTGATGAAAACCAGAAAAAAGAACAGGGCCCAGAACGCTACCTTGAGGAACTCCAGCCTGCACAGGAAGAGGGGATGAAAGAACTCCATTTAGGGCCACACGTTGACTGCGACAGGAGAGGAACTCTGTGAGCCATGAGTGGAGATTGCCTTGGATACCATGGGAAGAGAGTTTGGTGAGTTGGGCAGGGTGCCAGACTGTGTCAAAAGCACGTGATGTGTCCAGGGATACGGCTCAGATTTCCTGTCTGGCATTGAGGACTTCCATCCATTGTTGGGAGAGCAGAAGCAGCATATCCAGGGTAGAGTGACCTGGTCTGAAACCAAATTGATGATCAGAAATCAAGCCATTGGAGAAGTGGAAGGAATTGGTGTCTGAAGCGATGATGGATTCCATAACCTTGCTGATGATTGGGAGAAGGCTGGTTGGTCTGTAGTTGCAGGGATCTGTTTTTGCACCTTTTTGTGCAGGGCAGTGAAGTTTGCCGATTTCCAAGCAGATGGCAGATGACCTTGAGCAAATGAGAGGGTGAGCAAGAGCAGAAGAGCAGGCTTTGAGGACACGTGGGCTGATGCCGTCTGGACTGGTTGCAGAATCTGAGTCGAGGTTTGACAGCAAGCTCTCCACCTTGTCAGGAGAAAAGGACACAGAGGCCAGGGACAGTTGGGTGTGACTGTGAAAGGTGGGTAGATAAAGTGATGGGTTTTGGACACAAGATTTAGCTACAAATACCGAGTTTAGACATTCAGCTTTTTCACGTGCGGTATCAGCAGTGCTGCCATTTGAGGTAAGGGAGGGGATGGAGGGGGAACATACACCAGAAACAGATTTAATTAAATGCCACCAGGATTTTGAGGAGGGGGAGAGGTTTGAGAGTTCAGACTTGAGATGAGAAAGATGTTGTTTTCTGGCTCTCCTGAGGGTAGATACACACTTGTTCTGAGCTTTATGGAAGGAACTGAGATTACCCTCAGTTGGGTTGGCTTTCCATGAGGCAAAGGCAAGTTGTTCCGGGACAACTGCCTCGCCACAAGCTTCAGTGAACCAAGGGCAGGAGCCGGGAGGAAGGGTAGGACAACTTAACACGAGAGGGGATAAATCTGTGCATGAGAGAGAGCAAGTTTATTTGAAAGAATTCCCAGGATGAGTTGATGTTGGAGAAAGTAGCGATAGGAGACCAGTCTGTAAGTTTGATGGCTGCTAGGAGACCCTGCCAGTCGGCTTTATTGAAATGCCAGACTCGACGGCGGTGAGGTGGTTCTCTGATAATAGCCAGAGAGATGTCCACTTTGACAAGGATGTGGTCAGAAAAACCGATTGGAGCGAAAGAAGAGCGGCAGATATTGTCAGGGAAATTTGTCAAAATCAGATCCAGAAGAGATAGAGTACCATTGGTTGAGATCCGGGTTGGGAAGTTGACTGATTGAGTCGGTCCCAATGAGTCGCAGAAAGCTCTTGCTGAAGTGCCATGACAGGTGAGAGAGGTACCCACACCTTGCCAACTGGCATGATGACAATTGAAGTCGCCACATATGAGGAAGAGTGAGTTTGGATGAGAAGATAGAAGTTCGTCCATGTTTTCGGATAGTGAGGTGTATATGGAGTCATCACTGTTTGGTGGACGGTACAGTACACATATAAACATGAGGTTGGAGTGGAGGGGAAGCCGGAGCCAGAGGTATTCCTGGGGGTGTGGGAGAGTGAGGGCAGTGCATGGAGAGTGAGGAATAGAGTCTTTGATGAAGAGAGCACCTCCTCCACCAGGGCGAGGCTCAGGTCTGTCATACCGGAGGAGGGAGTAACCAGGGAGAGATACTTGGGAGTCAGACACGTCTTGGGGGAGGAAAGTTTCTGTTAGGCAGATTATGTCTGGTTTGTCGGTTGCAACCTGTATGGAAAGATCTGAAATGTTTGAGCGAAGGTCCCAGATAGTTGAGGTCCACACTTTTAATGAAGAGGGATGGGAGGAGGCTTTGGGTGCAGGGGGTGGGAGGGAGGGGAAGGGTAGGACAAGGGACGAGGGGGGGAAGGTAAGGAGGGTTGTTGAAAGAGTGTGCGGATTGCAGAATAGCTTGGGGAGGGGGCTGGATGAGGAGGAGAAAAGGTTCTGTGGTGCTGGGGGAGAGGGGGTCAAAAGAGGGGGAAGAATGCAGTTGAGGATTTGAGAAGGTGGAGTGAAGAGATGGAGGTGAGAGGGCAGTGGAAGGAGGCAGCTTTGTGGATGAGAGAGGGGGGGGCAACTTTGAGAAGGATGAGTGAGGGAGATGAATGGTGGAAGAAGGGTGAGGGGGAGTTTTTGAGAGAGGTGAGAGGGAGGCTTGGAGGGAGAAGAGTGGGATGGTTGCTTTGAGAGTGAGGGGTGAGAGGGGTGAGTTGGCACTGAAGTTGGAAAAAAAGAATGGTTGATGGAAAGTGAACATTCATAGCAAACTGGGGTTTTTAAAAAAAGTTTTAGGTCAGTTATGCGATTAAACACAATTCTTGATGGATGCAATAAAGGCGAATTCAGAAAATGGAGAGAAGAAACTGTAACAGTTGGATTTTTTAGGCAAGGTATGAAGGAAAGGTCGAATTGAGAGCAGTCTGTTTAAATAGTAGAAGAGTAGTGCATTATGATACAGTAAAGAGTACCACACGTGTGAAAGAGGAAGATGAAGCATTACAAGAGATCGTTTTTGTATTTAATATTAATGTTTGAGAGAGTTTTCAACAGATTAGGTCATGTAAGTGTTGTAGAAAATCGAGGAAGAAGAAGAAGAGGAGAATAGGAAGAAGAGATGAAGAAGAAGAAGAAGAAGAAGAAGAGTCGAGAGTCGTGAGTGAGGAAGGAGAAAGATCGCGTTTTTTTTGTTGTTGTTTTTGTTTTTGATTTAAGATTATAAATATTGATTAATTGGGAGGGATGGGGGGCATTAAGAAAGTGGGGAAGATAGAAATTGAAGGTAATGGGGAGAAAAAACAAAACACGATCGTACCGGTAGGCACAAGCCTCATGGGTAGGCCTCAAGCATCCGATATGACAAAGTCGACAAAATCTCACAAAATAGCACGATTTTTGAAACAAAACCGAACTAGGAACACATAGTAACATGCAAGTGAGAGAATAAACAGTTAAAACAGGACAGATAATGACTGGAAACTTAACTTTGAAATCGTCAGCAGAGAGCCCTGAAGGAGTCCTGTTGAGGTTCCACACCCGGAACCGGAATTGACGGCCTTATTTAATCATATCATTTATCTGGCACATCCTCAGCCACCTCGCTCTCTATGGGGTCTTAAGGAGTTTCCTGGGGTCTGAAGCCGCCATGTTTTTTGGCCTACTCAACAATGCCTTGACTTGGAACAGGCCACAACGATTTCTTAACAATAAAGTTTTTTTTTCACTCTCCTCTGCGGGTAGTAAGTGAAGTGTAAGGCTTTAGTATAAACCGTGTGCTCGTGTATGATAACTTGTTTTTACCTGTAACAAGGACTTCAGGTTTAGACTATTCTCCTGTTTTTATATGCTGATGGAAGGTGGTATTGTGTCTTCCATGCGGTATTGATAGCTCTAATAAGGGTATTGCATGATTTGTCCTTCCAGTCTGAACTGGCAAGGGGCAGGCAACGTGAGGTGAAGGGATCCCTGAGAGGGTAATTCACACGTCACCCAAGCATAAGCAAGATAAAGTTCGCTCCCTTCTCCCCACTCCCTCCATTGTCGGCACAGCACTTGATGTGACGTGACATCACGGCTGGTGCAGTTGTTGAAGTCATGTGAGCTGGGGCTCTGGGAAGACCCCCTCGATGCTACAACAACATGGTGTGTTTTTGCGGGACCCGCTGGCAATGAGAAATGCCGCCATTGGTTGGAGCTGGGGACTGGGTCCTCAATGGACCGCCGGCAGGAAGGCACCGTCCAAGTGACCGTGCCGTATCACCTGAGGGGCAAGAGGAGCTAGAAAGAAGAAGGGGGACAGCTATTTGAGCACCTGAGGAGCGAATTTCTCTCTCTTTTACCAGGGATATTCGTTAGAGCCAGAGCTCACTCTTTCACCCGGAACGTCCATTGGTGTCAGTGCTCTCGTTTTGCCTTGGATGCCCAATTGGTGCCAGAGCTCTGCTCTTCTGTTGAGGACACTTCGCTGGGCCGTGACCTCTGCTGGCCCTGCTCTGCTCTTTGTACTGTTCCCTCGAACATTGAGCTTTCAACAATCCTTGTATGGTTCATATGTGAGTGCATGTGCAAGTGTGTGTCCAGACCTCTAGATTTCTATTTCAACAAAAGGGTTTATTACTTACGAAATCTTTAGATTTCGTAAGTATATTGATGACTTCCGTCATCTGTTTGTGTGTAGGCACGATAACTCGAGAACAGAAGAAGCTTCCAATGTCAAATTACACCACGTGATTCAAGAGGGTGATGTCTAGCGCTGATTAGATTTTGGTCAAAATCGGTCAAAGGTCAAGGTCACAGTGAGGTCAAACATCCAAAAAAAAGTTATAACTCAAGAACGGAAGAAGCTACCAATGTCAAATTACACCACGTGATTCAGGACGGTGATGGCAAGCGCTGATTAGATTTTGCTCAAAATCGGTCAAAGGTCAAAGTGAGGTCAAACATTCGATTTTTGATGGTTTGGTACAGAATCATCGTATAAACTTCTGGTTTGCGTCACTACCTTCTCTGGAGACAGATTTTATTAGACAAGGTCAGAGGTCAAGTTGACGATTTCATAAGTACCAGTCTATGACTGCTTGTTTATTTATTTATAATTATCGTCATTAATCGGCTGTGTCTCGTCCACTGAATCTGTCCGTTTGTGCCTTGTGCCTGTGTGCTTTTATTTAATAAATCCTTATTTCTTAAGATTGTGCATGTCTGCTCCGCAATCCACCTCCCATGCGTCGCCTTTTCTGGATAAAAGGCGTTTCGCTGGAGTTGGAAATTTGGTTAAAATCATGATAACTGGCACGGCTTTAGCCCACACATGGAATAGGATCGCTCACCATCGCTGAGGCCTGCACTCACCTCTAAATTGGCTTTAAGCTGGCTATCCATGGTCACTTTCGGCGTTTTGCCAACTCCTCACCCAATGTGTTTTTAACAATTGCTGTAAATGTGACATTTGGAATCGGAAGTGGGTATAAGACCCTTCACCAAATTTATTTGCGACATTTGGTGTTCAGGAACCCGATTCGGACCTGATAGCTCCAGGTGGAATAAACAAAAAAATTATTGCGCAAGAGCATAATTTATTTTGTTATATTTCAAAGATTTCATGTGTGGGAAATAAATGAAAATTAATTTTGGGAAAAAACAACAACATGGTGGGATCATGGCCTGGACGTTCTTTCGGTGAGACCGAGGATGCCCTTATTTGGAAGGAGGAAGTGTTTCAGTGGAGAGGAGTTACTTTTCATCAAACTTCACAAGTCATTGAGCTGCGATTAATCATGCAAATGTGTGCTATGTTAGTCAATGCTGCAACAATAATTGCAATCATTTTATCTTTTGCCCACACAGTGTGACGTTGCTGTCCAGAAAGGTGGTGACGACGTGACTTATCAAGAGAATGACGTCAATTTGGTGCCAGAAAAGTCCTTTCTGACCAGCAATTCCCATTGCACATCTATGCGTAAGTGAATATTTTCTTGTTTTCTTTTCAGGCTTTCCACTTCCAGATGGAAGACGTATTATTACCTCTCCCACCGAAATGGACGGAGGTCTTGTTTTCACCACTGTTTGTCTGTTTGTGTGCAGGATATCTCAAAAAAATGTGGATGGATTTTGATGAAATTTGGTGGACAGGTTGGGTGTGTGGCAAGGACGAACTGATTTAGATTTTGGTGAAGATCGGAATCCAGATGGGAATAGGATAAAAAATTTTAATATTTAAGTGATTCTTCACTATTGAGAGATGGTGCTAAACCGATATATAGCACGATATCTCAAAAACTTGTGGACAGATTTAATTGAGACTTGGTGGACAGGTTGGGTGTGTGGAAAGGACGAATCGAGTCGATTTTTGGTGAAGATCCGGATCTGGATACAAGAATGATTTAATTTTCTAATGTGATTCTTCACCATTGAGAGATAGGGCCAAAAACGATATAGTGCTGCATAACATGATATTTCAAAAATAAAATTTCACATTTTCAGCAAGCCAGCCCACCGCCTGTTGCACCGCAGAACAACATGTGGCCAATGCAGGTGAATGGCCCAGGAACTTTGTTCAAGTCAATCGATATACAGGATTCAGTGATGGCACGAATATTGTAAAGCGCTCGTCAAGTGGCTTTAGCACTCAAGGAAGCACTCCAATGAAATGGTTGATAAGGAACGCCTGGCTTGGCAAGCAATGGTCTATCATATTAAACACCTCCCAGAGACACAAAGCAATGTCCAAATTAGACAAAGGATAACTTTTTTGTGGTCGGAACTGCTGCTTCGTTAAATTCTGGAGCTTAAATTTTGTAGTTCGGCCTAGTTTCAGAGATTCTTGAGGTTATGGAATGTACGGAAATGATATAAAGCCACGAACGCTGGCAGCTCCGAGTGTTTATAAGCATTGCAATGTATTCACTGATTTTTTTATTTATCGATAATATGAATAAGGAGTGAAAAAAACACCTTTATTGCTAAGAAATCAATGTGGCCTGTTCCAAGTCAAGGTATGTTTGAGCAGGCCAAAAAAACATGGCGGTTTCAGACCCCCAGAGAGGTAACCCAGGATACGCCTTAAGACCCCATCGAGAGCAAGGTGGCCGAGGATGCACCTGATAAATTATATAATTAAATAAGGCCATTAATTAATTGACCCAAACACCCAATTATCAGTGATGCACTTCCTTGGAGTTTTCTTAGTGTGAATGCAAAGATTCAGGCTGCGAGGTTTCATGGTTTTGGAGGGATGGAGGAGACATGCTCACACACACACACACACACACACACACACACACACACACACACACACACACACACACACACACACACACACACACACACACACACACACACACACACACACACACACACTTATAAGTATAAATATAGTTCAGTATACAGTGTAAGGCTACTAGATTGATTCGAGTAGAACTCGCAGGGGTCCTTCATGCAGAGTGTGGTTAATGCTGAGAAAGGTAGTGGCAGCAGAAAGAGTAGATATTGAAAGGTTTAAATTAGAATCAGACAGGTACCTCAATGCACGGGAGATGGAACTGTACAGGGTCATTGGATGGATGGTAGCTGGTGTTGGTGCAGCGCAGGCATGATGGGCTGAATGCCCTTCTCGTGCACCAAAATTCATTGTACAGTATATGCAAGAGAGTTCTTTGATACACATCTTCAGGAAACTGAACATATGATTGGAACCAACGAGGTTATACAGTGTTGGGGGAGCGGGTGGGTTTGGGGGAAAGGGGAGTAATTTGGCCCCACATTTCCTGCCAAGGGACACCTTCATGCCCCAACTTTCTCTACTCAAAATTAATGGTTTCACCATGGGAAATAAAATCCACTAATGCAGGCAAAAATGAGTAATGACATCACTAATGACCAATATTAAAGGCTTGGAGGCTTCACTGGTGAAGGTAACAGAATAATTAGCTGCCAGCTCGGCCAAACAGAATGCTTGCTTGCTTACACAAGCAGGATCTAAAATGAAAACTCAGTTACATCGACTAACATGTTGATTGCTTTACTTCATTTACAGCGAAGAGAGATGGCCTTGAAAAGCAAAATCCAAATGCCACCCTGTTGATGGAAACTGGAGAGAAACATCTTGACCAGCCTTCCAGCCAGACATCTGAAACGTCCACGTTGCCCTTCCAGACAGCAAAAATGGATGGGGATATGGTTGAAGAAATGACATGTCCTGTGTCTGCGAGTGATGCGAGAGCACCATTTGAGGGTAAGGCACTTCTACGTCCTTTATAAATCCCGAAAAGTTTGCTCCTTAGATAACTAACCAGGGTACAGTTCGTTACCAAATTGATAAACGTGCAAGGCCAGGCACGGAGGCCTTAGGAGGCATCGACAAATTGCATATTTAGGAGGGAGTATGAATAGTGAATTCATAAACAATACATTTTATAAAAAAGGGAAGGAGTGAAAACGATAATTGTGGAGAGGGGTGTTGAAGAGAGGAAGAGGAAGGATGAGATAAGAGGGGGAGGAAGGAGTAGAGGAAGAGAGGGGAGGGGAGGAATGACGAAGAGAAAGAGGAGAGTGTGATGGAAGGGAGGGGAAAGATTGATGGCAATCAAAACGATGCACAATCTTTTGCATTCAATGCGATAATTGTACTTGATCATAGCCAAGTTATCAATCTGACAACTTTGTAAAATTCCATCATTGCAGCCATGATAAAAACTATGACATGATCTCAACCACCCTCCTAATTTCACTTTCCTTTCCCTCATACCACAGAGGCACTCCCAGAAGTTTGCCTTTGGATGCTACAGAAGCGCGAGGCACTTGTGGCACAGATGACTGATGCAAGCCTCAATCAGGTGTTGGATGGCCTTCTGGCAAGGAACCTGCTTATTCAAGAGGACTACGAATTGGTGACATCACAAACAACACGTTCGGGCCGCGTGCGCTTCTTGTTCGATGTGCTGGCACCGTTGGGGCCGTGCAAGAAGCCTGCTGCTGAGCTTATCATTCAAAAACTTATATGTAACCGACAAAATGGCCTCGAACCCTTTCCTGAGATAGGCAAGTCTGCGTGAAGACGAGGTCATGTGCAATGAAAGCGGTGAAAGATCTTTTTGTGAACATTTATTGGATTTCAGTGCAGTATTCTTCCAGTTGAACAGGTAAATCTTGAACCTCTTATGAAGAGTTTGTAGTTTCAAGTTCAACTGTGCTGAAGTCTCAAATTGGATAAACTTTATGGTCGAGCCAACATCCCATAATCAGAGATGGGGTGCATTCAAACATACATCGAGTCAAGTTTTCAGAATAGCTTGAAAGTACAAAACTAGGGTTATGTGGAGTAACGAAGAGCCCCCTCCTTCCTGCGGTTAATCACGTGATTCAAAGATGGCAACAAAGACCGAAGGTTCCTCTTTTGTGAAACAACTTATGGAATTGTTTTTTTTTTGATGCTTGGTCCAACTGTTAAAGAGTGGTCCAACTATTGTATGAGTTTGACCATGCATGCTGGCCGTTAGGGCTCTTCTGCGTGTGTGTATATGGTGTACTGCATTCTTCGGTCTGTGTGGAATGGTTAAGATATTCTTATTTTCCTGTTTTTTTGTATGAAATAAAAAAGACTTTCTCTCTCTCTCTCTCTCCCACTCACTCACTCACCAACACACATTCACAACAATACATGCACTCAAGGTCCGCCAGCAACTCCCTTCTGGTGAAACTGTCACGAATCACTGCTCACCTTCACTCTTTCATTCCTTTTTTTTTTCCCGCCTTTGGAAACAAACTCTCACACTCTCTTCAATCCCACTCTTCCCTCCAGGTCTTCAAAACGGCTGTTTACCACCATCCCATAACTTCCCCCATCCAAAACCATGATCTTTTCTACCCCCGTTAATCCAACCCAAACCCACCTCCTTCAAATTGCCTACTTTCCTTCCTGAAAGTCCCTGTAGTGTCCATGATGTTTACCCCACCCCGTCCCTCTCTCCACAGATCTCCTCCTCTCTCTGTTTCCTACTGTTTTGTGCTTCCATCTCCTGCTGCCTTTGTTATATGTTTTGTGTGTTCGCTCTTATATGAGCCCTGACAAGGTATATAAAAACAAACAAACAAACAAAAAAAAACAGGTGAGTCTGTCAACCCGAACTGTCAGATTATATCAAGGAGGCATTTGTAGATGTTGCAGAAGAGTGGTTCTTGCCGACGTGACGAATTCATCGAAGCGACCGACGCACGGCAATGACTCGGGATGAAATGTAGCGAAACACACGATTGTTGAAATGGAGATGCTGTGATTTTGAACCTGCAATCGCCCCGATTTATAATCCTTAATTCCAGAATCTTTAGTGCTGTCATCGAGTTATTAAGATGCCAAGTGCACCGATCATTTAGCTGGCATGCGAGCCGTTAAATCGGTGCGTTATTTTACCGTCGACAACGGAATACGGTTGGTAGATCTGAAAGTCCCCCATGGGGTGCTCACGGTAAAGCACCGAACAGTGGAGTGGCCTTTGTGAAACCCATTCATACTTGTCACATGAAACGTACCCACCGATTTCTAAAACAAGAACCCTCGATCAGGAGTTGCTGCAACGCGTGTAGATCTCACGGTCTTCACCAAATGTGCTTTTGCCAACTCGAATGTCCTCGTCTGTCTTAATGAGCCTCCTCCATGATCCTTGTATCACTTTAAAGGAAAAAAAAGAAGTTAATTTTCCAATTTCAGGACATAAATATTTTCCAGGAATTGGTGTAGAATTGCTGCTTCAACAACCAACATCATCGACGACGAGGGCCACACTTCACAAAAATCAAAACATCACGTAAACGGAATACTTATGAGGTTATATCATGTGAACTGTCTACAAGATGATTGTAACAGCCTTTCAATTCGATTGTGTAATCAAAATGTCGACTTTGCACTCGATATGTGTGAAGATAACAAAACGCCGAACACCACGATGGCAACGTAACCAACTGTAAATTTTCCAACAAAGGCTCAGAGAGATGACATTTTGACCAAAGAGTCGTCTTCGTCGATGATTAGAAGCAATACCGTTACCACATTTTAATATATTTTACCTGTGAGATATATAATTGGATGGGTAAAATGTCCCCCACGATCCCTGCCTTAATACAACCATACAACCCCCGAAAGTTCTCGCAACCATTTGCAAACACCTGTCTCAGCCAAGTTATCTTTTATCCCCCCCCCCCCCCCCATCATTCCAACTCCCCTTTTTTGCCCACCTTCCTCCCAATTTCCTATCTTCCCTAACCTCCCTTTCACAACTTTTCCTAATCTGCCCCCCATACCTCCCTTTGGGGTATATTAGTAGCGTCCTGCCAGAATAAAATGAACATCCCTGAGTGTAAACACTCCTGATTCATTCCAGAAGTCCTTGTGTTTAAAACAGACATCTGAGCTTTGGTTATAAAAAAAAAAAAAAACAATCTCCAGTTGCTTGTGCTTCTGTGTTCCTCGGCCATTTTTACGTGTTCACGTCTTGCGTCCCAACTTCACTCGATTCGTCCAAAATGATAGATTTCTGGATTTGTAGGTAAAGCATCTGGTGAGGAAGAATAAGACTTTTTCACTTGAGTTAGTGTGGGATCTGGTAGGGAAATACTCCAATAAAAAATATTTAGGAACAGGCACGTCTCAACGTATTTATTTATTTATTTGTTACTTATGAAATCTTTAGATTTCGTAAGTATATTGATGCCTTCCGTTTCTGTTTGTTTGTTGTTTGTAGGCACGATAACTCGAGAACGGAAGAAGCTACCAATGTCAAATTACACCACGTGATTCAGGAGGGTGATGGCAAGCGCTGATTAGATTTTGGTCAAAATCGGTCAAAGGTCAAGGTCACAGTGAGGTCAAATATTCGATTTTTGATGGTTTGGTACAGATAACTCGAGAACGGAAGAAGCTTCCAATGTCAAATTTCACCACGTGATTCAGGAGGGTGATGGCTAGCGCTGATTAGATTTTGGTCAAAATCGGTCAAAGGTCAAGGTCACGGTGAGGTCAAATATTCGATTTTTGATGGTTTGGTACAGATAACTCGAGAATGGAAGAAGCTACCAATGTCAAATTACACCAAGTGATTCAGGAGGCTGATGGCTAGTGCTGATTAGATCTTGGTCAAAATCGGTCAAAGGTCAAGGTCACAGTGAGGTCAAACATCCAAAAAATGATAACTCGAGAACGGAAGAAGCTTCCAATGTCAAATTACAGCACGTGATTCAGAAGGGTGGTGGCTCGCGCTGATTAGATTTTTATCAAAATCGGTCAAAGGTCAAGGTCACAGTGAGGTCAAACATCTAAAACATTCGATTTTTCATGGTTTGGTACAGAATCATCGTAGAAACTTCTGGTTTGCGTCGCTCCCTTCTCAAGAGACAGCTTTTATTAGACAACGTCAGAGGTCAAGTTGACGATTTCGTAAGTACCAGTCTATGACTGCTTGTTTGTGTGTTTGTGTGTTTGCTTGTAGGCACGATAACTCGAGAACGGAAGAAGCTACCAATGTCAAATTACACCACGTGATTCAGGAGGGTGATGGCTAGCGCTGATTAGATTTTGGTCAAAATCGGTCAAAGGTCAAGGTCACAGTGAGGTCAAATATAATTCCGTAAATTCATGTGGAGAAATGGAGTATTTTTGCTTCGGTCGAGGTTACGAGTTCCTTTTAACTTCAATTTTAATTTTGTCTTCGGTTTTTACGATCGCTGAGGACGCTTAACACTCAGTTGTCGAAATTCGGGTAAAAATCAGATGTTTTAGAGATGTTTTAAGATTGTATAAAAATATTTCACTCGTCGCATCACGACTCGTCACGTGGTGCAACGCGCTCGAGCAGACGCGTCGTTGAGTCACGTAAAGGTTTTGCGTGTGCGCGCTGATGGTGTTTTCGATAAAGATGGTGTTTAAAAGTCATTTTTTATCCCAATAAAGGTTATCGTCGCATACCTGACTCGCTAAGCTGTCGGATTATGTAAAGATTGTTGGTGGATGGTCAAATATTACGGTTTTGTGACTTTGATAAAAGAATATTAAATAATTGCGTGGAGAAATGGAGATTTTTGCTTCGGTCGACGTTACGAGTTCGTTTTAACTCAGATCACAATTCTGTTTTCACTCTTGATAATGGCTAAGTATGCTTAACACTCAGTTGTCGAAATTCTGGTAAAAATCAGATGTTTTATGAGATTTATGTCGGGTGTCGTATCTGAGGCTGAACTGAAGATTATACTAATGAGGGAGATTGTAACACACGGCATTACGCGCTAGTTTTAAAGTCAATTTCAATCCTGTCTTCACATTTGGTAACGGTTAAGTATGCTTAACACTCGGTTGTTGAAATTCTGGTAAAATCGGATGTTTTATGAGAGGTTTGGTACAGAATCATGGTAGAAACTTCTGGTTTGCGTCGCTACCTTCTCGAGAGACGGCTTTTATTCGACAAGGTCAGAGGTCAAGTTGACGATTTCGTAAATACTAGTCTATGACTGCTTGTTTATTTGTTTGTTTGTTTTTGAAGCTGGGGTGGAAAAAAAAACTGAATTCCAACACTTCCTTCTTTTTATTGTTTATTTCAACTACAAGAAGCAATCCAACTAACCAGATTTCAGACATGGAGGTGAAGAGGATTTTTGATTAGGTACGTGAAGGAGGTCACATGAGCGAAGTACACGGATGAGAGCCACTGTTGTCGGTACAAAAACAATGCTTTTCTGTCGATAAAATGCGTGAAGCCTTTGTGTTCAATACACAGCACACATTGGGTTAGCATCGTTAAACTAGTGAGCTGGGTGAGACTTACCTACCGGCAGGAAGTGAGTGCATAATACAAAAGGCTTAATTTACAAAGGTTGTCAACCCAGTGAAATTGACTTATGGGGTGAATATAAAACTTTGTGGCTTTTTGGAGAAAATGGGCGAAAAAAATCATTTTATTTTACATTCATTCCGTGAGGACTTCAAAGTAACCTCAAGCAGCATCAACAGAAACCGAAAATGGCTGCATTGTCGCTAGCATCGTGCATGACCTTGTGACCCTACCCATGATTCAGAGAGGGGCAAACCGGATGAGCAGATGTCCAATGAGTATTCCTGCAACATATCTGCAAATTAATGGACAAAACAAACTTGACTAGGTTTCACAACGAAACTTATTGGGGGTATCATCAACACTCTTGACAAAAAGCATCTACCCCATGGACTTTTGTTGTGCAGGTAGTGTCGGCAGATGGAGTGCTTAGTTTGCAATTCCCCGAAACACAGCTCGACTGTGATTGATAACACCCCAAGACGATTAGAGACAATACTTTTAGGTCTTACAAATCGACAAAGGCCTTAGTTGTAGATGAGTTGGACCCGCTTTGTGCTCAGTGCATCGTAATAACCCGCGGATCGCCGTCCTTCGGTTCCCATATCGCCAGACCCTTCCTTGCCTCCTGATTCCCCACGGCTTCCTGAGCCTGTGGGTGCCGAGGCCCCAACCACCCGACGTGCCCGCACCTCCTGTCGGTCGGCGAGCTGCTTGCGTAGCTCACGAACACGCTCTTCTTTCTGCATACACATACATACGTGGACATGCTCTCTCCAGGTCTCATGCTCGTCATATACTGTATGCGAAACCCTGTACATGCAGTGCAACTTCTTTACTCTTCATATTTTGATGAGAGATCTGTAGTTGATGGAAACTGCACATTGTCTCTCTCCAAGTATCCCATAGAATATCCTGCAATTCCTTCAAATATATTGCCAAGTTCCCTCAATCTGACCTCTTGGCAGACACGGTTGAAAGACATACAGGGAATAAGATTAGCTTGTTTGGTGTTTCTATCTATGCATGCAACTCGTGATGTCAGGATCACATGTTCAAATCCCATCTACTGTGTCGATTTGTCCTTCATTTTTTAACATCCTTGTAATTGATGTGAAAGTAGAACCCCATAATCCTTAGTTCCTTTGATGCGTGTGATACACCTTCATGAGCCTCAGCTCACTTAAAATGAGGAAATTATAAGGAAGACAAAGTCCTTTTTGGCTACACTTGAATCATCATCATCATCATCATCATCAGCAACTTCATATTTACATTTTTGTACTCAGAGGAGTGAGGGGGGGCAAGGAGGGGTGGGGGGCAAGGAGGGGTGGGGGAGCTCAGAAGGGGAGGGAGAGCTGGGAAGGGGGAGGAGAGCAATGCCTCACCAAACGTTGCTATACACTCCGGAAAGGGGTGGGTGGGAACAAGGAGGATGGGGGAGATAGGAAGGTGGGAGGATAGGGGAAGTGAGGAGGTTGATTGGGTTTTGGAGGAGGTAAGCATCAGTCGGGGTTTTGGACTTGCGTTTGGTAGGGGGACTTGAGGGGGAGTGGGGAGGAGGGGTTCTTGACTTGCATGTGCTATTGGGACTTTTGGATAAAAGGGGGAGGGAGTTATTCAGGATTGACCAAAATGTGGTATGTTAAAACAGCACATTACTACAGATTGCCCAGAGATGTCCGGGGGGGGGGGGTTGGGAGGAGGTAAGCATGAGGGGAGGGAGGAGGGGTGGAAGAGGGAGGGAGGAGGTGTGGGAGAGGGAGGGGAAGAGGAGAGGGTGAGAGAGGGAGGGGAAGAGGAGAGGGTGAGAGAGGGAAAGGGGAGGGGAGAGTTAGGAGAGTAGGGGGAGCGATGAGGGGAGGGGAGAGTGAGGAGGGGAGAGTGAGGAGGGGAGGGGAGAGGGAGGATTCTGGCAGATGTGATGCCGGCTTAACGTCTATTTGAAGGACAGCACACCCACTGATGAATCACCCTACCTATGAAACACCAGGATGACAGTTTATAGCTAGGTCAGGATTCAAACCCAGGCTAGACAGCTTAGAGCGAGCGTGCGTAGCTCTTGGCTATCTTGCCATGATGTGGCAATTCATTGCTTTGTAACAACTGAAAACATTTTTTTACTCATTGTAATCATCAAATTTATTTTGTCTTCCTAACGCCGGTGATGTCCCCACGAATAACTGAGCCAAGGTATTGCCATGGAAACTTGTTGAGATCGCAGCTTGTAGAGCATTCTTCAAGTCGATTAAACACTCAGGCAAGCACTCCAACAAAATGGTTGAAGACACGTTAAAAAAATAGGACTGCAAGTCCTGCACCTCACCTGGATCAGAAGCAAGTCACTCAAACCCCCCGCCCCAGACCCTGATTTTTTTTTCGAATGCAGTGAACAAACTTTAATACGTCACGGGTGATGAAGGTTGTGTTGAAGTTTCATCAAAATTGTGTGTTTGGTTCAAGCGATAATGACTGAAGTGTTGACCTGCTCACTGACTAACACCGACTGAACGACTGACTCAGTTACGGACACTGCTCGATCGCACAAGTTCACTGGACTAAAGTCCAGCTGTTTTACGTATAATTTTTGGATGTATCTATCTGTGCGAAGTGATGGGTCTAATTATGAAAGCAGTTTGTACAAAAAGGGGAAACGTCATGGAAAATGAAATTGCACATTTTCAAATTTGTGAGTCATCTATTAATATATATATACCTATGATTTTTTTATTATGGGTACATATTAAAATATTTATATTAACTATTAAAAAGAAAGCAGATCCAACAAAAAGGTGAAAAAACAAACTGCGTTCATAATTGCCAAAACAAAACAGGATCCCTGTTTACTGTATCGCCAATGACTTGCAAAACAGCTTCGATCGTGCTGTTTAATTATTTTTGTTGTGCTCTTTGAAGTTCCACCTTCTGCGCACTCCTGAGTCTTTTCTTGACTCAAAACAATCGCTTGAACAGCAGAAAAAAGTTAAGTTTAATGCTTTGCTTAAAAAAATACACTTGTTTTTAAAAATCGCAAATTTGTTAATATTTTCAGATTTCACTCCAGATTTCGACACTTCTTTTTTTTCGTCCACGAGATGGAATTCTCCAATCCGATATAATATTTTGATTATATCCTTTAACTGGCGTGGATCGGCTCACTACGCTTGCCTCTCCACACGTCGTTGCAGAGATTGATGTCACAGATTTGCTGTGTTGTCATGATTTACACCAATCATAATAAAACATTTCTTTTCTTCAACTTCATTTTGTAAAATTGGTGATATTATATTTATTTAAAATTTATTTGTGATATAAAAAGGTCCAAGTGGTCCAAATGGTCAATAGACGAAGCTGTCTAATCTGTCTGAAGGGTATAAGGGGTCTAAATGATGTTTGGGTCTTCAGGGTGTTTTTGGTCCCCGGGGTTGATGCTTCACAGTAGGGATGGTGTTCTTTGGGTGATGTGCTGTGTTGGGTTTGCGCCAAATGTAACGTTTTTGCATTGAGGCCAAAAAGTTCCATATTTGTTTCGTCAGACCACAAAACTTTTTGCCATATGGCTTCAGAATCTCCAGAGTGTTTATTTGCATACCTCAAACAGGACTCAAGGTGGGCTTTTTTGAGTCATGGCTTCCTTCTTGTCACCCTATCGTACAAGTTAGACTTGTGGAGTGCTTGGGATATTTTTGTCACATGCACACAATGACCAGTCCTTGTCATAAAGGGCTGTAGCTCTTTCAAAGATGTCATTGGCCTCTTGGAGGCCTCTCTGATCAGTCTCCTCCTTGTTTAGTCATCCAGTTGGAGGGACGGTCTGATCTCGGCAGGGTGTTGGTGGTACCATACGCCTTCCACTTCTTAATCATCGTCTTGACTGTGCTACAAGGGACATTCAAGGCCTTTTAAATATTTTTACACCCATCTCCTGATCTGTGCCTTTCCACCGCTTTATCCCAGAGGTCTTTTGAAAGCTCCTTGGTTCTCATGGTTGAGTCTTTGCTGTGAAATGCACTACCTTGCAGAGGAAACCTACAGGAACAGATTATTTTATTCTGAAATAATAAAAATCACTACAATTTAACACAGGTGGAGGCCAATTAACTTGATGTGTGATTTTGAAAGTGATTGTTTACACCTGAGCTCATTTACAATTGCTTTTAATAAGGGGTTGGACCCTTATCCCGTCCAGCAAGATATTCTAGTTTTGTATTTTCAATTAATTTTCTGAAATTTGTAGAATTTTTCACTTGGAAGTTGTGGGTTACGATGTGTAAATAAAGGTGGAAAAAGTCTGATTTAATGCAATTTCATTCCAGGCTATTAGGCAACAAAAGGTGAAAAATTTGAAAGGGGGTGTCGACTTTCTTTTGACACTATATAAATTGGGTACTATCAGCATGTGAACATTTCTATGAAAACCAAGTTTATGCTTGATATGAAGCATTGGAAATAAGCAAGAACATGCAGTGTGGAGTACATACAGGAGTCACAAACAACAGGTAATTGCAACAACATGGCGACTATTGTTGATGCAACAGATTATCAGAGGGGATGTAAAATAATTCCATTGTGCCATACAGTACCGCATCGCACTGACAGACAGACTGCAGCTGCAATGCTGCATCACTCTCTGCTGATCTGGAATTGATTAGACTGATCTGATAAATGGAACATGCCCTTCAATCCTGGAAAATCCCACGGTCTCACCCTGTCCCTCCGGAAGGATCGTCAAACGAACCCACCGATTTCTTTGGTCAGCACTGAACTTGTACACCTGTAAAGGTGAAAGTATTCAGTACAAACTCAACTGAGTAATTTCAATAATACAATAAGCCAATGATAAATAATGTAGTCATCGTCTTCTTTTGTATGCAGCATATGGCTGCGAGTAGCATCATTGGCTGAGGGCATGCTTGGCTGTGATGCTGATGCAGGTGAGGCCTGGAATTTGCAATTTTTTTCATGATGCCGGCGATAGCTTGCCAACTCTTCGTGAAGGACACCGTGGGATCTTTAATATCCATGAATGAATGCGAGATGTGACAGCCGGCTTAACACCCATCCGAAGGATGACACACTCAATGATGAATCACCCTGCCTGTGAAACACCGGGAAGGCGATTTATAGATGGGTTATGCAGCTTAGAGGCGAATGTGACTCCAGGTCTAGGACGCGAGGTCATCATCAGACCTCGAGGCCTTGAGGTCATCCTGCCAGCCCAATAATGTAGTGATACTCTAGTTTGCTTTGTCAGATGAGATGGTGTATAATTTAGCATCTTCCAGTGTCACCTACCACATCTGGACAGCAAGCTCCCAACATGGTAAAGCACTTGAGCCTCAGATTTGATATCATATGACACATCAGTGATGCAAGGAACAAGACTCACATCAGCGACGAGTCGCTCAAGCTGCTGGTTTTCTCGTTCGAGTTGCCGGCAGGACTCGTCGTCTCGTGATACAGCCAGCGGTGGACCTGACTGGCCACCGACATCACCTTCAGCTTGCCATTCTCCACGCATGATAAGACGGCGCATCTATGGAAAGTCATAAATGGCATCACACTCGGCACATGTCATTGTTATGGTTGCGCATGTGATAAGTACAGTCTTGCGTTTCCGAATTATCGCCACATCAGTGGCTGAATTGGTTTAAAGTTCATCTTGAGTTTAACTAATAACCTTGAATTTTGTGACGTTTTTATTAGGGGACCAAGCCATTCTGATTGGTACCCTAATGATTTCGTTCAGATTATTCTTATTACTAGTAGGCACTGGGCGGGAGTACCCTTCGGAGCGTGAGCCGGAGTATGTGCTGAAGTATGTGTATCAGAGTAAAGCTGAGGTATGTGCTTGTCTGCTGTCCTTGGGTGACCACTTAAAGCCAGTATTAATGTTGGAAACAGAATTAGAACCGGGTTTGGAACCTCTACATAAGCCCATGAACTGTTAAATGTCAATTTTGGAGTTTTGGTGACATCCCCATTTGCTCCATTACTCCATTCTTGTACTTCCGCCACCATTTTGCACATTTATTCGCTTTTAAATTTGTTTTGTCTGCAACCGCCTGTCCGATTAATGCGAAACTTTCAACATCGGAGTGACCACTCATGGAGAAGTTTTAATTGATAACTCTGATCTGATGTCACAGGTCTCGTGGTATGGCAGCCATATTGGATTAAAGGAATAAATTTGGACATCTTCTTTTCTGAAACCACTCAATGAAAAAAAAAAAAACAGAAATTTGACACATCATCAACTCCCAATGGGGACTAACGTTGATAAGGATGACATAGATGAAGCGGTATGCCAGCCATGATTGGTTGAATCGAAATCCTTATCTGAAAAATCTGAAACTTCATATATGTGATCTACAACCCAATTTGAGTGCAATTTTAAACTTAACATCAGTGATGTGGTCTGACAGCCATATTGGATTAAAAACAAACTTTTAAAATCTTCTTCTCCAGAACAGCTTAACAGATCAATATGAAACCTCATATTAAGATGATCAACTCGGCATGGGGAATATAGTTTCAAAATGCAAATATCATAGGTCGTGTGGTCTAGCAGCCATGTTGACTTGAAGGTAAAACCTTTATAAATCTCATTCTCATTAACCGTTCAACTAATGGATGCAAAACTTTAGATGTATGATCAACTTCCCATGGGGAATATAGTTTCAAAATGCAAATATCATTGGTTGTGTGGTCTCGCAGCCATGTGGGTTTGAAGGTAAAACTTTTAAAAATCTTATTCTCGTTAACTGTTCAACCAAGAGGTGCAAAACTTTATATGTATGATCGACTTCCCATGGGGAATATAGTTTCAAAATGCAAATATCATTGGTTGTGTGGTCTCGCAGCCATGTGGGTTTGAAGGTAAAACTTTTAAAAATCTTATTCTCGTTAAGTGTTCAACCAATGGATGCAAAACTTTATATGTATCATCGACTACCCATGGAGAATATAGTTTGAAAATTAAAACTTCATAGTTCACGTGGTCTGGCAGCCATATTGGATGGAAAAATAAACCTTATCTGATCATTGCAAAACTTTAAATGTGTGATCGACTACCCACGGAGAAAACAAGATTGATAACAATGATGTAATCGGTCATGTGTCTGATCAAAGCATGTGGTTTGGGCCGTGACAAAACTGCTCGCATTTATAAAGCGCACATCTAGTTGTTGTTATTATTATTATTATTATTATTATTATTATTATTTGTATGTGAAGATGATATATTGTGTTGATGCACTCTTCCCTCTTTGTTGACCCTTCTTTTGCAGCTTAATAATGGGAATAGTTAATTTCATTAATTAATTAACTGCCTCTCTCCAATTAACTGCAACCGTAACATCCCAATCATCAACTACTAATATCTGGACCGGTGAGAAAGGGAATTAGAAATTCCCACTCAAATCTATCATCTGCACAATAAATAACTCAAACATTTAACCGCAGAAAGCTGGAAACTTTGCAAACTGCTGTGACTTGAGTCAAGGAAGAGCCAAGTCATTATCGGTGCACTTCAACACCCCCTATACTAAAGGTCCCAGGCTCCAGTATGCAGGATTTCAACCACAACTCAAGATTGATAAGAACAAGGAAGTTTACTTGTTGAATAAAAATAATTCATAATGCTTCATTGTGATCTGACACGGTTGGTTACATATTGTTACTGATTTCAAAATCCGGTCTGATGAATGCATCCACACATCCAGGTCCTCAGACAGTTATTTCCTTCAATTCATGTTCAGATTAGCCCCATCCCCATGACTAATGGGATCTTAACTGTGATGCGTTGAGAAGGGTAAAGGATAGATCTTCTCTCTTATGGGAAGCTATTTTTCTTTACGACAGACACGTTTACACACATTTCTTTCACGAGCTCTGAAGCCCGCCCCCATTCTTCCTCAGCGGCAATCTTTCGTGAGCTCCGATGGCCGCATTTTTTGGGAGTGCACGGGTCATCATGGTAACCGCGTGCCAGTGGGACGGGGTGAGCTTGGGGCAGACGGCAATCCGCGGAGACGGCCCGCAGATATAAAAACGAGCGAGAGGTACGTTCTGAAGAGAAAAGCGTGAGGAGAAAAGCGTGAGGAGAAAAGCGTGAGGAGAAAAGCGTGAGGAGAAAAGCGTGAGGAGAAAAGCGTGAGGAGAAAAGCGTGAGGAGAAAAGCGTGAGGAGAGAAAAGCATGAGGAGAGAAAAGCGTGAGGAGAGAAAAGCGTGAGGAGAGAAAAGCGTGTGGAGAGAAAAGCGTGTGGAGAGAAAAGCGTGTGGAGAGAAAAGCGTGAGGAGAGAAAAGCGTGAGGAGAGAAAAGCGTGAGGAGAAAAAGTGAAAGAGGAAAAAGAAAAAGCGAGAGGAGAGAGGAAAAAGCAAAGGGCAAGATAAGCGAGCAAGAAGCGGGTGTATGACCAGCGCCAACAAAATAATTTGTTCTTCCCAGTGCTTCGGCAAGCGAGCGTGTGTGGGTGTGAGCAGCAGCACCAACAAGTGAGGCACGGGTCGATCACCAACACCAGGGTCTAAACCCACGACGGACGATCTCGGTGCCCTCCAGACTTTGATTGGCGTTCAAGGCTGCCCCGCGAGAGTGTGCATGGCAAGGCTGGGTGTTGGCGACGGACATGACACGCACGCATTTCAGAACATTTTCGCTTCACGGACAACTTTCTGGTGAGCGAGACGATTCTCCCCCCCCCCCCCCCGCTCCACCTGAATGATCTGTTAGGTACCCATGTCTGTGTTTAGCTGTAAGTCAACCCCCGATAAGCATCTTCTCTTTGTCTCTTTCTTGGCATTTTGATTGATTTTGCTTTGAAATTCATTCTTTATTTACCTCAGCAAATAAAAAGTTCTTTTTATTTATTTATTTTATTATTGATAAATTATTTGTCGATTTCCAACCTGTCCATGTTTGTCCTTTCCTTCCATTGGTCTAGCATTGTCCGAATTGAGATAGACTGTGAGGTAATTACCACAGATTTGACCAAAAATCGTCGGCACGCACCAGCGGTTGAAACGCTCGGCCGCCATAATTAAAATCTCATCAGATAATATTGGTGCTTTGCCGAAGGCACCCTCCCTGCTCAGGTAACCACGTAACCTGGAGTTAAATGGAATAATTAGACGGCGGACACTGAAACTCGTGGTTGACTGGGTGGCGTTCGTGGTTTTAAAACAACCCACCGTACCACAACCTCAATTGTGAGCGGTGGCCCCAGGTCCGGCTCTACCGAGGACAACCAGGGATTAATCCCCCCCGAGTGACAAGCTGGTGTCTCGGTACCCGTGGCCACAACAATATTGTCGCATTCTCACAATTCTACAGTGAAGGTCCCAGGTTCAAGTACACAGGGGATATCTCTCACTAGTCAGCCTATAATTGACCTTGCCTTTGGCTATTTACCTGAATACACGTATGGCATTCGGAGATATGTATTTGCTTCTTTTTTTATTGCTTATTACTAGGATGGCATTCATTTGAAAAAGTCAATGTGATGCGATCAGTCATGAAAGCGCAATCACAATGACGGGCAACAGGAATGGTTTGAGGCTATATAGATGATGATCGATGTAAAATTCTTGTGTTGTAACATACTGGTGTATGTGAAGACAGTTTTATATACCATTTGCAGGAAAAGGTCGAATTGACAACTTTTCAAAAGAGATGCGGAAAAGCACCGTGAAAATAATTATGCGTAACCCCATGGAGTATTAGCAACATGGTTCTACATAACAGGCTTGCTCTATGATTTGTTGGTATCTCCGGAACGAATTTTCGATGATGTGAAGATGATACGAACCTTCGGTACAAAGAGGACGACGAGGGTGATGTAAGAGGAGCAGACGATGGCAAGTGCAGCGAAAGCAAAGGATGCGTCGTGTTGTTTGCTCAGAATCAGGGTCACAGGAGCAGTGATCATGCAGAGCACCTGTAAAGGCTTCAATTATTACCACAATCATCAATTCTATCATATATATATATATATATATATATATATATATATATATATATATATATATATATATATATATATATATATATATATATATATTTCATCAGTATGTCTGTCCATTCAGGGAAGGGCTTAAATATCAAATCGCCGACATTTTGTTTGCTCCGTGTCAGTTCTCAGATCTTACAGGCCTCTGGTGTACAGGAACCGCAGCAAGTTGCCTGTGTCGGTGCTGCGGTTACGTGAATTCGTCTTCCTATGGATATTTTGAAAGACGAGTTCTTCCTTAGAAGAATAAGGTAAGTGGCGTGTTTGTGGGGTTTTTTCGGTTTTGATTTTATAAATTTTGGAACTTTGTGTGGTTTTGAGGCCTCAAAAAGCTAAACCATTTCAAGCTATCCCATGACTTATGCTTATGATATCATTTTTTTGAGATATCATTTTTGAGTGTTGCGAAGATCGTTTAAGATTCCAGTATAACAAATCCCAAGAAAATCGGACAGATTTAGACATTTTTAGGGAAAAACAAAAAAGCATTTTAAATAATTAAAGCGGTATTTTGAACACGTGTGGCTTTTGGATCTGTTCCTTTTGGGGGATTGCTTCTTCGTAAGGTTTATTTGACATGCATTTGCATTTTTAGAGGTAACTCGAGGTATTCTGAATGAAATTGGGAGAAATCTGGGGGAAAATGAACGTTTAAAAAGAGAAAGAAAGAAGAAATTCGTTGTTTTGTGCAATGCATGCATGCTATATAGGACCCCTTTCAAAGCTCTTCCCAGATGCAGGGAAGGAGAGGGGTGGGGGGGAGAGGAGAGAGTTGTGAGGGGTAGAGGAGATAGGGTGGAGATGAGATTGGGGGAAGTTATGTCGTATTTGAATAGCTTTCAAAGTAGTTACGAAATAAGACCTCTTGGAAAGGTCTTCCTGGCTGTGGGGGAAGTGGAAAATGGGGAGGGAAGGGGTGAGGAGGGGGAGGAGGAGAGTAAGAGTGGAGAGGATGATGAGAAAGAGAAGGAAGGAGGGGGAGAGGGTAAGGGATTGGGGAGAGGGGGAGAGGAGAGGAGATTGGGACCACACTCTGTGCAGAGCGTTGGTGCTGCTGAAGCAGTCTCCTTGGCTATTGGGCACAATCCTGGACGGGTGGCTACTCCAACACAGTACACCAGCAAGCTGGCACTCATTTTGCCAACCTCAGAAGGATGACAGGCCGAGTTAACCCCACCTGGTATTAATTCAACAGCTGAACAGGATTTGAACTCAGGAACCGAGGATCCAAGGCCACCATCCTAACCAACCTTGTGTGTCATGTGATCTGTGTGGGGGAAACCTTGTGTGTCATGTGATCTGCAAGTTACAGCAGTTTCTCCTGTCAGTGTAGTGAGAGACAGTATGGAGAACCGGTCGGTGATACAATGCGTGTTCATGGTAACGGCGACACAATGCGTGTTCATGGCAACGGCGACACAATGCGTGTTCATGGCAACGGCGACACAATGCGTGTTCATGGAAACGGCGACACAATGCGTGTTCATGGTAACGGCGACACAATGCGTGTTCATGGTAACGGCGACACAATGCGTGTTCATGGTAACGGCGACACAATGCGTGTTCATGGTAACGGTGACACAATGCGTGTTCATGGTAACGGCGACACAATGCGTGTTCATGGTAACGGCGACACAATGCGTGTTCATGGAAACGGCGACACAATGCGTGTTCATGGTAACGGCGACATAATGCGTGTTCATGGTAACGGCGACACAATGCGTGTTCATGGTAACGGCATTTTTGAATGCAAATCGGTGGTGCAGGTGCAGAGAAGATTTAGACGATTTGGAGATATCGACTGGCCGTCTCGGTCCCCCTGATCTAACAGCTGCCAACTACTCCCTATGGGGATTCTTGAAGTCAAAAGTTTATGCCACCAAACCTCGCACCATCATGGCACGGAAACAAGGCATCACTGAAGAAATTCGAGCAATTGACACAGGTTTATTGTGATGGGTTATGGACGATTTCAAGTCGAGATTTCATGAATGTATCCGTTGTGGTGGAGGCCACTTCAAAGATATTATTTCAAAGTTGCATTGTGCTGCTGTTTTTCAACTGAAAACATTTTGCTTTTTTTATTCAACCGAGTTCTCCACAATAACGCTTTAAAAACAGTCACATTCCATCGAATCACCCTGCATATCGAACCTCCTAACTTGACGAGGCAGCAGCGGGGCACAAATCGAGTCCAATCACAGCACTTCCTGCACGACCTGCCAGCAACAAGTGGTCGCCTGCCACACGAGCACATTGTTTCTGCCCTGCTGATCACCAGTCAGGTCTCTGCCCTGCTGATCACTTTGGTTCACTGTTACCGGTTCACTGTTCACTCTGCTGATCATTATTGGGTGGTTGCGAGAGTACCCTTATTTTCACTTTTTCCGTTTGTCTGTATGTATGTTTGTTTGCATGTCTGTATGTCTGTATGTAATGGACAGCTCTGGAGGCCAGAGCAGTCAACCGATCTTGATGAAACTTGACAGGTGGGTTCATACCAGGATCTAAGTTCTATGCTTTTGAGCACCGTTACTATGGACACCACCGTTGCCTAGCAACGGGGCTTTGAAATTTTTGAAAAATCCTCAAGAATTAATTTTTTCGAAAATCAAAAATCGGCTTCCAGGCTTTTATGCGCACTATAATCAACCTCTTTGTCAAAAAATTTCAGCCCGATCCGTCAAAAACTGTACAACTAGTATGCAATTATGTAGCGACCACCCATGTCACCTACCGGCTTGTATATTGCTTGTCTGTCTGTCCCTCCCACGCTGAAACATGGAAAGTCAGACTCTCCTCAGAGAGAAAAAAAAGCAGTGACATTTGCTTCAAGTTAATCCAAACCTACAGGAAAATTGAAATTTTTTTTCAAACAGACAAATAAGGGGAAACAAGCCGGTAGGCAACATGGGTGTTCACTATATAATTGCATACTAGTCATACAGTTTCAACGGATTGGGCTGAACATTTTTGACAAAGAGGTTGATTATAGTGTGCATAAAAGCGCGGAAGGCGATTTTTGATTTTCGATTTTAATTTTTTAAAGGATTTTTCAAACATTTCAAAGTCCCGTTGCTAGGAAATGGTGGCGTCCATAGCAACGGTGCTCAAAAGCATAGAACTAGATCCTGGTATGAACCCACCAGTCAAGTTTCATCAAAATCGGTTGACTCCTCTGGCCTCCAGAGCTATCCATTACATACAAACTGACAGACGGAAAACCTGAGAATAACGGTAGTCTCACGACCACCCAAAAATTGAACCCAGGTGGTGTATAGGTAACAGACCGCTGTCTCAATCACTCCCGAAAAAAACTTTTTTTATTTGCTGTTGAGAAATATGTCACATCCCGTTTTTTTTTTTTTTTAACCTCCACCCAGTGTAAAAGGCTTCCAGTTTTTTTTCTTTGCTTATATCATGGTATTTGTACCACGGGCTTCTGTTAGTAAACGATAAAGCATCACGTCTTAATTGTCAAGGAGAAAATTAATTCTAGTTTATAATAAATCATTTGAGGCAAATCTAGAAAGGCCTGCTCTTCAACAACTCATAACTCAAATCATCCATACTGCCATGATAGACCAGGCACACGTCTGCTGATGATAACTCTGATAACACTCACAGCCCACACTAAAGGTTAGCCACGTGCGAAGAACAATGATAAAATCATCATCTTATCGCCATGACAACAATGCATCCACAACTACAGTTTCACGAAGCTCCGATCAGAGCACTGCTGAAAATAATTTTCTTGGGAAGAGAATATTTTCGTGAAATCAGAAAAAGTTTTCTTGAAACAGGAAAAGCACGAGAAAATTTCGAGCTGCAAGAAATTTTCTCTGATGGTTTTTGTGTTTCAAGAAAACATTTCTTATTTTAAGAAAAAAATTTTTGGGGTAAGAAAATTGATTTTCACGGTGATAGGCATTCATCGTTGCACAAAATTTGTTCAACAGCATTTGTTGCACGAAATCTCGGATGTTGTCTGGCATCACGCCTTTCTCTCCAATCCGTCTGCCTATGGCATCCAAGGCCGACTCCATTCTTGGGTAAACTGACTTCCTCTACTCTCATAGCCAAGATGTGGCACTCAACGGAATCCTTTCGTCTCCTCTACCTGTCCAGTGTTCAGGGCGCAGTCCTATTCCTGGTCTTCATCAATGATCTCTCCGACTTTCTGAAAAATGCTCTTCATTGATTTGCTGAAGACTCCACCCTCTGCCATGACAACCCTCATCTTCAGACAGGCAGGTTTCAGTCTCTTCCTACTTCAGACCTTGACAAATCACAATCTGGTCAAACATTTGGAATATGTCTTTCAATCCTGACAAATATCACACTCTCACTATCTCTCTCTGAAAGGACCATCTGACAACCCCCCCCCCACCCCCACCATCAACTTTCTCAACAATCCTCTTGAGGAAGTTCAGTAATTAAAACTCCGAGGTCTCAGAGTCAGCCATGATCTTTCTTGGGCAAACCATATTTCAAAGTTGGCCTCCAAAACCAGTCTGGGCAACCTTAACTGCACAAAGTCCTTCCTTAGTACACCTGAACTTCTATCCACCTACAAGGCTTTCATCTGCAGCTTGATTGAGTACTGCTCTCCCCTCTGTTCTGGCTCCCCTGCCTCACATCTTGCTCGGGTGGACACCGTGGAAGCCAAAGCCTTCAAGATTATTGGAACCTCCCGTGATGAAGCTAAGTATATGGGCTTATCACTTTGCCATTGCAGACAAGTCAGTGGTCTCTCTGTCTTCTGCTGCCTCCGTTCTGGTCATGCACCCTATGCTCTTTACGAGCTTTGTCTCCCCCCTCCTCCACCCTCCAGGTTTCTGCAGGGCTCACACGGACCACCATCAGTCCCTTTCTGGTGAAACTACCTAAATCCCAAATCACTCCTCACCTCCACTCATTTGTTCCTCTTTTTCTAATGTCTGTGGAAGCAACTTCCACATTCTCTTCAATCTCATTCTTCCTTCCAGGTCTTCAAGACAGCTGTTCACCACCATCTCAGGTCATCCTCAATCCTAAACCATGATCTTTTTTACCTCCTTAATCCCACCCAAATCCCACCTCCTCCCAATTTTCCAGTTTTCCCCTCTATGGAGTTTCCATCCATTCATTGTGCTAGCTCTCTTCCACAAGCCTCGATAATGTATAGAAAAAAAAACTGTGCGAGGTAAAAGTTCATTTCCATACAGCAACATTGTAGATTGCCATGCCAACGGCACGGTGGTCATTTATCTTGTCGCTGGCGACACCCTTTGTCTCGTATGCCAGAAAAATTCCCAGCAGAAGTAGAAGACCCTTGTATGCGAACAGGATACCTGAGGATATAGGGGTGGTAGAAGGAAAGGAGAAGGAACACTGACATCAAGAACATATAGATACATCATCGTTGTTGTCACATTCTCTTTACTACTTCAAGGTTGCAGCTTACCACCATCTCATGGCTCCCATTTCCATTTATTATCTTACTAACCTCCTGACATATGTCCACCTTTTCTTCCAGGTCAAGTTTGTATGTCCATCTAATGCCCATGAAACATATTATACTTTTGATTACATATGGATCGAGTTATTTATTGCACATGGCTGTGTTGTTTGTTGAGGTGGCATATCAGTTTTGAATGTGGAGTAAGTAAAAAGGTGACAAGAGTTAAGATTGAAGTTGGATCTTACAGATTGAGGAAAGATCGCGAGAGTTCCAGGAAGTTCTCGAGTTGCTCCTGGATGCGGCACAATCTCAGTGTTTTGAGCGGTTTTGGGCTTTGTCTGATATTTATGACTACATTCTAGAGTCTCGAGGCAGGGGTTTTCAGGAATGTTTCTGAGCTGCAGACATACAGTAAGTGGCAGAGTAGAGTCAGGGGGACGGCGTGACGAGAAGAGCCAGTCACCATTTGCTTTGCTGTTTACAGTGCATTGCTGGTGTGTTGGTGTATCACTTGTGTGGGATGTACATATTGTTACGGTTGTGGGGATAGATGGAAGAATCTAAAAGGGAATTCTTGTAGAGTTTCTTTGTGTAGAGTTTCTTGGTCCATGGACGAGTAGAAAGCCTCTCGATGGAGGCAAGTTAGGGAATCTGTGAGCTTAAGTGTTACGTGTCACCACACTCGGGGTGGTACGATGTTAATTAGCCGAGGGAGTATGAATAAGTTCCCCAGTACATGATTGCCCTTGTGATTTTCCCTATGTTTTTTTTATCATGCAAGCCAGGTATTAAAGCAGGGAAATGCGTCCCTGAAACCACAACAAACAGGAGAAGCCCTGCCTTCCCGTGTTTGTGGGTGAGCAGGCCACACCCCAGAGGCAGAGGAGATAGGGCGAAGGAGATAGAGCACACGGGAGAAGCAGGCTTGCACATGTGTGGATCGTGGAAGGCTTCCGTCTGGATAGAATGGGAGATCGGCAGAGCGTACAGGAGGTCGGTGTGAGGACCGGACGAGACAGGTGGCACCTTTGGAAAAAGGAAGGCTGGCATGTTTTGAGCCTTCGCGTGAAAAGCTGCTGCAGATTTCCTGGCGTATGTCTGCCCGGCTACAAGTGAAGCACCATTTGCACGCATGTGCACGTGCTAGTGGAAGCGCTCCCTATTTCAAGTTTGACCAGGACCAGCTCTGGGTTGAGCTGAGTACCAGTGTACCTAAAAAAAAAGGGGGGGGGTTCTTTTCATTTTGGTCACCCTTTGTCTGTGTTTGCATCTGTGTGCGAGGCCTCGACTGCAGGAGTTATTTATTTATTATTGTTATTATTTCCTTTTACATTATCATCTTGTAAATATTTGTGTATGTTCATTAAATGTGTTTATTTTGAAGAAACTGTATTTGTGTAATTGTCGTGGGTTCGTGGATAAACCCCCTTGTGCTGTCCTGGTGCAGTGCTCTTGTGCCATACTCCTCCACCCGTCCACCATTGACCTCCCCACGCCCTTCGAGCACGTGTTGAAATCTCCGTCGATCAACGTGTCCGCCTCCTCTTAATTGGGAACTGCTCGGCCATCCAGGGGATTGGCAGTGTTAACCGCCTGACTCCGACAAATTTGGGTTGGCCACCCCCACGACAATATATATATATATATATATATATATATATATATATATATATATATATATATATGTACATCGATTTTAAGAAAGACCCACCCACATCTCTCACCTGTGAATGAAGGGAATAGCTAATCAGTTTTAACCTAATCGACTACACCCAGATGGCTCGGATTATATAAATGATTGACCCCTCCCCTGCTCCTCCAGCCAAAGTAGTTGCATAAAGCAACTCAAGAAGACTTACGCAAGGTAAGTGCTAAACGCTGTTTCAAACCCTAAGCACTTACCTTGTGTAAGTCTTCTTGAGTTGCTTTATACAGCTACCTTGGCTGGAGCATGGGAGGGTCAAATATATATATATATATATATATATATATATATATATATATATATATATATATATATATATATATATATATATATATATATATAACGAAAAGCACAGTGAGGCCGTGAAGTCGTCAGTCAGTCTGTGAAGACTATATTAATCATGTCCTGTTTGAACGTTAATTTCCCAAGATCCTGAGGACCAAAAAGACCCTGAACACCCAAAAAGATCCCAAAGAGCCAAAAAGACACTGAAGACCCTTAAGACCCCTTACACTGTTCAGACAGATGAGATAGCTTAGACCCTTGACCATTTAAACCACTTTGGCCTTCTGATATCACAAATAAATATAATATCACCAATATTACAAATAAATTTGTAGAAATAAATTTGTATTATAAATAAATGTTTAATTATGATTGGTGTAAATCATGCCAACACAGCAAATCTGTGACATCAATCTCCGCAACGACATGTGGAGTGGCGAGCGTTGTGAGCCGATCCACGCTAGTCTTTTAAATAAACTCAAGTTTAGACTACGCCCAAGTGACAGTTCACTAATTCCCTTCTGAGTTTGTATCAGTCAAACCCCCATCATCTTCCATGGGCCTCAGGCTTGCATTTTTAAAAAAAAAACCCTTCCTGGGAGCATCACAGCTGTAGAGATTTTCCTGAGAGCATGAGTCATGAACGTTTCTTTTGTTAGGGATTTATTTTCTACTTTTGCAGAGTTTATTACAGATGCTTCTGTAGAAACATTTTTTTCATGGTGGTTTTGGGGTTGATAAAATAATTAAATTCATGATGATTAAAACTTGATATTAAAATAAAATATATTAATCCTGAAATAAAATGTGCTCAAATATATAATTCTTTTTAAGTATGTATCCATTTGGAATTAACATAATTATATTTCTCCTCTGTATGGAAAGATCACCTGCATATTAAATGTGTAAACAGGTTGAACTTTGCCAGGAAGTTGAATATAAAGAAGAATTGCCTGTCATGTAAACTATCTTGAGAATTTTTTTTATAAAAGACACAAACAAGTTGGAATGTGGATTTAAGAAAATGTCCAGATGTATCCACTAAGCTCGAGTCGCTTCAAGATGAGATATCTTCCCAGTTTTGGGAGAAGCACACTGACTTTTTAACCTACATTGGATGGAAACTTGTTTAAATGGCCATTACAGTTGGCGTTTGACGTCATTCTAGCATTCTGTGCGATTAATATGTCTGGATTTGAATATGTGTTCCAACCATTTAAGCAGGAGCTGTCAAAGAAGATTGAAGATAAGGTTCACCTGGAAATTGTCAAGACCGGGCGAACTGGCGTCAGTGTCAGAAAATTATAAAAACTGTGTCTTACTGGAAACAATATAAAGAAGAGGATTCTCCAATTGTGTTGAGAGATATGGAGTGAATCTGTCTGTTCAGAATCTCCTGTGCGCGCACATATAAATCTGTTTGTTTGTTCCATAAATGTTTTAAAATTGTACTGACGTTGTGTATCTGTATCGACACTTTCAAAGCAACTGGAGCAATATTGGAGCAATAATATGTAACTTGATTGTCGTTCCATACTGAGAAGCTTTCAATGCTCAGCCATGTTATTTCTGGTTATTTCATTAAAGACAGTGATTGCTGAAGTGAATATTGTATTATATTCCAGTAATACCTTGCTTAATGATGCTCCGTAGAATGCTGATTGGTTGTCGAGATATTTGTCCTGGAGAAGTTTTTTTTACTTAAAAAAAACAAAAACAAAACAAAATCCATAACACGCAGCACTCACCAAGTAAACGCACCCGCCGCTATTATCTGTACTGTATGCACATGCTTGGAATCAATCAGCATGGTTTACTCCTCCGTCTCTCTCTCTCTTTCTCTCAACATTATTTTTGTCTGTATTTGTGAGAATTGTAGTCCCATAATGTCTGCAAAGAGGCCTGCAAATGTTAGTGCTGGAAACCTGACAAAAGTATCAAGGAAAAGCATCACCTTGGATGTCAAAATGCAAGTGTTCAGGTGGATCGAGGCAGGTGAGCATCACGTGGAAGTGGGTTGTGCGTTAGACTTGGCTACATCAACCATTATAGCAATTCTAAACAGATGTGGGAGAAAATAATTATATTAATGTACTCTCAATTATAATTGTGGCTGGTGCTTTATAAATTTAATTTTTATGCTACGAGTCGAATTGGCTGTCAGTTATGCTTCCTTTTATCCAAGAGTCTTTTGACCTAAATGTTGATAAAAGGAATGTCTTGCTTTGGAACAAAGTGATCTGGTTGATAACACCAACTTTTGCCATGATTACATCATTCGCTTTTCACTTAAAAGACACATATTGCAGTTGGAGTTCTTTACCTAAGGCTTATCAGCCCCCTCCACTCTCCCAAAAGCATATAAATGCCAGAAAATGTAATCTTGTTTTAGTGCAAATCATTGAAGATGTTTACCATCTCGGTGACTTGTACTCCTTGGTACCAAGTTAAAATAAAATTATCTGATGTAATGTACTTTCCGTTGTGGACATTGAATTAATTGTGGCTTTCATTTGAGTAACAGGATTTACATCGAGTCGGTTAAAACGTAAACTACAAAATTCTACAACACAGACGAGATAAAAGCTTTTGTCCAGTCCACCACTTTGTTCAAGGAACAGTTTGTCGTGGAATATGGAGAGCCGGTTAAGCTTGATTAGACAGGTTTAAGCCCCGCAGCAACTTGCACAGCATCCGTATCGGTGGCGACGCTGCGAGCACCGACGACCAAGCAACCTTTTGAATTGCCCAAACGGTATGATGTCCCCTTTTAGTGTATTTTTGATTAGCGCGCTCTTTTCCAGGAACGCATCCTGAGCGCTAAGCGAGGTAATACTGTATAGTATCATGTGCATGCTTAGCAGGTGCCAAATGCATGTGGTTACCAGCTTGGTGTGCTATTTACCCAGCCAGGTGATGTGCTTACGAGAGCTGCAATGCTCTAGCTGGGGAATGATCAGGATGTCTTCATCTCTATCTGGCTTCTCTTGAGTGAATGCCTGAGAAATATTAAAAAAAATAAAGCTTTAATTCTACATCAGCAGATTGATATTGGAAATATGTGTGGTGGAGAAGTAGCGAAACCAAACAGTCAGTGACGCTGTTAGAGTCATGGTGGGTTAGAATGAAGTTTTTGAACATCAGCCGTGTTTGTTGGAATGCGCACCTCCACAGTTCGCTTGAGTGGGTCCAATATCTGCCAGAGCAGCAGCAGCAGGAAGTCGATGGCGAGGAGCCCACCCACCGTGGCCTTCAACTTCCAGGGCTCCAAAATTTGCTGCAAACACAAATTGTACAGGAGATCTACCGAGAACATGGCAGGTTACTGAAAAATCCATTCTCGTGTTATTATCTTTTTTAAACCGGTGACATATCACATTTCATCGGTGATGAAATACTTCGTTTTCAGTGGTTCATATCTATGATGGTGGGTTAACTTGCCTTCCGATGGCCAAAGGAATTCCAAGTGTTTATCTTGTATATATTCCCTAATTTCTGTATATATACATTGTGTATATATTAATCCTCTTCTTCTGGATATGATCCCCATGGACTGTTGTGCTGTGGAGTAACATTGAGGATATACTCTCAAGGTGTGTGAAATATTTCAATGGCTCAACGTCTCGAACAGCCTCAACAGTTTCGCCTCGCAATGGCCTTCTCATGGCGGGGTTGTTCTTGCTAACAGGTGTCGAGGTAAAAGGTGAATGACTAGTGCCTTAAAACCAGTTGCTTCGGATAGATGGGGCTCGTTAACTTTGGTAGGCAGCTCCTCTAAGAGAAGGGAACTTCAAATCCAAATCTGCCGCTGCCTTGCGGTTCAGGTTTTTGTTTTTTGTGTTTTTTTAAACAAAGATTAAGGGTTTAACAGGGTAAAGACAGCAATCCTTCATAAAGGAAGCGCTCTTTGCATTCCTTTACCCTTGGGCAAGGTGGACTACCCCAATTTAGCTTCCCAATCAGGGCTACGCGAAGTCATGGGAGCAGCTGGTGAAAGGCCATGCAGGTAGCTGGCACAACAACAACAACAACAACAACAACAACAACAAAATCTAATAATTAAAATCTAATTTCATGCAACTTTTACCTTTTTATTTCGTTTTATTTGTTTCTAAGAGCTTGTTTCCTATTAAACGAGAATGGCACTCAGTACATCTCATACCTTCACCTGGCTGAACGGTTTACGTTTTGTGTCCACCGATAGGCTGAATCTGGATCTGGACCTGAACCAAAATATAATTGGCTTGTTATTGTCACCTATCCAACTCATGTACCTTTGTGTTGTCATAACTGTTTGGCAACTTTTTGAAATATCATGCCATGTAAATCGTTTTTGGCCCCATCTCTCAATGGTGAAGAATCACTTAAAAATATTCTCATATCCCGTTCCGGATTCAGATCTTCACCAAAATGGAATCACTTATTCCTTGTCACACACCCAACCTGTCCACCATGTTTTGCCCGAATCAGTCCATAACGTTTTTGAGATATCCTGTTCATAGACAAACAAACACACAGACAGGGGCGAAGACATAACCTCCGTCGATCATTGATGGGGAGGTAAAAATGAGCGACACCGTTATGCGTGTGCCACTTCCCCTCACCCAATCTTACCTGCTTTCCCTCCTTCTTGTCATCCTTTTTGCCACAGAGTGTGTGCACCCACCATACTTTCGTAAACATGCTCCCGTAACCTAGACTGAAGCCCAGTCCAAGCAGCCACACCCGCAGCTGTAAAACAACAGGAAACGGTAAAACCATTTTTGACATTATATCAAAAGTAAAAGTTTCATTTGATGTCAAAACATAAATGAATACAGAGATTATCAATATTATCCGACAGAGGGGAAAGAAAGATAAATGAGACACCGAAGACAGATTCGGGGGAGGAAAGGGTGATGGGGAGAATACTTTCACTTCCACCTCCCTTGGACCCAGAATGTAGCTTCATTCAACAATTTTCCCTCATTTTGTGTGGGGGGAGGGAAGAGTCCCAGGAATTATGTTTTCGTTCAAAAAAAATGTTTGTCCAGTGAGGGTGAAAACCCCCAGGAGCACATCATGGAGCACACACACTATAGTGTGCCTCATCATGGTACACTTCGACTCATCTGAGACCAAGTCGACCTGAGCAGCAGCACAGCCATCCCACCTTCTCCCCTCCCCCACCCACTAAACCAGCAGGTCACTATGACGGCGAGCCCTCCGCACGTGGGGCTGAGCACCAAGAAAAGTCAGAGCCCCATGGCAGCCTTTAGCACAGTGGCTGCTCTTTGTGTTGCAGAGTTGCCGATCGTTAAAATTTGCAGTGGGGTGAACTATGTATGCATGTCATTCTCCACGACTCCTTTTATCGTTGCAGGTTTTCCTATTTGAAGATGGCACACCTCCATGCCCTCACACGCACACCCACACTCACTCTGGTTGCATTCACTTGTTCTTTTTCACAGAAGCAGGGTCGAGGAGAGGGGTTGAAACACCAATAAGGTGACATGGCGTTATGCCTCAAGGTGCATTTCCTCTCCCCTCAAATAAGCAAACAGATAGTGCAGGTAACAAACAGTCTGCATGAGTGTCTATCCATATCAGGAAACCAAAATCAAAGCAAAATTCCGCTTTTTCATTGACAAACCAAAATACGGCCAACATGAAGGACATGGACACAAGACACTTTAATACACTTGTAAAAGAGCTAAATCGAATTACATGTGCGGTTTTGAACCTCGGTTCCGAACATCATGAGCCAGGAGTTCAGATGGGAACGCCAAACAGGCCGACCCAGGATCTTGGATGAAACAAAATCCTCCATCTTTGTCTGCAGATGAGCAGCTGGAAGGGTGAATTCATGATTTCATGAAGAGAGGCAGAAATATCAGAAAGGAGATTTGAATTGAGACTCAAGTAGAAGTAAAGAAAACCAAGAATGACAATCTGCTTGCGGGGGAAAAAGTCCTCGGGCCAGTACTTTCATTCGGTGGCAAAAGGTACCACGGCATCAATAAACACAAGGTGGGAAAGATTCAAAAACATTGCAGGAAATCGTGCTCCGTGACATAGTGGTGATTAAATTAATTTTTCGATCGGTCTGCCGCTGCATGACAAACGCACTATTAGTTGCTTTCCCACTCACGATGCAAGCTTTTTGCACATTTGGTGGGGTTCAGCTTGTCCACAGTAGTATTTTCATCTATCCTCCGGCAACATCTGGGAAGCATTTTACCAGTCCTCTACCTTTGACCCATAATAGCATATCGGAAACTTTCTCGAGTACTGTGCAACCAACTTTGGCTTGTGCTTCTACAACCTCTTATTGCTGGACGAAATCAACAGGATGCAGATTGAGGTATGAAAGGAAAAGCTGATGTTTGAGGCACGAACATTAACCTAACGAGCAAAAGAGAGCAAAGATATTCGTGCCGAGGTCACTCGAGGAGACGTGATATGGGGATTTCTGAATGCAGACTTCACATGTGTGCAGGATAAAGGGGAATGGGTGAGGGAGGTGTTTCTCACAATTTTAAATGGGAGAAAGCTAGAATCTTCAGTGGTACTCTGATTTTTAAAAATAATAATAATAATAATAATAATAATAATAATAAGAAGAAGAAGAATCCCCAAAGCTGGACGTTCTACATCGTCGGGCTGGTTTTCAATGGGTCATCATCCCCAGATGAATTATGTCCACTGTGCTGCCCTGTAAATATCTCCACCTTAAATCCTGCTCCCACTTCAGCTTCCATTGTTCATCTTATCTTTTCAGGAGTAAAATTTTTTTTCCCTCTCCTGCCTCACCTCTATTTTCTTCTTTTTTTCCCATCATTATGACCTCCTTTTTGATGTCACTAGACATATGACAAGTATAAGTCTCATGTGAACGTGATTCGGCTCAATGACCAGCCTGTCTTTTTTTTTTTTTACATCATACTTGGTGACGCAAATAAATCAATGGCATGGTGAAGCGTATCCAATGATATACAACATGTGGGGCATTCAAACAGTTCTACATTCACAATGGCGACGTAAACAGAATCTGCACAGTAAACAGCTCAGTCGCGTCGAACAAAACTCTTGGCACGGCAAAGGACAGCGCCATCAGTATCTGGACGACGCATTTTCCAGATGTGGTTTTGATTGAATGTTACACCGCAGATCATGAGTCTTTTCCCATTATTTTTCTTCTTCTCAAGAACCAGTCGAATAAATAACATGAGTTCTGGGAGTATATGGTTTTGTTCCATGTCTCAAAGTCACTTCAGGTGCGCACGCACGAACTGCTTGTGCATTAACTTGTGTACACACCTGACAGATTGCAGGGAAGGCAGCAACTGGAACGTGTAGCCCATCGAGGCCCAAGGGCACTATCGAGATCAAAGAAAGAATGCAGCCAAATGCCGTAAGTGAGTTCAATAAGGGCTGTGAGTGTTCAATGTACCTGCAAATAAACAACATTGCACACACACACACATACACACAACAATTTAGTTGTTTGTGTGGTTAGTACTACTCAACTACTGATTTGCATGCCAAGGAGATAAAGTATGAAACTATCAAGGCCTTAAGGGACAATGACAAGCTGTATCATCTCATGGTCGGGCATTGCAACCTTACCAAGAAAATACAGTTTCCAAACCCAACTTTTTCTGTGTCATAAAGCCGTAGCTTTTATCAGCAGAGAAAAACTCGATTACTACAAATCATCAATTTGATTTTCAGCTAAAACACACAACTTGGACATGCCGCTTCCCTAAACATGGCAGTTGAGCTAAAGGAAGGTCAGGGTGGTTGACCACAACACAATTGACGCAGTTGAGTATCCTGATCTTCTCAACCAGCTTTTGTCCTTTTGTATCTGAGGTCAACGTCTTATCTGCTTGACAGACTCCATATCTGAAAACTTGTTGCTCTCCATCATGTGTTTTTTCTTCCACCTTCCTCTTAGAGACTGGTGTCCCTCAAGGCAGGTGTTTTGGCCTTCTCAAATTTTTTTTTTTACCTCCACCACTGAAAGTTATGTATTCACCCCTGTTTGTCTGTCTCTCTATTTGTGAACAGGATATCTCAAAAAGTTACAGACGGATTCGGACAAAATTTGGTGGACAGGGAGGGCGTGTGACGAGGACTAAGTGATTAGATTTTAGTGAAGATCCGGATGTAGATAGACTGGCTTATCAGCGGGACACACAATGTAAACTGTTCAATGTGGTGGAGATATACACTCTCCCGAGTGCCGTTCTCATGTTGTGCATTCATCGCCTTTCCACATTCTTATAAATCACATTTCACTTTACTCATCACTGCACATTGTCCCATACAGTTTATTGTTGTTGTTGAAGCACATAGGATGACCTGAATTTGTGTGTTAACTTTTTGATGATTTGAGATCTGTCTGCAACATGGAACATGTCCTTCAGCTAAGACAAGTCACGTGTCTTCACTGTATCTTCCAGGTAGGATCACACATCAAATCTCTCCAGATTCTTTGATGGTCAACTACTTTGAGAGATCTAGTCACTGGAGTTTCCTGGCCTCACCATCTCCGATGAAATATTTCAGGTAAACCAAATTTCAAACTTGGCTGTAACAAGCAGCTCCCATAGAATCGGGTCCAATCATTAATGCTTCGCAACTCTTCAAAACATACCAAGTCATTCATGAGGATACGTCTTTGAAGTCTAGCTTCCCATTTTAGGCTGGAGTCCTGCATTACATCCGGTGGTACTTTATGCTATGGAGGCCAAAGCTCTGTGGATTGGTGATCAATATAAAGAATATCTCAAGACCCGGGGCGTGCTCATTTCCTACTGCGGCCACATTCTACGCCTCTCTTTTATTTGCAACTCTCTTCCAGTTTCCACCATCAGCTTTTTCAATCATACATCTACTCCAGTAAATCGAGGTTGTCAGATCAACTCTGATCCTTCACCACCACCCCTTTCCTTCTGCCAAAGATGGAACCTGTTCAAGCTTGTATCTTGTCCTGCTCCTCTAATCACTCATCGATGGTTATCTTATCATCATATGATGTCAAATGCTGCACCGTATTTACTTCTAAGCTTTTCAACTGTTCCTACATCCATCTTTCCATCAACTTGGCCTTCCTCCTGAATTAGCATGTATGTTCCTTCGCCCTCTGGGTTCGGCTTTTCCACCTTAGATATCTTTATTTTAAAATAAAATAATCACATACTTTTTTTCTGTAACATTGTCACTGTCCACCCAGCTTTATCTCTCTACTCGACGACCCGTGAACCAGTTGGGTTCCCGTTGTGACAGCGGTTGATACAAAAAATAATTTCAAAAAAAAATAAAAGATAGCTCCAGCGAACTATACCGCTGAGGTTGTTTGCATTGATCAAATTCTCCCGAAGAGTACTTGACTGAATCGGGAATTGATTTTTTAAATATTTTTTCCTTTGCCAGATTTGAACGAAACTTGATACTGCACACCGCAGGAGTATGGTGAGTAAGGTGGCTCTAAAATTTTTGCGCTATTATGTACCGTTTTGGCTGTATTTCGGGAACATACATACATACAAGATGAGAGTTTTAGTAATATATAGATAGATGATAAAAAAAAACAGCCTATTTACAGCCATTTTTCCCTGCTGAGCAGGGGTTAGCTTTTTGTGGGCTCCATGCAATCATGGTTCCCTTCTTGAGACAATGTTTTATGGCCGGATGCCCTTCCTGACACCAACCCTGGTCACCTCTTTCGACACACAGGGATATGGTACACCTATTCTAACTGGGGCATACACCGGGAGCAGTACACTGGTACTCATTTCATCGACCTCGGAGGATGACAGGTTGAGTGAACCCCCTGGTGTGAATTCAGTGGGAAACGGGACTCAAACTCAGGACCCTAGGATCCCAAGCCAGCCACCCTAACCACTGAGCCAATACCATGCTCCGATGACAACTACGACTACTACTACTACTACTACCCACCACCACCACCAGAAGCCCATGGTAAAAACTACTATGATAGAATAAAAGGAGGACTTTTATTCTTGCACTAGTTGAAAGAGCTCCAAATGGAATGTTCAATGAGGAATGTCTTGAGGTGTTGTGTGCACCTGCCCCTTAAAGGAAAGAAGAGAGTAAAATGAGTTTAACAACTTATTGATTTATTCAAAACATTTGATCGGAAAACTTGTCGTGGATGATATGAAGATAGTTTTAGGCTTGTGAACAAAGTACAGGCTGTCCACAAAGTCTTGTTCCGGTTTAAAAATCATATGAAAACCAAACCAAAAGATACAATGATGAAGTTTTTTTGCATTTTCTCAAATAATAATTCAAGTTTTTTGTGTTCTTCAGGACACCTCAACGTGTGGACCTCCAGTGGCACCTAACATGTCTTAACAGCAACGAAAGACAAATTTGGAGGATCGAGGCAGACCAGCTTTTTGGCAACCACCATGTTACTTCCACACTACCTGGGGTTCATTTTTTGTCCGATTGAAAAAAATTATAATTTCCTGCAGGTTTTGATTAATTAAGAAACAACTTTTACTTTATTATTTCTTTCTCTCTCGGAAGAGTGTTTCTGTATTTCATGGTCAGACGGTCAGACAGACAGATAGCATTAGCTTAATATATATATATATATATATATATATATATATATATATATATATATATATATATATATATATATATATATATATATATATATATATATATATATATATATATTCGAGTGGGGCACCCATGTGAAACCAATGGGCATAAACATACGACATTTGGACATCTTGAGTTGGATGCTGCACATAGTTTTACAAAATTGGTCCTGACAATTCATCAGATCCAGAAATTATGTACGTAATGTACATGAGTTATTTCCTTCACATAATATGTGAATACATGTCCATGTATGTGTGAAATACAGTTTGTATTATGTAATTCCACATAATGTAAAATGTGACTTCAACATCTCAATTCTCCCCCCTCCTCCCACTCTGTCTTCCTCTTTTCCAAACCCCCCCCCCCCTCATCACACACTGCACAAGGGAGAGGGGTGTGGATATGAGGGGTGCGAGAGAGTGTGGAGTGAATTACTTCTGCCTTGACTTGATTGACTTGACTTGAGAGGGGGGAGATCCTGCCTTGACTGATTTTCTTCTGTCATTACTTTTTAAACTTGAAAGCATCGAATATACTTCACTTCACAAATTAAAAATTGCTTTTTAATACCAAATGTTATGAATAAATAGTGGATTCCATCGTTAGTCCACATACTTAATTTATTATGTACAAAGTTTTTTTAAGTATAGTTTAATTATATAGTTTTAAAAAGAGTTACTACTCGCTTTAATGAGGGCAGATGACCCTCAAACTTTTTTATACTGATCAGATGTAGCATTCTTCATATGCAATTATGAAATCATCAAAACATAACTTATTCCCCATGAGGAATACTTGCCGTGTGCCAAGTTTCAATTTTTTCCTTGGTGAAATTTCAGAGATAGAGGTCCAAAGCTTTTCCGTTTTTCCAACATGGCTGCCACACCGCAGGACCTATGACATCATAATTATGATTACAACATTCTACATGAGTAGTCGAACCTACGGTGAAAATTTCGTCTCAACCTGACAAGCGGTTGGGGAGAAAAACACGAAAGTTCAATGCGGACAAACAAACAAACAAATGGAACCAATTGCAATACCTTCTCCTTTGGCGAGGGTAATGAAAATATATAGAAATTAAAATAAATAAATGAAAAAAAGAAAGAAAAATTTAAGGTGAGCGACTCGACAATTGGGAAGCATGGTAATTTTGCATGCTGATGGACATTGAAGCTGATACACCAGGAAAAATGATATATTAGATGGATGGGTGATTAAATCTATATTTAAATATGCTCCTTTTAATACAACTAAATCACAGTTCTTACAATATTAATAATGACCAATCGAATGCATTTACATATATATATATATATATATATATATATATATATATATATATATATATATATTTAACACCAAATGTTATGAATATTTTAATACCAGATTCCAATTTTTTTTTAAATGCCGTGAAGAAGTATTGGTAAGTATTGGTATTAAATGCCCCCCCCTCTAGACACTCTTTGGGCCCAATTTTTTTAAATGCTGTGAACAAACTTAGTACCCAAAATCCAAGTCAGAGCCGCCCAAAGTAATAGGTCACAGGAATCCGAAGTTAACGCAACACCTCCATCTCTCTGATATTCTGTAATTGCAGTGTGTACCGCTGATAGAATAATTGCTGACTCTAAACTGCTGAATTTGTGCTTCTCAGGCGAAGCATTGAATCAAAAAGCCTTTGGATGGACATTAAGCTGGGTGTCCCGGCTGCTAGCATTCACTGGTTGATATTAATGAAATATCCCTTGGAGTCTCACAAAGAGTAGGCAATACATCATGGGTTCCCTGAACAAATGACATAATTCCACCTTAACTGTAGACAGCAGATGACCTGCTGTTATTGGATATTCCTTTACACAAAATTGCACTGTTTGCTATGTCAGAGTGTAATTGCTGTGTGGGTAGTAGGTTGTACACTGTAAACACATACATGCACTCGGGTGTCCACGTCATATGTGAACGGCCACATTCGGCTAAGTATGGCAACCATAAAGATCGCCAAATGGTAACTTTATGGTTGGATAGCTGAAAGTTTAAAGGAATCTAAAGTTGAAATGGGTCCAAAGACATCTGTGGAATCTGAAGCTCTCGGCATTGTTGGCATTCCCCAAAATGAGACTGAAACACAGGGCCTATTGCTCTCACATTGCAGGCAGGTAGGTGGTCTCTGTTTTCCACCTTCTATTCTCCGATATTGCTCCCACTGCTCTCTCAGCCCTCTGACCCTCCCCAGCAACTCCAGGATGCACGTTTTTGTCCAGTAAACCCCTCCTAGTTAAACTTCCAAAATCCAGGCTTCCTGCACATGTCAACTCTTTTGTTTCGCTTTTCTCTTGTTTGTGAAAGTGTCTTCCTGAGTCTGTTCAATCTCATTCTCACTTCCAAGACTTCAAGCATGCGGTGCTCCAGCATCTCGGGTTATCCCTGATCTATACACGTGATCTTTTCGACCTCCATTAACCCTACCTCACCTAATCAAACCCATTTACTTGCAGTATACTGTGTCGACTCCTTCCTCTCTCTCCTCTTTTGCTGTTTTTTTCAGTCGCTTGTTTTGTCCAAATGTTGCCGCACTGCCCCATGTGACGTCATTGCCAATTTTTACTCTGTCACCTTGCTCTTCCATGGGTGCCGATGTTGTGCAACAAATAATGTTTAAAAAAAAATACTTTCAATCTATAAAGTTTTGTGGTGATTACGTGTGCATTCCTATGATTGCTTACCGAACATGCCGATTCAACGTGTTGAAAGCAAGGCAAGCAGAAGCGAAGGTTACACCAAGGGCAGCAAGAATAGAAATAGAAACAAAGAGGCTCTGGGAGAGGTACCGGAATTGAGGCAGAACCTTTGTCCGATCTGGAGGAGGGGAGTCACCTGAAAGTTGAGAATGAGTGCCTGTCAATATTTCCTACATCTTAATTACAGCTACAACGCACAACTTTTGAAATGACGTAATCCGCCACAGAATGCTCAGTGTGCATGCGCAGAAATCCCAGGAAACGGTGGTGTTCAGACTTTGGGGCATCATGAAGGATAACTTGTGCGAGATAAGGATTGTTACCTAAAATGACTTCCAAAGCTTCTAAAAGAAGGCAAAAATACTTGGAAAACTACTTGAGAGAAAGCGTTGTGCCTCTGCACAAGGAAAGAGTTGGAGAACGTTCTCAGCTTGCTGAACGGGCAACTGTCCGCACTGCAAATTCCCGACTATGTGGGCCGGTGCAAGGCCCGAGTGGATGGGCTCGTGCTATGCAAACCCCCGACGGATCGCTACCAGTGAATGGACTTTGAACCTTGCAGGAGTGCGGTCTGTGAACATGGCATGCTCGGTGATTTCTTTAATGGGCGTCTGCAATTGAAAAGACAATACTGCGCGTCATTCCCAAGTAGCCGTAACCGACTCTTCGACAAAGGACATCTTGACGACGTGAAAACACACAAAGTTTGTGCCATCTTTATTTAGGTGGGAGCTGGATGTACCAGGTAGACGTCCATGAGGAAGAGACCGTGTCTGGTTTGGGTGTTAAACACTGATAGGATGGAAAGGACATACAGTATCTGGGGCTTGTGCATGTAAAGGGTAAGTCTAATGATTATATTTACCATTAATTATGTTGGGGTGGAGGAGGGGGGGAGGGTGTGGGACATATGGGAGCTGTGATGGCTGTTATAAATATATTGTTTTTTTTGGTTCCAGGGTCACACGAGAAATTATACTAGTTTTTATTTACTTATTTATTTTACATACCAGGACTGTATTTCGTGGCCACAAAATCCCTGTGCACTCAGTTAGAATTTATCTGAATGCTTCCCTCCATTGTCCACACAAATTTGAATTTTTCTCCATGTTCTTCTGCACATCTTCTCCCATGTTGAGGGTTGGAGGTCATAAAAGCAGCCCCTGACAGCCCCTGACAGCTCCTGACATAAAAGCAGTGTTGCCAGAAACAACGATTTATCTATATTTTTTCTGAAATTGAAATGAAAGTAATTGAAAAGGCACTTTCTTCCACATTAAGTGTACTTGTGTGTCATTATATGTATAGTTTGTACATTTTCTGTCACTGTAAGTCTGATTTTGAATTTTAAAAAATGCTAATAAAAAAAACCAAAATTTTGATTTTTTTTTTTCCTTAAAATTGAGATAGCATAAAAACTTGACCTGATTGAACGAAATTAGATACATTTCTGAAATCAGCATGCAAAAAACAAATAAGGACCGTTGAGAAAACCTAGACCTCTGAAAAAAATATTTCAAATGCAGCCCAGTGTTCTGGTTAACCATTTTGAAATTTCCACTCTTTCGTTTAAATGCTGAAAGTTATGTTTCAAAGACGAGTTGAATTAGAGATCTCACACCAGTAACAGTAGGTTAAAAGTGCCCATCGAGTAGAACCGAGTCAGTGTAAAAACACACACACACACACACACACACACACACACACACACACACACACACACACACACACACACACACACACACACACACACACAGTGAATGTGTGAAAGACCTCATTAGTATTGATACATCATTTCCAAAGTCACATGTTATAGCTGTTCAGTGTCCACATAAACCCCTCTTTTACCCCCTTTTTAATGAATTTAAAGAACATGTCTGTGGCAACGCAACGTATCCACTATGGTTTGCACTTTTTAACACGTGCTTGCTAGTTTCAAACATCTGCCTGCATCTTCCTCATTGTTTCTTGGATTTACCATCCTCCAAACCATTTGCCAAACTACTCACCATCCCAGAGGTCTGTGCCCAGCCAAGACAGGTTGTTGTGTGTGCTGTCAAAGTAGCCAATTTTGACATACTTTCGATCTGGTTTGAAACACACAGAAGCACATTAATCGATGTGATTATGGATCTCAATTCGGGTTTTCAGAGAAAATGATTTTGATCGTCACAAATGCGGATGAGATGGATACACAAGTTATTGCCAAAAAATATTATTAGGTCGAAAGCGAACGCGACTACAAACGATTCCTTCGATCACATATCTTATAACCACTTTTTTTATGTGAAAAGCGACATGTTTAGTGATGTCATACTATCATACTTTGAAGCTGTTCGATCAACGTCCAGGCCATTCGTGCACCACTTGCGTCAAACACGACATGTCCCTAGAAATAGAAGCAAACAGAACATCATGTTAAAGACACTGACTGTGCTAAACATTTTGATACTCTGTAAATGTGTTTACAAAATTAAATTAAATAAATAAAAAACTTATAGACAAGGACTTCAGTCGGTTTACAAAGATTAAGAAAAAAAAAAAAACAATTAATAATAAAAAACCTCAAAAATAATAATAGTTTCTCAAACGACAACCGATGCCCCTCACAAAATGTCTGAATCGATTTTGTTGTTGCTCCATGTTGCACCTCTCTATGAACTCTCAAATGGGCACGTGTGATCTACGCAGACCCAAGGACATCTTATTCTCTTTTTTCTTGATAGTTTTCCATGTTTTCGGTGAAATATATAAATAATGGTGTTAAAGATTTTAGGGTACAATAATCACTCGTGCCTATAACATGCCCACTGAAGATTGAAGGTTTTTGTGAATTATGAGAGGTCACGTGATGTTCACTTTCAATTGTGGTGGGGGTTTGTCTTCAGTGTCAACTTTATTAACTTCAGAACGTGGGAAAGCAGAAGAATCTCAATGTGTTCATAAGTGGCGTGATATTGGATGTCCGTGCGAGTCTTCGGTGGACGTCAAGGAAGTGGTTGACGTCACGAGGGTGTCTATCAGGACGGTCTATCAGGCCCACTGTGTTGGGGGGAAAAAAATATATATAAAAAGCTGAGAAAGAACATCGAGCAGAAGCAGCATTTTGGGAACAGAATGAGCATCACTGTGATCCATCCATTGGGACCATGCTCTGTGCAGAGCGTTGGCGCCGCTTAAGCAGTCTCCTTGGCTATTGGGCACAATCCTGGATGGATCAACCACTCCGACACAGGATACCGGCAAGCTGGCACTCATTTTACCGACCTCGGAAGGATGACAGCCGGAGTCAACCTCACCCGGTATTAATTCAACAGCCAAGCAGGATTTGAACTCAGGATCTTTAGATCCCAAGCCCACCACCCAAACCATTAAGCCAACACCAGGCATACCACTGCGATGGATCAGCAACATATTGGATAAATTCATTGTCAGAAGTCACCGACGTTCAAGTCAGCCAAATTACGTATATGCTCACCAATAAACAAGATCACAACAAAATATGTAACGTCGTTCATTAAATATCGGGTCCAGCCCACGATAATATGCTTGAAGTGATATTTTGTGGTTCGGTAACTATTTATGAACTGCTGGCCAAATGCTAATTCAAGTCTCATTTCTAAATATTTGTCATGCTTCCTCATCCCTACTGATCCCCACCCCACATCCCAATTACAAGATATTACATAAAGTATTTTTTTATGTTTTAACTACAATATCATCCTCAAACATATCTGTTCCGACTGAAGCACAGGTTCTTGATGCCAGAGGAAAACCTTTCTTCTGAAGTGTTCGAAGCACAGCACATTGGACTTGGCTGATTGGACGTCTGGGAAAGAGATTTTGCCTGACCCACCTGATTTATTTTTCTACATCATCGAAGACTCATGGAGAAACAGGTATGTACACAACATGAATTACAAGGACATTACCAGATGTTCGACAAATCGACACAGTCAATGACATTCTCACCTGCAATCCTAATATCAGAAGCTAACTGGAAGGAATAGATTGCCTCTGTACTGGCATCAAGAGTGTACTGATGTACGTGTGAACAACGTCAAATATTGGTATAATAATGAAATTGTCAACATTGCTACATCTAAATTGTGTGCAAAAAGGGTGGAGGACACAACATGACCTTTGGGATGACTCTCGTACACTGCAGCCTGGCATAACCAGACACCTTGAGTTTAGCGATTTTATAACATACCTATGTTATAATTAGTAGTGAATGTTATGCTCGTCCCACAGTTGACTGATCAACTTAATTAACTGGACCGAGACAATTAGTTAGCAGCGGTTGCATGCGCTAAGATTGCTTATGTCAGCAGCAGGTCTCACCGAGACGCCGTCAAAATGAGAAGAGTTGAGGGCACGGTAGATTTCATCAGTGATGATCTTGCTTGAGTAATTGAAGGCCTCAAGCCGCAAATTATGCTTTGCCAGGCGGGATACTGTTTGGTTGAGCGCGAGAGCTAATGCCCAGATGGCGTCATAAGCCAACGGGGCTTCTTGGAAGCCCCCGGTTTCTTCTTGTCTTTGCTCGTCCAGCTTTGCCACAAGGCGGTCCATGAATTCCTGTGACGTCTGAAAGACACAAGGGGAAGAGAAAGATCTTCGCAGACCACAATGATAAACTTTCATCTCAAAGTGCAGAGTGCATTGGTCGAAGTTTGTAAAAACTTAATGGCATCAACCATTCATGAAAAGCTCTCAAAAGGTAGGTTATCATTGGCAAAACAATGTGGTCGATACAGGATGAATGGAAATGGATCCGGAAGACAAGCCAGCAAGCATTGTCACATCAACATTAATCGTAGATCAAAATCTTCACGATTAAAAAAAACAAAAAACAAACAAATAGAGGATAAAGAGATAGGATGCAAATAAAGGCAGAGAGAGAAAAAATAAAGAAAAAGGATATCTGCTGAGGCCTGAGTAAGTTCATGGATCACGAAATGAAACATGGCCGAAGGAGGACTGCAATTTCTTGTTTGTTCCAAAATCATTATAGTGTCTAATATTATTTACTACTGGAGAGTAGTCCAGCTGTCTCACCACTCACAGTTTGAAGTTTGAAGTTTCACATTGATGTATAGATATCAAATCAAACCCCATAACTTGACGAGGCAGCAGAGCACAAATCGAGTCCCATCACAGCGCTTGTTGCACAACCTGCCAACAAGTGTCACCTGCCACGCAAGTACATTGTCTCTGCCCGGCTGATCACCAGTCAGGAGGTTTGCAGCCAGGAATATCAAATTCAACCAAACAAACACACTGACCATATGACACGACGCCGACGTCATGTGCCAACTAGAATATTACACCAACACATCACCTCCAAACTAGGAGCCATCCGAATGGTACTCAAGCCTTTGCGGACTGAGGTTAAAGCCTATGGTCACGGATAGACGAAAGCAGAGATGTCGATCTCGATTTCCCCCTTGTTGTGGGCTCGTCAAGACAACAGACTGCTGATCGTTTATTCATGACCAAGTTAGGCTCATTAATAACCCAAATGGAACCCCCTATCTTGAGGCAGCAGGTCACAAATTTTTGTTTATTAATGGTTTTTTTTTTTTTTAATGAGCATGAGCTCCTCATCCTTTGTTATTGTTATAATGCTTTTCCCGACAAAGGAATGGTGGATCATTCTGCTCAATAAATAAATGAAAAAGTGGATTTTCTTGTGTGCTATTGCTTTAATCAGGTTCTCTGTAACTATTATTATGACATACAGTGCCGATGCAAAGCCTACACCCCCCTTTCAAAAATTTCACCTTTTGTTACCTTATAACCTGGAATTAAATTACATTAAATCAGACTTTTTCCACATCGTAACCCACAACTTCCAGGTGAAAAACAAATCCTACAAATTTCAGAAAGTTTATTAAAAATACAAAACTAGAATATCTTGGTCGGATAAGTGTCCAGAACCGTTATAATCGTAATTGTAAATGAGCTCAGGTGGAACCAATCCAATAATATTACCAGTTTATCTGCTCTGCCACCTCCTTCTATAATACACTGGGATACACATTATCTGGCCCTGGAGCTCTATCATCCTTAAATTTTCTCAAGTTGCTTCTTCATCTCATCTACTCCTACTTGTCCATATAAATGTACTTGCAAAAGTATCCGTCCCCAGTGACAAGAAAAGTTTAAGTTAACCTATCAATATCAATAATATTCCATGAAATTTAAAAGGTTAATTGTGTTGCACTCTTGGTTTCATGCAGAGCCGAAGCTCTGAGCTACTTATGCCGCCCACCACAAAATGCTGGGGGAACATCAGTCGGCGGATGTTGAATTTGTCTCAAAAGAGGGCAAAATATCCTGCTTGGGAAATGAAATTTGACAACAACACTATCCATGCCCGTTTGAAGTTTATCATTAAACCTTGTTTTTAGGTCACAATGCTGAATGGAGGTTTTTTTTCTTAAATTAAATGATTGTCTTACATTGCCACCGTTGTTCAAAGACTCTCAGTATAGATTACTGTTATTAAAAACACTGACATGGTTTGTTCAACTCTGATAATCCCTCAACGTACAGTTAAACAAACCGATTCCATGTTGTATTTATACGTTTAAAACATGTCTCATTTGGTATCATGTTCTTCTTCTGGTTGAATGTTGAGCTTTGCCTGCATGTGGAGCTTTTCAAACGCAGGGCGGGAAGTGGCCGCCGCAATCGGGAGACAGACGAACGCACGGACAGACGTCAAGGTGGACGGTTCGCATTGTATAATAGATTGGAAAACAAGAAAACTTTTGAAAAATAATGACCCTCCTAACTATGCCAACAGTTTCACTACATATAGGTAGGCAAGGATATGGACAAATAAAAATCATGAAAGCCCTCAAATTTACAATTAAAAAAAACAAACAAACAAACAGAGGAAAGGTGATAAGCAGTAGAATTGGTAGTTCATACGTAGTTCGACACGCCACGAGTGTTCGACAAGTCCTTCATTAGGATCTCGGTCGTGATCTGTCTATCCACAGCCTCAGCCATCTGCTCAGCTGTGCAGTTGATGGAGGCATCAGGCTTAAGGAACCAGTTGTCCGCATACCAGCCGATGATGAACCACACGTACTTCTTGCCGTAAAGATGTTCATTGTACACCTACCTCGCAATACACCAACAACAAAAAAAAATTCAACACAACACCACAATACATAACTGACGAGCTATTGTTATTGATTTTTTAAAAAAACAATGATGTATGTTGTTAAAAAATTTGTCTTGTTTCTCAAATTTAAAAAAAAAAATCATTAATCATCAAAGTCATTGCTGATGGAGTGAAAATTGCTGACGAGTCGGGGAGCTGAACGAGAGGTCGTCTTAATAACACGTAATAAGTTTGTTGCGTTGAATGAGTGTCCTGTTGTTCTTGAATTCAAATTATTATTTCCATTAAACCTCAAATGCACTTTTACTCTCACCTGGCAACCCTAAAAAAAAAACAAAACAACAGGATTATTTACTTGCATTTCAGTACAGTTCAAATTGAGTTGATCACTTTGTTCGAGTAATATCGCAAGATCGAAAATGAAATATCCCTATCCCCCAGTTTCAGAAAGAGCACAATAATAAATTAATAATTTCATATTGAACAGCGAGGTTGAAGCACACCATTCTCACCTCGCAGAAAACCTTCCGTGCCTCGGTCTCGTAAAACAAGCCCACGATAATACGTGCGTCTTGTCTCTAGGGATGAGAACACATGACTCACCGATAAATGTTACATTTGATAACTTGTATGAAATTACCATGAGGATGCACACGGATGGAGCTGGGTTGGTGAACACTGAATAATAGCAGGTGGAAAGCGAGGATGGGGGGGGGGGGTGAGTGGAGGAGGTGGGAAGGCCGGTAAAACAGCATTTCAATTTCATTTTTCATGCTTGTGATGAATTTGGAATGCACTTATGGGGTAACTTGGAAATCCTGAGTGCATGAGCGTCTGGGGGAGGCCATGACGGGGAAATAACTGCATCACCGTTACTCGATTCCCTTACCCCACAAAGACTCTGTGCTCTCAACTGTTTGTAAGAATGTTTTAATCCGACTGGCCGACGCTACTATAAGGCCAGTGTCCATCGAACCAGGCATTTTGTTTTCGTTTCCAACAAAGGTTCAACAAGGACAAGGGTTGCGATAGAAGGTTCAAACGACATGAATGCAGAAAGAAGTTCATTTCAGGGGTGAATATAATGAACCGTCATATTCATCGATCGTTGGCGTAACGTACTCGTAGCTCGAGAAAGGCTTCTGCTGAAAGAGGTCCCACTGGTTCGAAGGACTTCGGGAAGGCAGATGTTCAGAGAACGAGATTAAATCTTCATTGTAAAAATATATTACGGTCGAATTGGTGTTTATGGGCAAGCTGCTGTCAAGGAAGGGATAACGGTTTAGAAATCATGGAAAGAAAAAAGGAAATCAACAAAAATAAGGAAGCATGGTCGAACAATAGGATTCCGAATGTTATTACCTCCGCCGCCAAAGGTGAAGGAGGTTGTTTTCACCTCTTTCTGTCCGTTTCTTGCAAAATCGACCATTTTTAGCCGTGTCTCGAGAGCTTCTTCTTCTTCTTCTTCTTCTTCTTCTTCTTCTTCTTCTTCTTCTTCTTCTTCTTCTTCTTCTTCTTCTTCTTCTTCTTACAAAACCTTTAGGACGCGGCTCTTTTATATACAGGATCCGGATCTCCTTAAATACTAAACACTTGGACACATCCTCGCATTGAGGGTGCCTTTTGAGAGCGTCTATCATGAACTTTTAAATATATTCGGACATTTGCTTTAAAGTTTCGAAGAATTCACGTTACTATTTAAAGATTATTCCATTTCATGTGTTGTAATTTCGTAAATACACGATTTTCTCGTCATGAACGAGGAGCCTCCATTACGGGTCTCGCTATTGGCTCCATCAAGGCACGTGATTAAATATCGGAAGTTGTTGTTGTTATTGTGACCAAAATGCTGATGTTTCGACTTTCTGTAATGAATTTTTAGCCGCGTCTCGTTGCGAACGCTGGCTCTAAGAGAGCTCCGTGTTGTTGTTGTTGTTCTTCTTCTTCTTCTTCTTCTTCTTCTTCTTCTTCTTCTTCTTCTTCTTCTTCTTCTTCTTCTTCTTCTTCTTCTTCTTCTTCTTCTTCTTCTTCTTCTTCTTCTTCTTCTTCTTCTTACAAAACCTTTAGGACGCGGCTCTTTTATATACAGGATCCGGATCTCCTTAAATACTAAACACTTGGACACATCCTCGCATTGAGGGTGCCTTTTGAGAGCGTCTATCATGAACTTTTAAATATATTCGGACATTTGCTTTAAAGTTTCGAAGAATTCACGTTACTATTTAAAGATTATTCCATTTCATGTGTTGTAATTTCGTAAATACACGATTTTCTCGTCATGAACGAGGAGCCTCCATTACGGGTCTCGCTATTGGCTCCATCAAGGCACGTGATTAAATATCGGAAGTTGTTGTTGTTATTGTTATTGTGACCAAAATGCTGATGTTTCGACTTTCTGTAATGAATTTTTAGCCGCGTCTCGTTGCGAACGCTGGCTCTAAGAGAGCTCCGTGTTGTTGTTGTTGTTGTTGTTGTTGTTGTTGTTGTTCTTCTTCTTCTTCTTCTTCTTCTTCTTCTTCTTCTTCCTCTTCTGGTGAAGACAAAACCTTGAGGACGCGGCTCTTGGACACATTTGTCCTTGTTCAAATATATTGGTTCGTCATTTTTGTTATCCTGTCTGTCTGTTTGTCGCCGAAAGGTCCCACTTCAAAACCGATCGTCATAAAACTTTACCGAGTCAGCGAGGTCGTCTCAACTGAGAAGTCTATCGATTTTGAGGTCAAAGGTCAAAGCTCATCTTGAGGTCAAATTTCTGAAAATGTCATTTTTCACCCGATTGACTTGAAATTTGAACAAGATTTGCATATTGCGTCACTGAATTGGGAAACCAACTACTTTTGAAGTCAAAAAGTCAAAGGTCAACTCAAGGTCAAACTTCTAAAATCATCAAAAGAAAATTTGAAAAATTGCCAATTTTCATCCGATTGACTTGAAAATTAAATAGCAATCGCATAGAACCATTAATGAATTGGGAAACCAGCTTTTTTTGAGATCAAAAGGACAAAGGTCAGCTCAAGGTCAAACTTCTAAAATCATCAATTTTCAAATGAAAAATCGTCAATTTGCATCCCATTAACTTGAAAGTTGAACAGGATTTGCATAGTCCATCACTGAATTTGGAAAGCAACTATTTTTGAGGTCAAAAGGTCAAAGGTCAAAGGTCAACTCAAGGTCAAGCTTTTAAAATCATCAAATTTCATCTGAAAAATCGTCAATTTTCCTCTGATTGACCTGAACTTTGATCAATATTGTGAATCTTAATGTTAATGAAATGGATAATTTAATGTATCCAGGGCAACCTTTGGAGACGGGGGGGGGGGGGGGTGGATTTGCAAGTATCGTGCTCTGAACGTCGTCTTTTTCTTGCCTCTGTTTATTTGTGTACAGGATATCTCGAAAAAATTGGAGACTGATCCGGATGAAATTTTGTGGACAAGTTGGGTGTATGGCAAGGAAGAATTAATTCAATTTTGGTGAAGTCCGAATCCGGATCTGGATGTGATAATTTTTTTTAAGTGAATCTTCGCCATTGAGAGATAGGGCTAAACTAATATAAAGGCACGACATCTCAAAGAGTTATGAATGGATTCTGACGAAATTTGGTGGATAGGTTGGGTGTCTGGCAAGGACGAATTGTTTCAATTTTGGTAAAGACACAAATGCGGATCTGGATTTGATGATTATTTAATTTTTTAAGTGATTCTTCACCATTGAGAGATAAGGCCAAAAACGATATAATACTGTATAGCATCATATTTCAAACATGTATTGGGCCCGATATGTTCACATGGATCAGGCATTACGTGGTGGAGGTATGCGCTCTACCAAATGCCCTTCTAGTTTATGAAATGCATTGATTTTGCAAGGAAATTGCGATTATGCAAATCAACTTATTTTAAGCAAAATTATTGATAAAACTGTAGAATGAATAAAAAAAAAGAAAGCACCGTTACTGTTATTGTGATTAATGATTGCCAAAGACAAATTTGAAAGCATATAATGTGGGACAGAGAGAGAAATAAGGGTTTACAACAGCAATTATGGAATCAAGACAGGTGAGTAAAAGAGATTTTTAGGGAAGTATTTACTTCTACATTTACAGAAGTAACTTATTAAAATTTAATGTACACAACAACATGATCAATATCTCTGTCACCTCTATCCCTCCACTTAGCCCCCACCCGATGCCGCCAATACTTCCAATCCAGGTCCTAAATTCTCCACCTTTACACAGTGACCTCAAAATTTTAAAGAAACCTATTTTGTGAACATTCAAGAGAAAGACAAAGGTAAAAGGAGTTTACCTTTAGATTTTTCACCGCAATAGCTGGATTAGAAAGGAAGCTCTGCCTCACGCTGATCTCGATGCCTGCAGCGCGCACCTGCTGTTCGAGATCGTCCAATGTCTTTTACAAACGCAAACAAACAAACAGGGAAGGATGGAAGGTCACTCGATGAAAATGCATTCAAACATTCACGGATTGCTTCGAAAGGAGAAGCTCGTTAGGAATGGCATTTTGTTCAATGAATTGCATAAATAAATCTTTAGCACGTCCTTACCAGGGCATGATTTTCATAAAAATGCAAACAAACCTGAGTATTCGTTGTTCCGTAAAAACACAAGGGAATATCGGTCGTTAACACGTTTTGAAAACGAGGACCATTTCTTTGGGTTGAATGTAACATGTAATTTCTCAACTCCTTTTTCTCCCTTCACCCCACTGTTAATGTATCAACCACCTTTGCCCCCCTCTCCCCACACACTCCATCATTCAGGTCCTATTGAGCCTCAACAACTGCGTTTCATTTTCTTGATTTCTCATTCACCGCTACAAACCGGTCATCAGCGAGTCGTATTTCAATTCCGTCATCTTTTCTTTTTAACACAAAGGTATTGATTGCAATTTGCAATCAATTTTAAATATACACAGAATGTGGTTTGATTGGTGGTTATAAAAAAAAAAAATCTGGTTTGCCAAAATATAAAACATATACAATACTTGTGCATATCTTAAATATCCAATTATAGTTTCAAAAACAAAATCTTTGCAATTCTGTCCTTCATGCTGCTGTTAGTTCTTTGACATCTTGCAATGTGAAGTAAAGTTACTGGAATGTTTCTCATGATATGGAGTGGATGTGGAGGCATCTTCCTATTCCTTTTCCTCAGTGCATCGCTGTACTCTCAGAATAACTTGACGAGAGTCGTTAATATGTATATGTTTAACATATATCGCTATGGACCACCAGAAACCACGTTCTACAGTTAATCATATTTACACTTAACAATAATTCAGCCTTTCAAATCATTTATTTATTTAAAGGGGCCAACGTACATTTACTATATAATATGACAGAATACGTTCAGGATGAACTTCACTCAGATTCTTGTGCGACATTTAAAATGGGAGGTCTCCAGTTCAACTCAAGTTGCGATTAACTTGAGCCTGAAATGGCGGAGACGTGGGGGTAGAGTTAATTATTATATTTTTGTGCAAATGTCATGCACATCCTGATTCTGTCCCTCACAACAATTACAATTGTATATTGAACAGTGGCAGAGATTCACAAGGCATTATATGAAAATTTAAAGCATGTTAGAAATGATAATTCTGCAACGGCCAAAGTGTAATCTCTAATCCTGGTATGCATGAGGGCACATTCAGTGCTACCAAAGCAGCCTCATGATAAGTATTACACTCGGTGGTTTGCCATTTCTTTCCTCGTGGCCAGTAGTTAGGACAGGAATTTGTAATTATGTATAATGTGTATGTATATATATTTACATACATATACATATATATTGTTACGGTTCTAGGAACCGTATGCACACAAACATACAGTTGTCCCGAAGTAAGTTATTCCATGAAGTATATGTGCAGATAGAACCCCTCCTTGTGTGTAGTGGGAAAGCAAAAGGGGTGCATTGCAATGGTTTTTAGTTAGGTTGATAAAGCTTTATGTCCCCTCCATTATGAACCACAGTACCTTCCTCTCGCTCTCCGAGGCAAAATCTTTGTGCAGTACCTTTTTGGCGAGTCCGGACGCGTGGAGTGGGCGGGCTTCCCGGTATGGCCGAAACCCTGCCCAGAAAGAGCGGACCCATGGAAGCCCCATCCAATCAGGGTGGACAGTGACGTCAGCTTCACCAAGGCCCCTCCCCACTGAGGGAGATCTATAAATTATGAAGCAACCCTGGGAGTGAGGAGCATTGGAGTGAAGAGCGTCGGAGTGAGACAGTTCGACGGCTGGTAGCGAAAGAAAGGTCGTAGAGTGGTTGTGCTCTTTGGGGGTCCTTCGTTTTGAGCAGCGTTTCTCAACCTTTTTACCCTTGTGGAACCCTTGAAATAGTTTTCATGTCTCAGGGAACCCCTGCATAAAAATTATTATGTACCATTATTAATATCTAGCTCTCATATTTTAATCGGATATCTGGTAAAAAGGAAAAAATGACCCCCTCTTTGTCAAATTTATTGGCAGTGAAAAAAAAAACACTGCTCGTTTATGAGACCTCACAAAAAAAAAGAAAACTTTTGAATCAAAAAAAAAAAAAAACCACCTCATGAAACTTGATAAACAAAACTTAAACAAATAAAGCGAGAGAGAGAGAGAGAGAGAGAGAGAGAGAGAGAGAGAGAGAGAGAGAGAGAGAGAGAGAGAGAGAGAGAGAGAGAGAGAGAGAGAGAGAGAGAGAGAGAGAGAGAGAGAGAGAGAGATTGCACTAGGAAGCACAGAGAAGATAGATGGACACCGTGCATGCGTCCCGTACTTGAGTCAGTCACTCAATGATACAAGAATCCGCCACGTACAGGACGTCCACTAACCAGTGAGGGCGGTTTCACACTGTCGCCATATTGACATCGTTAAATACATTCCCTATGGTTATAATTGTAAATGATATAAGAGGTTGAAGCCTCTATTGTAATAACCAAGGAGTTTCTAACAATATGCCGTATGTGTATAGTAAAATTACGAATATTAAATCAAACAAAAACTACTTAAAAATACATTAGCCTATTTATTACTGTTTCTCGCGGAACCCCTAGCGACCTCTTGCGGAACCCTAGGGTTCCGGGGAACCCCGGTTGAGAAACACTGGTTTTGAGTGTGAGAGAGTTGGGAAGACCTCGACCCGACCTTGACCGGGTTTCTCGTTGTGTCCTGTCTGCAGCCCTGATCCCCGCCTCGGACTCTGCTCTACTCGACCCGGGCTCCTTCGCAGACAAGGTCTCCACGCGTGCGGCCGTAGACTGAGGCGCATGACCATTGACAGGTGCCGCACCACGGAGCATCCCTTCTCTCCAACATTCAGGTACCCAAAAGAACTGCAACCTCAGCTCACCTCCCTCTCCTTTGCCATACATCTGGGTTTATTTTCTTCTGAGTGTGTGGCACAATCTTCAAGTGGATATGTATGCAAGTATGTATAGTATATATGTATACATATGTATATATGTATATATGTATGTATTTATGTATGTATGTATATATGTATATATGTGTATATTTATCTATATATGTATATATGTGTATATATATATATATATATATATATATATATATATATATATATATATATATATATATATATATATATATATATATATGTATATATTGTTACGAATTCGCACCCGCCGGCGTGCGATCGGCCGCGTTTCTCAAATCGCAACCGCGTCGCCCACCGGATGGACAATTCAGTCGTGACCTTCCAGAGCAACGCCGGAACCCTGTCACGGGTGGGTCTTCAACCCCACCACGGCCTAGCCAATTTTCTACCCGCACATGATAGGGTCAATCGCCGATTCTCGATATACCTAAGTACCCGCGCGGATAGCTAACCGGGAGACCGTACCTCGGCGCAGGTCGGCTTGGACACGAACCGCTTAAGCAGTCCGTTCCGTTCTGCAGTGATAACCGAGCGGGTATTATCGCCCGACATCATCGGATCCGATTCTTATTTAACGGGTGTTTAAAACCCAGCTATTTATTCCGTGATGCAAGATGGCATTTCCAACAGGGTGAAAGGAGGACGCGACGAACGGGGTACATTCACACAAAGCACATTTATTTTAAATTACACGTATGTACAGCCAACACGTATACAGGCAAACAAAAGCAAGGGACAGCACTACGACCGAATATGATTATTATTAATGCACAGTCACTTAACAGTTTTACTTGTGGACACGGCACCACAACATGCACTCAAAAGAAAAGAAAAGTCCACCTCCACAGACAGTGGGTCAGACTGGGCCCGTGGGCCTTTATGGCATGGGACTTGGCTGACCGAAGGGCCGCACGAGGCCGCGCAGGTTACCTTCCTCGCTGGGGCGACCCACGATGCTCCTTTCCCACGGCAGCTAGCGTAGCCGCGGTCTGGCCCAGGCCTCGTCCGACGGCCCAGTGATTTGGGCCCAACCGGCAACGCCTCAGAGGAACGAACGGGCCTTCGCTCTTTCCGAGTTGATGCTCTCGTCAAGAGCCCGCTCGTCCCTCGCGCTGCCCGGACTGTCACGAAGCCCGACCACCTTGGACCGTTTGGAGCTGGTTGGCGAGTCCTCTCCGGCCTGTACTCAAGCGTGCAGGTCTGCGCGGCAGAGCAGGCTGAGCTGCGCTCCCAGCTCGCGTCTCCTCCTGGTGTCCAACCCTCTTCACCGACTCAAGGCTCCAAGCGCCAGGCTCCTGACTTCCGCGCAGCTCCCCGACCGCTCCAGACAGACACTCTCCAGACCCGACTTGACTCTCCTACCGACTTGACTCAGACTCCTTGAACTGGCGCTCTGTGCTGCCTTTTATAGGGCTGGTGAGACGAGATCTGCTCTCCGCCCTCTCATCTCTGACCTCTGCCCGGAAAGCGGACGTGGTAGAAATCACCGGCCCTCTGGATCCAATTCTCCGAGAGTGAAGCTTCCACACAGAGCGGACGTGGTAGAAATCACCAGACTTGCGCTTCCACCCCACAGGCCCCGGCCCTTTCTCTCCTGTAATCCGTTTTTTGAGGCGAAGCTTTTACACAGAGCGGACGTGGTGGAATCACCATCGCTTGCGCTCACAACGAAACCCCCCGCGTCGGTTTGCAGCGACGCTGTTCGCTGGGGACTCGCCGTGGCTGGTGCAAAGATGGCGTCGTTTCGGAGATGAAGGTGAGGCGATGTTTGTGGCGTGGAGATGTTGATGGTTGCTGGCGGAGTGGTGAGGATGGCGTGGTTGTGGTTGGTGTTGTGGTTAAGGGGAGCGATGTTGGTTGTTGTAATAATGGTGGAGATGTGGTTGGTTCAAAATAACGATAGAAAAAGAAAAACACGATCTCAAAGGATCACAGCCCTGTGACACGAATAAATCCCATTAAACAACGGTGGGGAAATCTAACTGAACACAGACTTATCGATCTAACTGAACTACGGACATTTATGGTGTGTATATATATATATATATATATATATATATATATATATATATATATATATGTATGTATATATGTGTATATTATATATACTAGTACGTGCCCGTAAAAAAAAAAAAAAAAAAATTAATAAAGGAACATTCAAACCGCAAGCAACAAACAACAACCACGCAGGCCGTTTCTTTGCTCTCGAGTGCCCGGACGTGCGTGGCCCGGAAGTTCGAATATGATTCGCAGTTATGATGATTCGCAATTTAGTTTTAATACCCAATCATTCAATTAGCACCAACGTATTTTACCTTTTCGCAATGTCATGGCAAGGAAAAACAAAAAGAGAAGAGAAGAGAGAGAGAAAAAAATTACCTTCTGGTTCGGAGCATACCAGCACTCTGATGTTACCGAAATTTATGCACCATCTCACATGAAAACGATCATAACTTGTGGCATTGTGTTTATCTATAAATGCGCATAAGAAATCGAGAAAATATAAGAATACACGAAGTCATCACTCTCCGGAAGTCCGTACGTTGTAACCAGTAATGGGGAACGCGGCTGAGCTTCCCTTCCCCATCGGCCACGCACACGCAACAACGTGTCCTGTCATAGGTTTGGTAAATAAATGGGCAGAACTTGGGAAGCACTTGTCCAATTAATATCAAACCTTGAAAAGGCACATACTCAGGGCCCCAGCAATATACCTGGCAAGTTTCAATTAGATCGGATCAGCGGTTGTCGCGAAACAGCGGTCACAGACACACACACACAGACGCACACATACATACACACACACACACACACACACACACACACACACACACACGAAACGGTGGCTGAGGCCTTTAATCACGAGCTCCAGCTCAGAGGACAGGTGAGCTGAAACTCAGAGCTTGACTCGAACCTTTCCACCTCGTGTGGTCTTCAACTTGTCCGGACCCGGGCTCCAGCAAGAGCGAGCTGGATCCATTCGCCGTGAGCCGCGTTCCTTCCCGAGCTCCCGCGAATCCTCCCGCGCTTCTCAACACGTGCCGGTGAGAGGAGGCGCTGATCCTTCCTGTCGATGCGTCGCTTCCCCGAGGAACCAACTCCAAGAAGAGGCCGACACGTCGCACCAAGCCGGGAAACAAAATGGAGAACGAAAAGCTCCACGAACCAAGAGGAAGAGGAAGAGGAAGAAGAGGAAGAAGCCTCCACTCGCAGCTCGACCCAAACAACCGGCTCAAGTTCCTTCCAAAACAAAGCAGCAGCCGAAGCTCACTGAGCCAGCTGAAGCAAAAAGCTTCCGAAGGCCTCAAGCCAAGCAAGCCAAGCAAGCCAAGCAGGACCCGATGGCTGAACGACTGCTCTCTCCGAAGCAAAAAAGCTTCCTCCTCCCACGGGACTCAGCACACGAACTCTGCACACGGGACTCAGAACGGGATTCTTTACGAACTTTGCCACGGGACTCCCACAAACTCAGCCCACGAACTCAGCCCTACCACGGTACTCTTTTTGAACAAAGAAAAGATGTCCTCTTTAGCCTTTGCACCCCCTCCCCCGCACCCGGAGTGACTCATGCCCCGTGATCCACCCCCCCCCCGCTCAACCACGGGTGGGAGGGAGTTGTTGACGTCACCACAGGGTTCTTCTTCCTCTTCGCAGAAGAGGGGGGAGGGACGTCTCCATTGTTCGCTCCCCAACTATTAAATCGATCCGCAGCGCATCTCATCGATTTCAAAACATTTAAACAATGGAAGGTGAGCTATCTAGGGAACATGCACTTATCGGCATAGCTGACCAAGGGAACCTGTATGTTGTGTGCAATTGAATTCCAAATTCGTAACAATATATATGTATATATATGTGCATCACACTTTCTCATCATCTACATCTATACATATATATATATATATATATATATATATATATATATATATATATATATATATATATATATATATATATATATATACATACATATATACAACACGAGGATTACGTCCATTATACATTACTTACATCACAGAATCGAGATGTTATATTCAAATCCAGAAACATTCATTTTAACCGATTTCCCACGTGATCTACTGCGTATCCTCGCAACCACTGAAATTTTTAAAAAGCATCTATTGAAATACATCGTCAATCATGTTTTGACCTTTTTATTATCTTGCACTGTATTTAAATAAAAAATTTTAAATCTCTATTTCATAATTGCTTTGTCTTCCATTCCATTTCCCTTATCTTTTCCACCACTTGAACTCTAAAGGTTGTGGGGCAAGTGTTACAATTGTAAATGCCACATTTATGCACTTGAAATTCTGACAAATGCTCCTCATTAGCTCACCAAGAATAGTCACCTGATACAGCCAAGTCATTCATGTTAACTACAGTATTCTTTTGATGAGGAACACAAATCCTCTGGGGATAGTTAATCTTCCAGGAGGTGAGTTGTGGTGATAGATATCATTGTGATACTGATCAACTACAAACCAATCATTAATTGCCAGTAAATAATCAATGAATGACTGAGACACACACACACACACACACACACACACACACACACACACACACACACACACACACACACACACACACGCTCATTATGGATCCTTATCATCACCAGAGTCAATGTGTCAAAATCCTACCGAGGTGAAGACTTCAGCAGTTTGCTGGATGGTGGCAATGCGCGTCCAGCCCCATTTACGGAATAATCGGACACGTGTCGGATTATGCAGAGTTGCTGATGGATGCGTACGGAAGAATGTTGGGAACCTTCCTCGGTTAGAAAGTGCTGGCGAACTCGAACCATAGGACAACTGGGAAAATAAGTGATGGAGTCAATCCTTGGGAACACTCGTTAACTGCTTACTAATGCATTTTAATATCGGTGTTTGGGTTGTTGGGTTTCCTTTCCCTTTATTTATTATTTGGTCCCTTTCCCTCATGCAGCTGACACTCTTTTATAGCTACATGTATGGAAATAAAAAACGTTTTCCATTCAAGATAAAGGCTCATGGAAAAAAAAAACAGGTGAAATAGGTTAAAAGGCATCGTCATGCTGTCAGTGGGAAAGTGGGGCCAGAGGTAGACATGGGAAACAAAAGAATAAATGAACAGGGAGCGAAGAGAAAGAGTAGGAAGAAAACACAGTTACCTGCAAGTAAGAAGGGCGGGTTTGGTTGGGTTAACGGGAGTGGAAGGATCGTGGGTAGGGATGATGCGATGATGAGATGGTGGTGTTCTGCCTACTCGAAACCCTGGAAGGGAACGAGTAATTGAACCATCTCTGGAAGTCAGTTTCACAAACGCAGGAAAAGAGGATCGAAAGAGTGGAGGTCGGTGGTAGACCTGAATTTTAACGGTTGAATCAGGAGGTTACTGGAAGAACGTGTGTATTGTGGAGCACCCGAGGTGGGTCTGATGGCTGAGAGAACAAGGAGCTAGGACAGAGGAGGTTTGCGATGTGATGGCAACAGGCCAAGTGCTTCGGCCTCACTGCAGGAGATTCCGGTAATGTTGAGAGTTTTAGATTTCCAGGGCACCAAAGAGATTGTTTTCGGAGATGGGGAACAAGGCTGGAACCACCATACATTGAGGAGGAGAGTAGATGATTCCATTAACAGCAGTATATTTACTCTATGAGTGGAGGAAGTCGGAGAGCCCAGGTATGAAGGTGGACTTGTGTGCCACAAGGAGAATTCTTGATAAGCACAGCGGGATGCCAGAATGTATTGAATGTTCGTGGAGACGGTCCTGACTTCTTGTTTGAGATTTATGGCCTCAAACAATTGCTGAGACAGAAATAGCATCGTGTCGAGTGTTGACTGACCAGGAACAAATCCAAACTGATGGTCAGAGATCAAGCTTTTAAAAAAAAAAGATGATAACCGATATCAGCTGCGGTTATGGATTTCATGAGTTTGCTTCTGCTTGGAAACAAGCCGACTGATCTCTACTTGGGAGGATTTGTTTTTGCAACCTTCTTGTGAGTGGGGGTGGTGGTTGCTGATTGGTAGGCATATGAGAGGTTGCTGAAGGAGAAGAATAATCCGAAGACAGCAAGCGCAGGAGAAGTACGAACTGTCGAGCAAGATTGCAGAACAGGAACACTGATTTGATTTGGCCTCATCTCTAATTCAGGGTTGAAACTGTACAGCACTTTCTCCAACTTTGGATAAACAAAAACACAAAGATCTGTCGTACGGTGGTCTGTATCTGTTATGAGGTGGTACGTTGGGGACAGGGGGATGAGTCGGGTACACAAGATTTTTGAAGCAAACGGCGAGTTCAAACATTCCACCTTATCTCGAGCAGAGTTTGTGGTGATGACATTTGATGACAGGGAGTGGGTAGAGGGGGTTTATACTAGAGATAGACTTGTCAAGGTGGAAGGAGACTGGTTGAAGAATTCAGCCTTGAGATTAGCGAGGTTGTTATCAAGCTTTCTTCAGGATGGATACATGTACTTGTTGCAAGCCTTACGGAGTCACTTAATGTACTCTCATCCGGATTACCCTCCGGTATTGAGAAAGCAAGCTGCTTGACCGCAACTGCCTCTCCAGGGGATTTGGCCGAGAGGTTGAGGATCATGACTGCAGACGGGACGTGATAGACCGGTGAACGTTTTTGATGTGAATGTAATCTGCTTTGTGAAAGTATTCCCAGACGGAACAATACCAAATGTCGTGGAGGTGACAGCGTAAGTTCTTTACTCGGTCGCTGCACCTTTCCCACCTCCATCGTGGTCGGTGCACTGCAGCCCGCCCTCAACACACACACAGACAGACAGAAAAAAAAACGTCTCGACAACCTTCTGAGAAAATAAATCCAAGGAAGAGATCCCTTTCAGATTGATTTACTGTCCCATCCCAACATTCGATTTTCCCACAGCCGGCTCTCATCGCCTTCAAGCAGTACAACAATTTGAGAAATTTCCTGGTTAAACGACCGTTACCCTCTGACCTCCCACCAGGAACGTTCAGTATTCACAGAGTCGCTGCAAACACCTGTCCTTTCAACAAGATGACCGCCTCTCTCTCTCTCTCTCTCTCTCTCTCTCTCTCTCTCTCTCTCTCTCTCTCTCTCTCTCTCTCTCTCTCTCTCTCTCTCTCTCTCTCTCTCTCTCTCTCTCTCTCTCAGGACCCAAAAGCATCATGAAAGTGATGGACCACTTCGACTGCACCTCCGCGAATGTCATGTATGGAAATGTGTACTTCCTGCAAGAAGAACCACATCGGTGAAACCAGGCAAAGACGGGATGACCGCTTCCGTGAGCACTTGCTCGATGTACGAAGCAACAGCTCACAGACCTCTCAAAGCTTACTCAACACTTCAACCTTCCCTGACATTCATTCAGTCACAAGGCAGTGTCCGGTATTTCTTTCCATTTCAGCACCACGGACAGCTCGTAAACGCCAAGAGAAAAGCCTCATCTTTAGGATCGGCACCTTGGCTCCGCAATGGATAAGCGAGTGCTTTTCATTTTCATTCATTTGGACCTCCTGTCTCTTTCAACGTTTCAATGCTTTCCCTCTGTTCTCCCCCCCCCCTTTTTTTAAATCTATGTTGTTTTATATATTTTAGCCCTCATTTTTCTCCTCTCACTCTCCTTCACCTTTCTTTTTCTCTTTCTCTCCTCTCTTCCTTTTCTTCCCTTGTGAGTCGATTTTGTTATTCTGTCTGTCTGTCTGTCTGTCTGTCTGTCTGTCTGTCGCCTACAGGTCACAATTTGAAACTGATCTTCACGAAACTTCACTGCATGGTAGAGTTTGTCAAAAGGAAGAAGTCCATTGTTTTTGAGGTCTACATAGGCCAAAGGTCAACAACTTAGGTGGTATTTCTAAAATCCTCAATTTTCATTTAATTGACTTGAAATTTGAAGAGGATATATATTTCAGGTCACTGAATTCAACCAGCCAATTATTTTTAAGGTCAACGTCGACCAAAAGGTCAACATAGGCCAAAAGTCAACGGTTTGGGTGGTATTTCTAAAATCCTCAATTTTCATCCAATCGAGTTGAAATTTGAAGAGGATATATATATATATATATATATATATATATATATATATATATATATATATATATATATATATATATATATATATATATATATATATATATATATATATATATATATATATATTTCAGGTCACTGAATTCAACCAGCCAATTATTTTTAAGGTCAACGTGGACCAAAAGGTCAACATAGGCCCAAGGTCAACGACTTAGATGAGATTTCTAAAATCTTCAGTTTTCATCCGATTGACTTGAAATTTGAAGAGGATTTATATTTCAGGTCACTGAATTCAATGAGCCAATTATTTTTGAGATCAACATGGATCAAAAGGTCAACATAGGCCAAAAGTCAACAACTTAGTTGGTATTTCTAAAATCTTCAATTTTCATCCGATTGACTTGAAATTTGAAGAGGATATATAATACAGGTCAGTGAATTAAACTAGCCAATTATTTTTGAGGTCAACATGGACCAAAAGGTCAACATAGGCCAAAAGTCAACAACTAAGGTGGTATTTCTAAAATCCTCAGTTTTCATCTGATTCACTTGAAATTTGAAGAGGATTTATATTTCAGGTCACTGAATTCACTGAGCCAATTATTTTTGAGGTCAACATGGACCAAAGGGTCAATATAGGCCAAAAGTCAACAACTTAGTTGGTATTTCTAAAATCTTCAATTTTCATCCGATTGACTTGAAATTTGAAGACGATTTATATTTCAGGTCACTGAATTCACCAAGCCAATAATTATTTTTGAGGTCAACATGGACCAAAAGGTCACCAAAGGCCAAAAGTCAACAACTAAGGTGGTATTTCTAAAATCCTCAATTTTCATCCGATTGACTTGAAATTTGAAGAGGAGTTGCATATTTGGTCATTGAATTCAACCACCAATTATTTTTGTGGTCAAATTTGTTTCATGGATTTTGCAAGTATTGTGTTCTGCATGACGACTTCATCTTGCTGTTATGTAATTATTCTTGTCTATGTTTTTAACATGTTATATTTGTATCACTTCATCAAATTGTATGAGTTTATTTATTACCTCCGCCATGGAAGGTGGACGGAGGTTATGTTTTCATCACTGTCTGTCTGTCTGTCTGTCTATGAGCACGATATTTTAAAAAGTTATGGACGGATTTTGACAATACTTCGTGGACAGCTTGGGTGTATGACAAGAACAAGCCGATTGGATTTTGGTGAAGATCTGGCCTATCAGTGGGATATAAAACCTAAACTTTTCAGCTTGATTTAGGTATGTGCTCTACTAAATGCCATTCTCATCTAATCCTTTGTCACTTCTTGTTTTTCCGTGTTATTCTCACTTTACTCTTGTCCCAATCCCTTTGACTTTTAACCCTAGAACTGAGCCCTCCATGTCAAAATCGTTCATTCTCACTCCAATATGTTCCCAGACCCCTGAACCTGACCCCACTCTGATGCACGCACCTTTGACTCACTCACACCTTCTATCAGCCCTTGCTCCTATCCCTTCACTCTATTTTGCTCCGACGAAGGGTGAACGCCAAAAAACGTCAGCTTCGTCTTGCTTCCCATGGCAGTCAGCATACCTCGATTGACGTCCCATTCATGTCATTGATTGTTCTACCTGTCCACTGATGAAGGTCAACACTAACCTTCACACAAAGATTTTAGTTGCATTTGAAGTTGGTTGCAGCACAGGGATTAATTAACTATGTGGAAGCTAGCTTGTCAATTGCTCATGCCATCGTGGGTGAGAGACTTGATTGTGACCGATTTGATTTCAATGAGAAGTATGTTGCTCTCTTAAGTGTTCAAGCCATCTGTTTGCTCTTCTGGTGCGTTAAGTCTGTTTTGAGATGTGTATGAGTATTTGCCCTGATGAGTTGCCAATTAGCAATGAAACTGGGAGGTTGATTGATGACATCATACACACATGTCCACCAATGTTTCAGTGATCCACTGCACAATCCGTACTCATATCGAGCCAAATCAGATGGGTATAGCCTGCTGTTGGCTTAAAGGTTCGGGTGGTGGGCTTGGGACGCGAGAGTCCCGAGTTCAAATCCTGCTTTCCGTTTAATTAATACCAGTTGGAGTTGACTCAGCCTGTCATCCTTCTGAGGTTGGCAAAATTAGTACCGGCTTGCTGGGATCATTGAGCCATTCGAGTATCCTGTGTCGGAGTGGCGACCTGTCCAGGATTGTGCCCAATAGCCCAGGAGACCGCTGAGGCAGCATCAATGCTCTACACAGAGTATGGTCCTGATGGATGGATGAGATGGCTAATAGTGCCATGAATGCTCAATCAGTTGATGTCACAAGGGAGACGAGTTTTTAGTTGGTGTACAAACCAGGAATTTATGAATGTCCTCAGTATTGGAATCAGAGAGCAGATCGTGATAAAAGTCTGGGAAGACAATTCTACAAACAGGTCAGAGTGGCACCTGTCTTTGGAGTATATACTGTAGACATTCATTATAGTGTCAATGTCACAAGTTTGTACATACAGGCAAGGGACAGGGGCATGACATGGTAACTGATGCACATCTTAACGAAGACAAAGCCTTTTCACTTTCATATTGTATTACTTTTTATCTCATCATTCAGTTACTGAAAACTTTTCTTTATCCTTGCTCTGAAGCGTCAACTTCTCCTTTATCACATCTAAACTCCTTCTTCCTCTCTACTCCCAACTTTGACAAGGTGATGATGATAACGACATGGCTATGAAAGCACATACCTCTTCCCCGATGAGGGTTAATATCAACAGTGAAGTACACAGCTTATGTTAATCTCTGATGTTCTCCCTAATACTGAAATGTCAGGTGTGATTGTCCTTATTCTCATGACAAACTTAATCTCGTTATGTGTTGGCATTATGACCGATCACAACAATGGCAAATTATTTTCTGATTGAGATCATTAATTCCATGCTGCCTTCTTCACCGAATCAGTGCGAGTATCTCATCTCCACTATCCTTTGATATCTCGTCCTTGTTTTGAATGCCATGTACAGGAGGTGAAAACTCTATTTTCATTGACCCTCGTATGTTAATACTTGGTCAGGCATGAAATACACGTACACTCTGCTTTGTAAATTGTAAACGTTAATCAAAAGTGCTCGTTCGAGTAGCGTATGAAACAGGGAGAAATGAATGGTTCGATTGTACGGGTAGTTGCCCGCTGTGCACTACACCTGCATACAGCTTTTACGTGATACACGCGGAACAATGGAAAGTCAGTAGTTGAAGGATCTCAGACTTTACCACTGTTATATTGAACATGCGGGCTGTCTCGGCTACCAGCGTAGACACACTGCTGCAGCCGGGCAGCAGGACCAGCTTGGTGGGAGGCAAGTACAGGTATTCGTACAACACCTTGGTTGCATGGCCAGGCAGGCACTGCACGCACACGCACACAAACACACACTTGATATGTATAATTGTAACTGTAGTTTGAAGTGGAAGAGTCACGTAAGGTCGGTCTTGGAAGGTTATGTTTTCGGTCTGCCACCAAAGGTGAAGGAGGTGATGTTTTCACCCCTTTGTCCGTTTGTTTGTTTGTTTGTGTGCAGGATATCTCAAAAAGTTGTGGACAGGTTGGGTGTGCGACAAGGAAGAATTGATTCGATTTTGGTGAAGATCCAGATCCGGTGACTGGAATTTTTAAGTGCTTCTTCACCATTGGGAGATGGGGCCAAAAACGATATATAGCACGATATCTGAAAAAGTTGTCGACCGATTCGGATGAAACTTGGTGGACAGGTTGGGTGCGTGGCAATTTTGGTGAATGTCTGAATCCGGATCTGGAAACGAGAATTATTTAATTTTTTAAGTCATTCTTCACCATTGAGAGATCGGGCCAAAAACGATATAGTACTGGATGGCATCATATTTCAAAAATGTATTGGGCCCGATATGTCGTCGTGGATGAAACACAGCGTGGCGGAGGTATGTGCTTTACCGAGTGCCCTTCTAGTTCTCACGATTCAGGAGGTGTTAACGATGAATCAGTTACCAAGGATTAGTTGATTGATTGTTCATTAGACCTGATTAAACTTTATGAAACCGATTTGCCTTTAACTGCAAAGTGTTCTGGCTTCAAAACATTTTTTTTTTTTTTTTTAAATTGAAAACCCACAGATATCTATTAAACCTCGAAATTGAAAGTTTTCATTCTGAAGGAATTGGCCTGCTCACTGAAAGATGTGACCTTCACCAGAAAGCCAATTTCACTGATATGGAGGAGGCGGGCTTGGCGGCGATGTGCTTAAAATCTGCAATTGCCAGTTTGTAATTCAGACATCATCACACTATAGATGAACATAGAGACAGCATTTCAAATGAACAACTACAATAACCATGTATTTTTTATCACTCAAACCTTGAAAAAAAAAAACTGGTCACACAAGGCAAGGGTTGGAACCGAAGGGGCTGTCGGCCCCCAGAACAGTGAATAATCAAAGATCTCACAAGCATCTGGCATAATTAGCCCTTAACGATATCTCGCTCGGTGCTCGAGGCAGTGGGAGGTTAAACTGGATCTCTTCTTATTTATTTAGTTGTTTTTTATTAAGGAAGAAAACTTTCCAGAGATTTCATTTTGTTCATCTCTGCGTTTTAAAGTACGTTGTTTTTGTTGAAGCATTTTTTGTTGATTATTTTTTTTAAAGTACGTAAAGCAAGGTTGTGTTCTTGCCCCTAGACTCTTCAGCATGGTCTTCTCTGCCTTGCTGACTGATGCCTTCCGTGACTGCCAGGATGGAATACACATCAGGTACAGGGCTGACAGCAGGCTGTTCAACGTCAGGCACTTACAAGCTGTTACAAAGGTGAAGGAGACCATCATCAGAGATCTCTTGTTTGCTGATGACTGTGCCATCAACAACTGCACAGAGCAGAAGATGCACGATGAAATGGACTGCTTCTCACAGGTCTGTGACAACTTTGGTCTCTCCATTAACACCAAAAAGACTGAAGTTATGTACCAGCCCGTGCCTGGAAAGCCCTACCAGGAACCACACATCACGGTGAAGGGGCAGAATCTACAGGCTGTCGACAGCTTTACCTCTCTGGGCAGTGCACTCTCGTGAGTGGTGAACATTGATGCTGAGGTCAATAACAGGATTGCCAAGGCCAGCATGCCTTTGGGCGACTCCGTGAGAATGTTTGGGAGCGGAGAGGACTCAGCCTTACCACCAAGCTGAAGGTCTATCGTGCAGTGGTACTCACCACTCTTCTCTATGCCAGTGAGACATGGACTGTCTACAGCAGACATGCCAAACAGCTCAACCACTTTCACCTGAGCTGCTTACGCAGACTCCTTTTCATCAGGTGGCAGGACAAAATTCCCGACACCGAGGTCTTGGAACGGGCTGGAATCCCCAGCGTCCACACCCTTCTACGGAAAGCCCAAGCCAGATGGGCAGGTCATGTCGTTAGAATGCCCGACAGTCGACTGCCAAAACAGTTTCTGTATGGAGAACTGTGTCAGGGTAAGCGCTCAGTAGGGGGACAGAATAAACTGTTTGTCCCTCAAGGACTACCTCAAAGTGTCCCTCAAAGACCTGGACATCAACCTCAGCACTTGGGAATCTCTTGCTCTGGACCGTCCAACCTGGCGGAGCAAGCTCACCACAGGAGCCCGTGCAGCAGAGAACAGACGCACTGCAGAGGCCCAGAAGAAACACACCGCGCAAGGCCCGGGCTACCTCCACTTCCACTGCAGCACCCATCCATTTATGTCCTACGTGTGGGCGTGCCTTCCGGGCCCGGACTGGCCTCACCAGTCACTTCCGGACCCACAGTCACCAATCTCCCAACTGAAAGTGAAGTCATGGTCATCTTCGAACCCGAAGAACAAACAACAACAACATTTTTGTTGACGACTTTCCCAGTTCCGTCAGCTTGCAGTCATACTGACGGTGACCATACTGCAAGACCATACTAACCCTAACCCTAACACAGCAAGTAAGGCTGACGGTAAACCTTGGGGTAGTAAATAGTTTGATTATTGAATAATGTTGGGGTTCATGCTGAAAGTACAATGTTGGGGTTTCACGCGGGGTGAGGTTGAGGATGTGGTTAGAAATGGCTTTAATGATGCGAAACGTAAATTTGGGAATGAGACGAGGGGGGGTAATGTGATATCATACTGGAAATGAACATTGTGGGAGGGGGGGTGATCCGATTATCATGAGGGATAGGGGGATGGTTGAAGTAATCTCTACTAGATAAGAGAGCCGTTCATCTGTGTGTGTGCGTGTCACCATTTTTCTCGGAGATTGCTGAACGGATCTTCGTCAAACTTTCAGAGGTTTGTCAGTGAATGCCAAGGAGTGTTTTTTTTTGTTTTTTTTTAGCGCTGTATTGTGCCGAAGTCTTTTTGATTAATGAGTTATACTGAAGTATGGGTACACATGAATAAATGCAAGACAATTACAGGACATTTAAATACAAATACACCTCTTCTGGAAGAAGTCAAAGTTAGCGATACTTCTTCTTACTCTTCTTCTTCTTCTTCCTGAACGGCCCCATTATTTATATATCGGGGTCCAACTTAACCTTGAAACATCAACGGCGCATTCACGAGCATCCATTCAACGATTAACATCAAATTCCCCTTCCAAGATAACACTTTTATCACGTCTCTTAGCCAATAATCTAAAGGGTGTTTACAAAGTCCCGTTAGCACCACCGCAGAACGCGATAAATGAATGTAATGAACACATAAAAGGTATAAATGTCAACGATGATAACAAAACTTTTATTGTCATAAAAACAAAGTATTAACGTGAACACACACACACATATATATATATATATATATATATATATATATATATATATATATATACATATATATATATATATATATATATATATATATATACATATATATATATATATATATATATATATATATATATATATATATATATATATATACATATATATATATATATATTGTTGCGAATTCGCGCCCGCCGGCGTGCGAGCGGCCACGTAACTCGAATCGCGGCACGTCGCCCACCGGACGGACAATTCTGTCGTGACCCTCTCGGACCAACGCCGGGAGCGAGTCACGGGTGGGCCTTTCGGCATCACCACGATCGTGCCAATCGGCCCCCGCGTGGGATAGGGTTGTTCGCCAAATTCGACCTACCTAAGTACCCACGCGGAGGGTAGACCGGGCGATCGCACCTCGCCGCAGGTCGACTCCGGACACGGGCCACTTAAGCGACCCGTTCCGTACTATCGGGATAACCGAGCGGTGTTAACATCGGCCTTGACAGTTCCGATTAATTATCGGGCGTATTAAGCCCACTACCAACCCTTTACGTGAAGCAAGATGGAGATTCAATTAAAGAAAAGACGAAGCGAAATGGGAAAACAGTTCAACATAAGGCACATTTATTCCGTGGCACACGGAGAGCACACATATACAATTACAACAATTATGCACCAAAAGCAGATGTTACAAAAGAAACACAACAATGCAGATCTACTACCGACTACGCAAGCACACGGCAACACTTACACAGTTTTACTTTACAGACGGCGCCAACAACACACGTTTACTCAAAAGCAAAAGAAAAGGGCCACCCTCAAAGACAAGGGGTCAGACGGGGCCTGTGGGCCGCAAGACCGGGTGGATCCTACCCGTGTCTTGTGATGAGCCGCAAATGTGGCGGCGGTGCCCCGACTCCGCGCTCCTCCACGGGTTTCGTTGGCACTGCTTGGAGTGGGGTGGGAACGGGGCCCCCTTTTCGCACTATCTCAGCGCGGGGGGGGGGGGGAAGGGGGGAATTGTTGATGCTCTGGGGAAAGAGGATAGCTGGCTTGCTTGGGTCCCGCGACGAGCGACTCCACTGCGACCTCGTCGCCGACCGCCGTCTTCCTTGCCTCGGACCCGAGCTATCCGGTCCCCTCCGCAATTCTCCTCAGCCGACTGCAGCAAATCACCTCGACCGCGCTCCAGGCTTCCTCTCTCTGCAGCTCCCCGACAGACTTCGAACCCCGACAGACTGCCACTCTCCAGACCCGATTCTCCTCAGCCGACTGCCTCCAACCCTTCTCCAACTCAAACTCTCTCAACTCTTCTCCAACTCGCCTTGACCGAAAAACTGACTGAATTCGCCCCGCGCTCGGCACTTTATAGTCCGGGAGGAGAACCCATATGCAAATTTCTGGATCAGAACGAGCTTGGGGGTGGAGCCACGCTCGCCCATTGGACGGAGAAAAATGGGCGCGAGCCTCCGCTGATCCTCGAATTTGCATATATCGATTCTACTCCGACGCGCCTGGAGGCGGGGCCAAACCGCCCCGCGCTTGCTGATTGGACGGATCAGAAGTGGGCGTGTATCATTCCTGATCCGACTTCTCCTCGGAAAGGCCGCTATTTGCACCCGCGGCTCGGCGCGCGTCCCGCACGAGGCCATGACAGCCTGATGCTCGGTGCCCACAAGCGGTGCGGGAATGGCCGCAGAAGGAGAGGCGAAGGTGGTGGAGGGTTTTAAGTGGTGGTCCATGGCCATGGCGACGTTTGGAATGGCGGTAATGCGATGTTTGCGGGAGCGAGTTGTGAAGGTAAAGGTCGTGGCTGTTGGCGTTGTTGTTGTTGTTGTTGTTGTGAAGCGGCGTTGAGGTTGGTGGTTATTGTGTGATGGCGGTTGAGACGTGGTTGGTTCAAAATAAAGATAGAACAGAAAAACGGCTATCTTAAAAGGTCGCAGCCTGAATGAATCACATTTATTCCCTCTAAACAACGGGTTTGGGGCTAACTACACATGTACTTACAGAGATATCTCACCTACGGGACCTGAATGGTGGTTTGCGAATTTCCTCAACCGCAACAATATACATACACACACACACACACACACACACACACACACACACACACACACACACACACACACACACACACACACACACACACACACACACACACAACGACACAAAACGTACATGGTAAATAATTATGATCGGGGTAACGGGACTTTGTAAACACCCAGTACAGTACTTTACATTTTCTACATGTGAAGATGATTTTGCAACCTCTTGGTTTCATGTCTCATATTCATGGTCACTCGATAGTTGTAATTCCACGGGGTCTCTGCAAATCTCACAGGATTGCGAGTTGGACAGGTGACCGTGACGGGCCATTTTAAAATCTCTCCAAAGAGTCTTAGCCATTGTAGCCATATAAAAGGTAATATTAAATGATCCCCAGCCCCATTCCTCAGTGGGTGTGGGGAAGTGTTTTAGGTCCCTGCAAAAAATATACCTCACAACTCCGAGTACCCCTGCTAGTGTATAATATGAGATTGGAGACATACTGTGAGTAATCGTGAAGGTGAAAGGCTGAATGGGAATTTTTGGAGGTTATAATGGTTCCGAAGCAAGATGGGAAATGATAATAATAGGTCTAATCTGGTATTATGTATATCATAATACTCGTGGCTGGGGATAACAATCCACATTAAATAATGTTATGTATATACAGGTCTGGAAAAAATTGAGAGACCACTGCAAAATTATCAGTTTTTCTGGTTTTACGATTTATAGGTATGTATTTGAGTAAAATGAACATTTTTGTTTTATTCTATAAACTACTGACAACATTTCTCCCAAATTCCGAATAAAAATATTGTCACTTAGAGCATTTGTTTGCAGAAAATGACAACTGGTCAAAATAACAACAAAGGTTCAGTGTTTTCAGACTTCAAATAATACAAACAAAACAAGTTCATATTCATTTTTAAACAACACAATACTAATGTTTTAACTTAGGAAGAGTTCAGAAATCAATATTTTGTGGAATAACCCTGATTTTCAATCACAGCTTTCATGCATCTTGTCATGCTCTCCACCAGTCTTTCACATTGCTGTTGGGTGACTTTATGCCACTCCTGGCGCAAAAGTTCAAGCAGCTCGGCTTTGTTTGATGGCTTGTGACCATCCATATTCCTCTTGATCACATTAAAGAGGTTTTCAATGAGGTTCAGGTCTGGAGATTGGGCTGGCCATGACAGGGTCTTGATCTGATGGTCCTCCATCCACACCTTGATTGACCTGGCTGTGTGGCATGGAGCATTGTCCTGCTGGAAAAACCAATCCTCAGAGTTGGGGAACATTGGCAGAGCAGAAGGAAGCAAGTGTTCTTCCAGGACAACCTTGTACGTGGCTTGATTCACGAGTCCTTCACAAAGACAAATCTTCCCGATTCCAGCCTTGCTGAAGCACCCCCAGATCATCACCGATCCTCCACCAAATTTCACAGTGGGTGCGAGACACTGTGGCTCGTACGCCTCTCCAGGTCTCCGTCTAACCATTAGACGACCAGGTGTTGGGAAAAGCTGAAAATTGGACTCATCATAGAAGATGACCTTACTCCAGTCCTCTATGGTCCAATCCTTATGGTCTTTTGCAAACCTCAGCCTGGCTCTTCTTTGCTTCTCATTGATGAAGGGCTTTTTTCTAGCTTTGCACGACTTCAGCCCTGCCCCTCAGAGCCTGTTTAGAACTGTCCTCGCCGTGCACTTCACCCCAGCTGCTGTTTGCCATTCTTTTTGAAGGCCACTTGATGTCATTCTACAGTTGTTGAGTGACATTCGAATGAGTTTGCAGTCATCCCAGTCAGTGGAAAGTCGTTTTCGCCCTCTGCCAGTCTGTAGCTTTGTTGTCCCCAATGTCTGCTGGGTGACCTTGTTCTTATGAACCGCCGTCTTTGAAATTTTAAGGATGGAAGCAACGTAACGCTCACTGTATCCCTCTGCCAGTAAAGCCAGAATTGAACCCTTCTTTTCCTCTCAAAACTTTTCTTTTCAACACTTTTGGCATGGTCAGTAGTTATTTTTTTGATTCCAATTACTTTTTTAGGTACTACTAGCACTGTTTTTTCCATCCAGCTGGTCCTATTGCAAGAGGATAGTGATGACCACAGCAGTGGTTTTTATACTCTTCCTTGTTAAATAAGATTTGGTTCAGGTGATCACCGAATCAGTACCTCACTAAGTAGAATGAGGTGTGCTTGTGTTGGAATTCAACAGACACTGGAATGGAATGGTTGCCATCCATGTAGAGATGTTGATTTAAATTTTTTTTGGAGTGGTCTCTTATTATTTTCCAGAGCTGTAAATCTGTATATTATATTTTATATATGCATATTTGTATGTATATATATATATATATATATATATATATATATATATATATATATATATATATATATATATATATATATATATATATATATATATTTTGGATCAGCAGAATTATTGTGTTGACATTGGATCAGTGTTGTGTTAATATTAGAGTGGACATTGGAGATTTGTGTTTGGGTCGAGGCTAAGACTGGAGCCTGGAATAGGAGCCAAAGTTGAAAACAGAGAAAAATAAGCCTACTTGAAGGAACAGCCGGGGTCGAATGCTAATTGCATGTCTGCAAGAGCACCACAGGTGAGAAAAGCAGGAACAAACGATACTAGAACAGCTGGAAAGGTCACAGCTGGGAAGGACAGCGAGGATGGGTGGTGGTGGTGGGGGTGGGAAGTGCATGGTTCCTTTGAGGGTGGGAGTGGGTGATGCCAGAGAAAAGAGGTGCCCCGGAGTGAGATGGAGGATGAAAAGGGACAGTGAGTTGATTAACATTCAGGTCAGCACAGGGAGCAAAGGCAAACGGCTAGTGGGTAGGACGGACATGCAGGACGTTGAAAACGCTGGAGAAGGACGAGGAAATGTGGAGGATCAAATAAAGGGCAACAGTATTTAATTTAGATGAAACCAGCAAGTGTTAAAATGTACAAGAATATTCAGCATAAGCTCTGTCACGAGACAAGTCCATGGAGATCACGGATTGATTTATGCACACAATAATTTGTGAGACAAATAGCCAGATGATGGAACATTTTAAACAATGTTTCACAAATACTTAATGACGTTTAAAAAAAAAGTATATGCATATATATGTATATGTATATATATATAAAGACCTGGCATTTCCTTGTCAAATCTGAAAAGATGTACAGTTTCCAAATAAGTCAGCCAAGTAAAAAGGGGATTAGAGGAGCGTGGATTCACCAAACCAGCAGAAGCGTACAGACGGACAATGCAGAAAGACATGGATGAGGAATAAATCAATAAATACCTTGCTGTCGTTGTTCTCCAGCACTAGCTTGTAGCCCTGCAAAATGTCCGGACGCTTGTTCACATCTTCCAAAGCCATCTCCACAGCAGGAAGACAAACCTGACCTCCAGGCCAGCCGCCGGACATGGGGAACAGACCTCCGATGTAGAGTTTTGTCCGCTCCCCGTCCACGCTGCCTCCACATGTAAGCAAGAGTGGGACAAACAGACAAGCTCGGACGAGGGAGCGATCAGCAAATATCACTCGTGCCATCTTGCGCTGCCCTATGGGCATGTCTATCAGCTCGTCTCACTTTCTTTAGTCATCTTCATCGATCACTTTTTGTCTGCAGTTCTCAGTACACATTCTACTTCTCTAACGACTAGTTTTGGATGAGTCATGCTGTCCACCCATCTTGTTCTTATTTACTCGAAACTGCTCTTTGTTATTTCCATGTCCGAGCATCTGGAAGATTGTTTTCCAACTATGGCTGGATATTTTTTGTCTGCGAGTCTTCTGTTTCTTTCAATCCGAAGGGATACTTTTGTCATGTCTCAATGTGGTGACTCATCTTCTGTCTTTTCCTGAACTTCAGTTGTCTTTTGCTGTTCTCCTCTATTTTTGCTCTTCCCTTGAACTACTTGAGACCATTTAATACCACTCCAACTCGCTCTCTCTTTCTCTCTCTCTCTCTCTCATGTTCTTACTTTGTCCTTCTTGTCCTTCATATTGCTTATTCTGTTTCTTGGATCTTTAAGATATGCCTCGCCTGTATCGCTGTCTATAAATCCTCTTCAGCCATCCTCTCTCCTCTCATTTATAATTCACTCTTGTCGTTTCTGCACTTGAACTTCTGCCGAAATCAAATTGGTCCACAACTACCTTCACTGCACAACCATCCTTCTGCTCATTTGAGCTTCTTTTGCAATCTCATCAGCACCACAGGCACCTCCAATCTGATCTCTCTCTCTCTCTCTCTCTCTCTCTCTCTCTCTCTCTCTCTCTCTCTCTCTCTCTCTCTCTCTCTCTCTCTCTCTCTCTCTCTCTCTCTCTCTCTCTCTCTCTCTCTCTCCTTTCCAACAATGCAAACGCACAACGTAGTGACGGTCACGATGGTGGACAGTAAAACGGAGCAGATGACGATTGTAAGGCACACACACAACAACAACAAAAAAAAATTCAGATCTTCATCTCTGGTTACTTATTCGTCCTTCTCTCTTCTCCCGTCTCCTCTGCCGCAAAGCCAAACAACTGCCGACAGAAGCATACACCTCCCACCCCCCTCCCCACTCCCTTTCTGTCTTTCCCTCCCTCTCCTTCTCATCATCAGTGCAGCAGCCGTTTTCTCTCCCACTCCCTCCCCCTCTCCCCTCCACCAATCCCTCTTCTTTGAATTCGGTCCCTCCTATTATACCTCTTTCTTAGTCTTCAATTACTCCCATCACTCTCTCTTCCTGTACTCGTTACCACCAGATCTCTCTTTTCTCCATCTTTTACCTACCCCGCTAACAACTGTTTAATCTCCACCATCCATTGAAGGCAAGTTATCTGCACATGCCATAAATGTCTTCCATCTCAATCATTTACATTCTTCCATGTTTCTCTGCTCATCAATTTCTCTTCTTCTTTATCTCCATACCTCCTGTTTCCATTAAATGGCACACTCATAAATCTCTCCATCATGCTTGCTCACTCGTATAGTGTTTATCAACACTCATCCCTCCTTCGTATGTACTCACATGCTTGCCTGAATATATTTTTTTTACCGTTTTCCTCGTTCTCAGCATCCATCTTGTCTACATTGAATTTTTGCAACCTACCTACCCCTCAAACACCTCCGTCTCTCCACCAACATCAACTATTTCATTAAATCACCCCTCCCAATCACCACAAACACATCTCGTTTACAGTGTTTCCACTTCTCCATACCCAGGCAAACTTGTGCGCGATGTTGGCTGATGTGAGCCTCGAATCTTTTCCTCCAAAGCTGTAAACACATGAGAAAACATCCGACGCACCAAATTGTCTGCAGGTTCCACCAACGAGATACAAGTCCAACAACCCGACAACCTGAAGCTTTTTAGAGGAAGGGAAAACGGTGGAAGTAACACGTCATTCGGTTGGTTGCGCAATGCAAGACATTTTCAATAAAAACAAGTGAATATAATGAAGGGATTGAAGTTTAAATTTTCCAAGTCATTAAAGTAATCAGACAAAAAAATGCATCCATTTCAAAAACTATGAATGAACATGTTTAGCTTGGAAATATTGATGGTTCTTAGCCATTAATGTTCTCTATTCAAAACTTTATTCTTCCTGGGTCTCTCACTCGGGCTCAATATCTTGTGACGAATTATTGAATCCAAGGACTATTCCTTTTTAACAACAACAGCTTTATTGATTATTGATTAAATGTTAGGATATTTAAGAACCACTTTTGTGCACATTAAGGTTAAATTGTCTCAATGAAGATGAATATGAAAAAAACAATTTCAAACGATATTCGCCGTGTCTTATCGATCACACGTATAAAGTTTCGCATCGATCTGTTCAGCCGTTCTGGAGAAGAAGAATTTTTTTCATTATTATTTTCAATCCAATATGCCTGCCAGACCATGTGGCCGATGACGTCCTAAATTTAGTTTTTCACTCACATCGGGCCGCACATCAGATGGATGAAGTTTCAGGTTTTGTGGATAAGATACCACTTTACTGACAACATCATCGTCATCACCCTGTAAACCCCATAGGGAGTTGATGACAAATGCTAAGTTACATTTTTTTTTTGCGGGAATGTAGGGATGATGTCAGAGTTATCAATAAAATATTCTCCCTGGGGAGTTCCTCGTGTGTTTAAAGTTTCGCATTGATCAGACAAGCGGTTGCAGTGAAAAATTTTTTAATTGAAAGTGAAAATATATAGACGTGGACGCACAGACAGACAGACAGACAGACAGACAGATTGGGGCATTACAATAGTCTCACAAGCCCTTTGTGGAGAGACTGAATACGCAAAGGTACAAACATTTGTTGGGTCTAAAGACCATCTCTGTTTAGTGTTTGGTTCATTCATGTTTAAACACCTGTTTATCTCAGAAATAAGTTGATCACTTTACACGAACATATATATATATATATATATATATATATATATATATATATATATATATATATATATATATATATATATATATATATATATATATATATATATATATATATTAAACATTACACTTTCCAGAATTATATTGTATGAGCAGAAGCCCGAGGTTAAAATCACATGGTATAAAAAAAAAGATAAAAAGAAGGAAGCCTTTTATTGTTGCCCTGGTTGAAAGAACTCAAAAATGGGAGATTATATATTTCTTAACAGCAAAGAAAAAACATTTCAGGAGTGTTCAAGGCAGTTGCCAAAACAACACCCAGGTTCAATGTTCTGTCTGATTGGGGAAAAAAAAAATTACCATTGCTTTGGATTAATTTGAAGCAACTTTTGGTGAATCGTGTATTTTTCTTGCTGAGGAGCGTTTCCGCGTTTCAGGGTGGGACAGACAATCAGACAGCATTAGCCTATTGTATATATATATATATATATATATATATATATATATATATATATATATATATATATATATATATATATATATATATATAAATAATTGACCCCTTCCACACTCCTCTAGCCAAAGAAGCTGCATAAAGCAACCCAAGAAGACCTACGCAAGGTAAGTGCTATGTTGTTTCGAACCCTTCCCAGAGTTCCTCAACAACTATAAAGACGTTCACACAAAGTACACACGAGAGTCCCAATGCTACACACCCCCTCAGCTACCGGACCGGTTTCATCACTTATTGGCGAATCATCAGCGATAGCGTAGACAGCAATGCATATCAATGAGGCTTCCAAGCATGTACCATGTGCAAACGTCAAAAGCAGTCAACATATAAAATAGAAATAAAGAAAGACCCACCCACATCTCTCACCTGTGAATGGAGGGAATAGCCAATCAGCTCTCACCTAATCAACTAAACCCAGGTGGCTGGGATTATATAAACAATTGACCCCCCCACACTCCTCTAGCCGAAGAAGCTGAATAAAGCAACCCAAGAAGACCTACACAAGGTAATGTGTGTACTATGTGTGAACGTCTTTATAGTTGTTGAGGAACTCTGAGAATGGTTTGAAACAGCATAGCACTTATCTTGTGTAGGTCTTCTTGGGTTGCTTTATGCAGCTTCTTCGGCTCGAGGAGTGTAAATAGTATATATATAGATACCGTATGTGTTTATTATATACATATACATATATATATATATATATATATATATATATATATATATATACACATATATATTACATCTTCCAAATACAGTGATAGAGTACTGTACTAAGATTTCATGTATTGTAGAATCTTCATTTTAAGCTCTTAATTATCATCATGAAGTCGAACACAATGAATGATGAATGAAGATGTACACTGATCAGAGTTTTTCTGGGGACATGCAGCGAAAACCCGCTCAGAAAACGTTTGCTTTAATCCTATCTTGACCTTTGAGCAATCTGCTCTCAACTCTTCAAGTTATTGTTAAACGATGCTGACCAATTAAGTGAAGATTACTATAGTAGTAAAAATAGTTTAAAACGCCATATCAGGTGCAAATGTTGTTGCTCAGATAACGAGGCTGAGCCTGACCATGTTCGTCGTCTTACGTGCGGAGTAGCCGGTCGGCTCGTTCATGAATCGCATGTGCCAGAGCGGCTATGCTCCTTATGAGGTGCCTTTGCAGGTTAGGTATTTGCAATTCCTCCAGGGCACTGGCACGTAATGTTCCACTCTTTACGAGAGATGAAATGAGATGTATAAAGTGAATGCTAGTGGATGGAAGAGTCGTTTGGAAACTCGTCACTGAGCATGAAGGTCCAGCGACAGGATGTGACCTTGATGAAAATATAACGCTCGGTCGATTATCATTTCTCAGGAATTAACTTGATGTTTTGGCACTGATATGATGTAATGTTGTACGTACGTCACTTGAAAACTTCCTGATATGGACTTGGACCTGAAATCTCAACATGAGAAGTCAGTTTAACAAATCGCTTTTGTTACCTTAATAAGTTTATTCCATTGCTACCCTGGAGTTAAAGTCACTTAAACGACTGTATGTTGTTGTGAAAGTAAAATCAACGGAACACTCATCTGAAACGAGTAACATTTGCTTTTGTTGATTTCATCTTGCATTAGTGAAACCGTTACACTTTTAAATAGAGTAAAGTTATTGTCCATGCCCAACATGAAAGTTATCACAATTTAATTTACTCACAGTGAATAAACCTTTGGATCACTGTGGTTTTTGGCCTCGCGAGTTCAAATAATTTGGGTGGTGGTTCCCAGTAATATGTTGTGCTCATCACCAACTGAAGCATGAAAAGAAAATCATATGTACCTCCACTACGGGTAGATAAACTAGGGGTAGATACAGGAGGGGTAGATAAACTCTGGATAAATAACACCATGGGTAAATAAACTACGGGTAGATAAACTAGGGGTAGATAAACTAGGGGTCGATACAGAAGGGGTAGATAAACTCTGGATAAATAACACTATGGGTAAATAAACTATGGGTAGATAAATTACGGGTAGATAAACTAGGGATAGATAAATGAGGGGTAGATAAACTAGAGGTAGATAAACTAGGGGTAGATACAGGAGGAGTAGATAAACTCTGGATAAATAACACTATGGGTAAATAAACTATGGGTAGATAAATTACGGGTAGATAAACTAGGGGTAGATAAATGAGGGGTAGATAAACTAGAGGTAGATAAACTAAGGGTCGATACAGGAGGGGTAGATAAACTCTGGATAAATAACACTATGGGTAAATAAACTATGGGTAGATAAACTAGGGGTAGATAAACTAGGGGTAGATAAACTCGGGGTCGATACAGTCGGGGAAGATAAACTAGGGGTGGATAAACTAGGGGTAGATAAACTAGGGGTAGATATACTAGGGGGTAGATAAACTAGGGGTAGATAAACTAGGGGTCGATACAGGAGGGGTAGATAAACTCTGGATAAATAACACTATGGGTAAATAAACTATGGGTAGATAAACTAGGGGTAGATAAATGAGGGGTAGATAAACTCGGGGTCGATACAGTCGGGGTAGATAAACTAGGGGTGGATAAACTAGGGGTAGATAAACTAGGGGTAGATAAACTAGGGGTAGATAAATTAGGGGTAGATAAACTAGGGGTAGATAAACTAGGGGTAGATAAACTAGGGGTAGATAAACTAGGGGTAGATAAATTATGGGTAGATAAACAAGAGGTAGATAAACTAGGGGTAGATAAACTCGGGGTAGATAAACAAGGGGTAGATAAACTAGGGGTAGATAAACTAGGGGTAGATAAACTAGGGGTAGATAAACTAGAGGTAGATAAAGTAGGGGTAGATAAACTAGGGGTAGAGAAACTAGGGGTAGATAAACTAGGGGTAGATAAACTAGAGGTAGATAAAGTAGGGGTAGAGAAACTAGGGGTAGATAAACTAGGGGTAGATAAACTAGAGGTAGATAAAGTAGGGGTAGATAAACTAGGGGTAGATAAACTAGGGGTAGATAAACTAGGGGTAGATAAATTAGGGGTAGATAAACTAGGGGTAGATAAACTAGGGGTAGATAAACTAGGGGTAGATAAACTAGGGGTAGATAAACTAGAGGTAGATAAAGTAGGGGTAGATAAACTAGAGGTAGATAAAGTAGGGGTAGATAAACTAGGGGTAGATAAACTAGGGGTAGATAAACTAGAGGTAGATAAAGTAGGGGTAGATAAACTAGGGGTAGATAAATTAGGGGTAGATAAACTAGGGGTAGATAAACTAGGGGTAGATAAACTAGGGGTAGATAAACTAGGGGTAGATAAATTAGGGGTAGATAAACTAGGGGTAGATAAACTAGGGGTAGATAAATTAGGGGTAGATAAACTAGGGGTAGATACACTCAGGGTAGATAAACAAGAGGTAGATAAACTCGGGGTAGATAAATTAGGGGTATATAAACAAAGCATCAATTGATTGTTGAGCACCACAAACGTGATGAAAACGTGAATTTGCATCCAACAAAATGACCAAAACCAGGAAGTAATACCCAAATAACCAACCTGTGGTTATAATTTTAAATAATTAATCTTCACGGCTCAGCCCAGTCCATTGTTTTCTGTCATTGAGGTGGGGAACGATAAACGAACGCCCAGTTAAAATGTGTTTCAAACAATGTAGGATTGTGTGCAACCATGTCCCTTTAATGTCTGTAATTGCTGTCTCGTTTGTCCATCTGTGTATGACATGGTTATCCTTCATATTCATATGAAGGATAATATACTGGTCTTGTCCCTTCTGCCCTCTCTTGGCCCTGTCCCTCCCAGGTCTCTGCAGGGTATACATGGTCGGTCTGTCACGAATCCTGTTCTAATTAAACTCCCACAATCCAGGATCACTTCTCACCTCCACTCATTTGCTTCTCTCTTCTCTCACATGTACACTGAACAAAAATATAAACGCACCAAGCGATTGTTACTATTTTACCTCGAACTCATTAATACTAAATCTTCACAACAATTTGATTATAGAATCCATGACAATTGAGCATTAAATTTCAAAGAGTTCCTTGAGAATTCTGGCGACAGTCTTTGCGCTACAACAGCCGACACAACCGAGGTGTCACTGTCAGAGTTCACACAGTCAGTAGCGGGTGTGTCCACCGTTGGCGTCGCGCAGAGCGGTGCATCTCCGGCGCATGGACATCACCAGATTATCGATGGTGGCCTGAGGGATGTTTTCTCATTCCTCCTGGAGAGCCACACGGAGCTGGCGGACGTTCTCTGGGACTGCGTAACATTGTCGTACGCGTCGATCAAGAACGTCCCAAAGGTGCTCGAAGGGCGACATGTCGGGAGAATATGGAGGCCAGTCGAGGACATCAATGTCCTCCTCACCGAGGAAGTCCATGCAGATCCTGGCAACATGGGGGCGAGCATTGTCGTGCTGAAACGTCACATGGTGAAGGCGCACAAACGGCACGACGATGGGTCTGAGTATCTCGTCCCTGTACCGCTGCCCGTTCAAGTTGCCTTCAATGAAATGAAGCCGAGTGTGCTCTCCATGGCATATGCCTGCCCACACCATAACACTGTCACCACCGTGTGACACCCGACGAAGGACATTGGCGTCAGTGTAGCGCTCCCCAGCCCGACGCCAGACGCGGAGTCCGCCATCAGCCCGATACAGCTGGAACCGCGACTCATCGGTGAACAGCACTCTCCTCCATCGTGCGAGGGTCCAGCGCAAGTGAACATTGGCCCAGTTCAGTCGGGTCTGACGCCGGACTGCAGTGAGGTCGAGTCCCCGGTGTGGTCGGCGGGCTCGGAGGTTGCCCTCCCTCAAGCGGTTACGCACCGTTTGGGCTGAAATGCGCCTGTTATGCAGCCCGACAGTCTCATCGGCAGTCCTCGTGGCCGGTCGGAGTCGATCCCGGAGATGTTGCAGCCTCATGTGACGATCCTGACCGGCGGTGGTCAGACGTGGTCGCCGGGCATGTGGGCGGTTCACGGTGCTTCCAGTCTCTCTGAGGCGCGTTCTCAGGGGGCTAATGGTGGAGTGGTGGACATTGAAGTGTGCTGCAATGGCCCGTACTGACGTCCCAGCATTCAGCATGCCAATGGCGCGCTTCCTCAAGATTTGTGACATCTGTGGCATGTTGACATTTGGCACCAGTCCACATTTTGGGGAGGCCTTTTATAGGGCAAGCTATAGGGAGTGTTTGTGTCCTGGTCACGCTCACTGACCATCACTCTGTCAAGCCCCATGGTGCTCATGGGAAGGATTACTCAACGTGTGAGTCCACACACTCAGAGTGGTCAATTTCAATAGGAACATCTGTCTTGAGCAAAACAAAGGAACCATTGCTCAAACATATCATCGGTTTGACCATTTTCCCATAATGGCAATCTTGACTTAGATATTTAGGTTGGTGCGTTTATATTTTTGTTCAGTATACAACCAACTTCCCCACTCTGTTCAGTCCAATTCTTCCATGCAGGGTTCCAAAACTGTTGTTCACCACTACCGCAGGCCATTCCCCATTCATACCCATGATCTTATCTACCCCAGGTGACCCCATTCCCAAACACTCTCCTTTTCCAGGTTACTATGATTTTCCCCCTCTTCCTCACTTCTTTCCATTTGTTAGGCATCAGATGGTTTGTTTCTTTTTTGTTTCATCCCCACTTTGCACTCCCTCTTCTTCTTGTGTTTCATTCAGCTTGTGTGCAGCGTGTTTACCCCCATTTGTCCTTCTTCTCTCCTCTCTCTCCATGACCTCACTCTCACTTGTACTCTCCTGTTGGCGTTTCCCCCCTTTCCAATTTATTCCCTTCCATTATGTTTTCGCTCTTCCATGAGCCTCGACCACGTATCCAATTTTTACCTTCGTCAACAAAAGGTGAAGGAGGTTATGTTTTCACGCCTGTCTGTCTGTTTGTTTGTTTGTCTTTGTTACTGACGAAATCTTAAGATTTCGTAAGTATATTGATGGTTTCCGTTTCTGTTTGTTTGTTTGTTTGTAGGCACGATAACTCGAGAACGGAAGAAGCTACCAATGTCAAATTACACCACGTGATTCAGGAGAGTGATGGCTAATGCTGATTAGATTTTGGTCAAAATCGGTCAAAGGTCAAGGTCACAGTGAGGTCAAACATCCAAAAAATGATAACTCGAGAACGGAAGAAGCTACCAAGGTCAAATTACACCACGTGATTCAGGAGGCTGATGGCTTGTGCTGATTAGATTTCGGTCAAAATCGGTCAAAGGTCAAGGTCACAGTGAGGTCAAACATCCAAAACATTTGATTTTTGATGGTTTGGTACAGAATCATCGTAGAAACTTCTGGTTTGCGTCGCTACCTTCTCTAGAGACAGCTTTTATGAGACAAGGTCAGAGGTCAAGTTGACGATTTCGAAAGTACCAGTCTATGACTGCTTGTTTGTGTGTTTGTGTGCAGGATATCTCAAAAAGTTGTGGACGGATTCAGATAAAATTTTGTGGACAGGTTGGGTGTGTGAAACGGACAAACTGATTAGATTTTGGTGAATTTCCGGATCCGGATCCGACTACTGGAATCTTGAAATGATTCTTCACCATTGAGAGATGGGGCTAAAAATGATACATATCATGATATCTAGTGCCCAACTGTGTCTGCGGACGTCCTCCTGCAGTTGGGTTACTTTTTATTAGGAGGTTGGTGGCAGGATTTGCACTCCGGCCACCGTAAAACCCATCATACCGCAAAACACAAAAACGCAAAAAACCTGAAAACCCACTCTGTGGAAGTACCTCCTGCGCAGCTTCCCTTCGCAGGGCAGCTCACCGGATGATGGGATTGGGGCAAAGCCTTCGGGACCCCCAATCTTTGATGATAGGAGGGAAACCACGGGGTAACATCCCTGGGTCAGGTGCGGGAGAGTGTGTCGGAGTGGGGCTGAGGTGTCGTCCACCAGACGAGGGTCTCCTTGGGTTAATCTGAGGTGGTCCCTTCGGGTGGGTGCCTGGAATGTCCTATCCCTAAGAGAGGATAATCACCTGTCTCTGTTATCATCTGAGCTCAAGCGTTTGGACATCGGGATTGCAGCTCTCTCTGAGGTTCGGAGACCGGATTGCGGCGAGATAATGGTGGGTGGTTACACCTACTATTGGTCTGGTCGCTCTGATGGTTACCATACCCAAGGAGTTGCTGTGTCCAATAAGCTGACCCCAATGATAATTGAGGTAACACCGGTCAATGAGCGTATTATGAGATTAAGGATTCGTCACTCCTTAGGTGTCATTTCCCTGGTCTCTGTTTATGCTCCGACTGAGGTGAGTGATCTCACCGTGAAGGATGCATTCTATGCCACCCTCGAGTCTGTGGTTGCTCAGTGCCCCAGACGAGATACACTTCTAGTCTTGGGGGATTTCAATGCATCGACTGGAACTGATAGGGATGGTTATGAGACGTGTGTTGGTCCCCATGGGTCAGGAACTATGAACCAGAATAGCACTAAGTTCCTTGACTTTGGAAGAAGTCATGGACTTAGGGTGGCTGGTTCATGGTTTCAGCGCCCACAAGCTCATCGCTGGACTTGGTATTCCAACGCTGGCGGTGTGGCAAAGGAGATTGACCATGTCCTCGTTTATGGTCGCTGGAGGATGATCCAGAACTGCAGGGTCTACCGGAGTGCTCAGTTCCTCAATACTGACCACCGGCTTGTTGTCGCAACTCCAAAGCTGCACCTTAAATCCTGGAGAATGGTACCATCCCAGCCTAGGCTGGATGTTGGCAAGCTCAGGGATGAGAGAGTAGCTGAGGAGTTTGCGAACAGGCTGAGTGGACACTTGGGGGGTCTGGGTGCTTTTGGGGGTCCTGAAGAGTTGTGGAGCGCCTTCAAGACCACCGTCCTTGATGTTGCTGGTGGATATCTTGGAACTCACCGCAGGGCAAAGAAGAATTTTCTCTCTCAAGGGACACTGGATACCATTGACCAGAGTCGCAAGGCCAGGCTGAATGGCAGAGCTGAGCTGTTCAGGGAGCTGAGGCGTAAAACTGTACGTGCACTGAGGGTGGACAAGGAGGCCTATGTGCGAGGAATCTGTGAGGGGGTAGAGCATCACCTGTGGACAGGTGATTCTCGTCCCGCTTACAGGGGAATTCGCGCAATGCGTTCATCCAAGCCCATCCCTCGGAGCACTGCAGTTCGAGCAGAGAGTGGTAGGCTCTTGACAGAGGTGTCTGAAGTGAAGGCCCGCTGGGCCGTTACCTTGATCGGTTGTACCAGGCTGATCCCCCAGCTGTCGAGTTGGACGTCAAGGGTGTTACAATCCCTGTTGCTGACCCTCCAATCAACTGTGGTCCACCTACGCTTGTGGAAACACGGGCTGCAGTGAACCAGTTGAAACGGGGCAAAGCTCCAGGGATCTGTGGCATCCATGCCGAACTTCTCAAGGCTGGTGGAAATGCTGTACTCGTGTCGTTGCATGCAGTTCTGTGCTCTGCCTGGAACACAGGCATCATCCCAACTGACTGGAAGAGGGGCCTTGTTGTCCCTCTCTGGAAAGGGAAGGGTGATCGCCAAGACTGCAACAACTACCGAGGGGTGACGCTGCTCTCAGTGCTGGGAAAGGTTTTTCCTCGGATAATTCTCGATAGGGTTCGCGACCATCTGCTTGAGCACCAGCGTCCAGAGCAGTCAGGCTTTACACCAAAGAGGTCAACAATTGACCGTATCCTTGCTCTTCGTGTCCTCACCGAACGCAGGCGAGAGTTTCGGCAGGGGCTGCTTGCAGCCTATGTAGATCTCTGGAAAGCATTCGATTCAGTGAATCGGGATGTCCTCTGGAGGATTCTTGGTCTTCGTGGGGTGCCACCACAACTGATTGATCTGATGTCTGAACTCTACTCTGGTACTGAAAGTGCTGTGAAGTGTGGTGGTACCATCTCTGACTTATTTCCAGTTGTTACTGGAGTTCGTCAGGGATGTGTACTTGCCCCCACACTTTTCAGCACTTGTATGGACTGGATTTTAGGGAGGATGTCAGAGAGATCAAGTTG
>NC_140971.1:94931109-94993609 GCF_056783735.1 Eptatretus burgeri
GTGTATATCTGTGTGTATGTGTATATCTGTGTGTATGTGTATATCTGTGTGTGTATGTGTATATCTGTGTGTATGTGTATATCTGTGTGTATGTGTATATCTGTGTGTATGTGTATATCTGTGTGTGTATGTGTATATCTGTGTGTGTATATATGTGTCTATGTGTATATCTTTGTGTGTATATCTGTGTGTATGTGTATATCTGTGTGTGTATGTGTATATCTGTGTGTGTATGTGTATATCTGTGTGTATGTGTATATCTGTGTGTGTATGTGTATATCTGTGTGTATGTGTATATCTGTGTGTGTATATATGTGTCTATGTGTATATCTTTGTGTGTATATGTGTGTATGTGTATATCTCTGTGTGTATATATGTGTAAATGTGTATAATGTGTACACACTGCCTCGAGAAAGTCAACACCCCCTTTTCAAAAATTTCACCTTTTGTTGCTATATATGTCAAGTCAGGTATGGGAGCATGCACCAGAGCAGCGCCTCACTGCGCCCACTTTCTGCCGGTACTCCAAGAGCCTCCATCTGGCCATCATCCAGAAAGATGCCTGGCCCATCCACATCTCCTTGAGATGCCGATCAACCTGCTTCAATCATGAGGCACGTGGTCGGCCAATTGGCCTCCTCCACTCACGAGACTCCCTTGCTGTGAGAATCTGGTGAGCAGGATCAGCGTCAGGAAAACGAGCCACATGTCCATACAGCCGCAACTGACGCTCACGGACGATGCAGGTAACAAATCTAATTTGAGTCTCTCTCAGCAACCACTCGTTGGACACAAAGTATGACCAGCGATATCCAAAGATTCTCCAAAGAGACCTGGTACCAAAGGAATGAAGTCTCTGTCTCAGATCCCTGGTCAGAGTCCAAGTCTTACATCCAGAGAGCAAGACAGGAAGCACCAAGGACCTGAAGACTCAGACTTTCATCGTCCTGCACAGTTACCGGCAGTGCCACACCCCATGATCATGTGAATCCATGACTCCCCAGGCCTGACCCAGACGTTAGCAGAGACATGAATATCACTGCCAAGGCAAGTGCATCTCTCCATGACCTCAACATCCTCACCACAAACAGGTACAGACAGGATGGCAGCATCCAAGATGTCATTGAAAGCCTGGATCATAGTTTTGACCCAGGAAACCCATAATCCCAGTGGCTCAGACTCCTCATTCAGCACCCCGAGGCCCCCAAAAGGATATCTCGAGTCTCTGCAAAGATGACTGCATCGTCTGCGAAATTAAGCCCAGAGATCTTGACATTTCCAAACAATGCACCACAGCTTGATCTCTCTGACATCCTCCCTAAAATCCAGTCCATACAAGTGCTGAAAAGTGTGGGGGCCAGTACACACCCCTAACAAACTCCAGTAACACCTGGAAATAAGTCAGAGATGGTACCACCGCATCTCACAGCACTCTCAGTCCCAGAGTAGAGTTCAGACATCAGATCGATCAGTTTTGGTGGCACCCCACGAAGACCTAGAATCCTGCAGAGGACATCCCGATTCACTGAATCGAACGCTTTACAGAGATCAACAGAGGCTGCAAGCAACCCCTGCCGAAACTCTCGTCTGCATTCGGTGAGGACCCAAAGAGCAAGTGTACAGTCAGTCATTGACCTCTTTGGTGTAAAGCCTGACTGCTCTGGATGCTGGTGCTCAAGCAGATGGTGGCAAACCCTATCAATAATTATCTGAGCAAAGACCTTGCCCGGCACTGAGAGCAGCGTCACCCCTCGGTAGTTGTTGCAGTCCTGGCGATCACCCTTCCTTTCCAGAGAGGGACAACAAGGCCCCTCTTCCAGTCAGTTGGGATGATGCCTGTGTTCCAGGCAGAGCACGAAACTGCATGCAACGACACGAGTGCAGCATTTCCACCAGCCTTGAGAAGTTCGGCATGGATGCCACAAATCCCTGGAGCTTTGCCCCGTTTCAACTGGTTCACCGCAGCCCGTGTTTCCACAAGCGAAGGTGGACCACAGTTGATTGGAGGGTCAGCAACAGGGATTATAACACCCCTGTCATCCAACTCGACAGCTGGGGGATCAGCCTGGTATAACCGCTCAAAGTAACCGGCCCAGCGGGCCTTCACTTCAGACTCCTCTGTCAAGAGCCCACCACCCTCTGCTCTCACTGCGGTACACCAAGGAATGGGCTTGGACGAACGCAATGCACCAATTCCCCTGTAAGCAGGACGAGAATCCCTTGACCACAGGTGATGCTCTACCCCCTCACAGATTCCTCGCACATAGGCCTCCTTCTCCACCCTTAGCGCACGTACAGTTTTACGCCTTCGCTCCCTGAACAACTCAGCTCTGCCATTCAGCCTGGCCCTGCGACTCTGGTCAATGGTATCCAGTGTCCCTTGAGAGACCAAATTCTTCTTTGCCCTCTGGTGAGTTCCAAGACATCCACCGGCAACATCAAGGATGGTGGTCTTGAAGGCACTCCACAACTCTTCAGGATCCCCCACATCCCCACTCAGCCTGTTCGCAAACTCCTCAGCTACCCTCTAATCCTTGAGCTTGCCAACATCCAGCCGAGGCTGAGATGGTACCATTCTTCTGGAATGAAGCTGCAACTGCAGAGTTGCGACAACAAGCCTGTGGTCAGTATTGAGGAACTGAGCACTCCGGTCGACCCTGCAGTTCTGGATCATTCTCCAGCGGCCATCAATGAGCACATGGTCAATCTCCTTTGCCACACCTCCAGCGTTGGAATACCAAGTCCAGCGATGAGTTTGTGGGCACTGAAACCATGAACCAGCCACCCTAAGTCCATGACTTCTTGCAAAGTCAAGGAACTTCGTGATATTCTGGTTCATAGTTCCTGACCCATGGGGACCAACACACGTCTCATAACCATCCCCATCAGTTCCAGTCGATGCATTGAAATTCCACAAGACGAGAAGTGTATCTCGTCTGGGGCACTGATCAACCACAGACTCGAGTGTGGCGTAGAATGCGTCCTTCACGGTGAGGTCACTCGCCTCAGTCGGAGCATAAACAGAGACCAGGGAAATGACACCTAAGGAGTGACGAATCCTTAATCTCATAATACGCTCGTTGACCGGTGTTACCTCAATTATCATTGGGGTCAGCTTATTGGACACAGAAACAGCAACTCCTTGGGCATGGTAACCATCAGAGCAACCAGACCAATAGTAGGTGTAACCCCCCACCATGATCTCGCCGCAATCCGGTCTCCGAACCTCAGAGAGAGCTGCAATCCCGATGTCCAAACGCTTGAGCTCAGATGATAACAGAGACAGGTGATCATCCTCTCTTCGGGATAGGACATTCCAGGCACCCACCCGAAGGGACCGCCTCAGGTTAACCCAAGGAGACCTCCCTCTGGTGGACGACACCTGCACCAGGTGTCGGTGGGTAAGGCATGCAGTTAAGTTCTGCTTCTTGTCCGTTTTCTTTCCTGAACCTGCTTGCACTCTTCATTGCTTGCAACCATTATCCCTGTGTACATCTTTTTTAACCGGATTTCCCCTTTTTGATGATTGCTTGCTTGTGCATTAAAATGCTGCATTTCACCGTATCTTCACATTTTACATTATCCTGCACAGAATAAATTCCCTTTTGTGAACTTCATTTCTGATCTGTCTGTGTTCGTCTTTTCCCCAATGGTGCAGGGCTGTCCCCACGGAGGTTAATATGGGGGGCTGTAATTCCCCAATTAATTGGCTTTCATCCAAGTATGGTATGCACCATCAGTTGCTCTGCTCGACCGCCCCAATTAAGATCTAATGAAGATTAAGATCTCGGATCTAGCCAATTAAGATCTAGCCGAGAGCGCATCCCCACTCCGCCTCGCCCCCTGACGAGGAGAACACATGACCTCCAATTAAATGATAATTAGACGGAGTACACTGGACCACGTGGTTGATGAATTGGCATTCGCGGTTGCCTAGCAACCCACCATGACACAAAGTTATTCGTGCTCGGTGGCCTCAGGACCGGAATTTCAGGAGGAACTCGAGTGCTTCCCGCCTGGTGAGCCTTGGACCCCGGATCGGTAACAAACTGTTTCCCCTCCATCCATCTCCTCTGGTGTACGTTCCCCTCCATCCCCTCCCTTACCTCAAATGGCCGCACAGCTGACACGGCACATAAAAAGGCTCAATGTCTCAACTCCATGTTTGCTTTCTCCTCTGGACCTGATTTTGACAAATTTCCTTGAAAATATCTGCTCTTCTTCCTCCGCTCAAATTGGATTATCTGACCAGATGCTTGTCAAAGTCAATAACTCTCTGGCTGTTATGAGAGAACCACCTGAGCGACAACGAGTCTGGAATTTCACTCGGGCCGACTGGCAGGGACTTCAAGCCACCATCAAACTTCTGGAATGGTCTCCCATCGCTACTTCCTCCAACATCAACTTATCCTGGGAATTCCTTCATAGAAACTTGCTCTCCCTCATGCACAGATTTATCCCCTCTCGTCTTCAGTTGTCCTCCCCTTCCTCCCGCCCATCGTTCACTGAAGCTTGTGGTGAGGCAGTTGTCCTGAAACAACTTGCTTTTGCCTCATAGAAGGCTAATCCAACTGAAGGTAATCTCAGTTCCTTCCATAAAGCTCGGAACAAGTGTGTATCTACCCTCAGGAGAGCCAGAAAACATCGTCTTTGTAATCTCAAGTCTGAACTCTCAAACCTGTTTCTCTCCTCCAAATCCTGGTGGCGTCTCAGTAAGTCTGTTTGTGGTGTATGTTCCCCCTCCATTCCTCCCTTACCTCAAATGGCCGCACTGCTGACACTGCATGTGAAAAAGCTGAATGCCTAAACTCGGTGTTTGCTTCTAAATCTTGTGTCCAAAACCCATCGCTTTATGTACCCACCTTAACCAGTCACACCCAACTGTCCCTGGACTGTGTCCTTTTCTCCTGACAAGGCGGAGAGCTTGCTGTCAAACCTCGACTCAGATTCTGCAACCGGTCCAGACGGCATCAGCCCACGTGCCCTAAAAACCTGCTCCTCTGCTCTTGCTCACCGTCTCTCTCTGTTCTATTCATCCTCTCATTTGCTCAAGGTCATCTACCATCTACTTCGAAATCAGCAAACATTACCGCTCTGCATAAAAAAGATGCAAAAACAGATCATTGCAACTACAGACTAATCAGTCTTCTCCCAATCATCAGTAAGGTTATGGAATCCATCATCACTTCAGCCATTAAATTCTTCCTCTTCGCCAATGGCTTGATTTCCGATCCTCCAATTTGGTTTTAGACCAGGTCTCTCTACCCTGGATATGCTGCTTCTTTTCTCCCAACAATGGATGGAGGTACTCAATGCCAGACATGAAATCAGAGCCATGTCCCCGCACATATCACGTGCTTTTAACACGGTCTGGCACCCTGCCCTGCTCACCAAACTCTCTTCCTATGGTATCCAAGGCCATCTCCATTCATGGCTCGCAGACTTTCTTTCCTGTCGCAGTCAACGTGTGGCCCTTAATGGAGTTCTTTCATCCTCTCTTCATGTCCAGGCTGGAGTTCCTCAAGGTAACGTTCTGGGCCCTGTTCTTTTTCTGGTTTTCATCAATGATCCCTCAGACTCTCTGGAAAATCCAGAGATGACTCTTTGCTGATGACTCCACCCTTGCCGTACCATCTTTCATCCCTCAGACCGGCAAGCAGAAGCTTCTACAGTCTTTGCAGATCTGGATAAAAATCACAAGCTGGTCCAACACGTGAAACATGTCTTTCAACCCTAACAAATCTCACACTCTCATTGTGTTCCTCCGAAAGGACTGTCTGGAAATCCCCCCCCCCATCTACTTTCTAAACAATCCTCTGGAAGAAGTCCTTTCATTCAAGCTTCTGGGTCTCACTATCTGCCATGATCTTTCCTGGGAAAGCCACATTTCCAACCTGGCCTCCAAAGCCAGTCGCCAACTTGGCGTCCTCCATCATGCAAAGTCCTTCCTCGGCCCTCCTGAGCTCCTGACCACATACAAAGCTTTTGTCCGCATCCTAATGAAGTACTGCTCACCCCTCTGGGCTGGTGCTCCCGCCTCCCACCTTTATCGGCTTCATGTTGTGGAAACCAAGGCATTTTGGATCATTGGGATCTCCCGCGATGAGGCTGAGTCTTTGGGTCTCTCACTCTCTCACCACAGGCAGATCGGTGGTCTTTCTGCCTTCTACCGTCTCCTCTCCAGCCTTGCCCCCCCCTTGCTCTGAGATATGTCCCCCCGCATATTTCTGCAGGGCGCTCAAGGTCCGTAAGCAACCCCCTCCTAGTAAAACTACCAAAATCAAGAATCACTGCTCACTCTCACTCTTTCATTCCTCCTTTTTTCCCACCTTGGGAACAAACTCCCATATGCTCTTCAATCCCATTCTTCCTTCCAGGTCTTCAAAACAGCTGTTCACCACCACCTCTAGTCATCCTCCATCCAAATCCTTGATCATTTCCACCCCCGCTAATGCACCGCAAACCCATCTCCTTCAAATTCCCTGCTTTCCTTCCTGAAAGTCCCTGGAGTGTCCATCTTGTTTTCCCCCATGTACCCCACCCCATCCCTCTTCCTTCCACAGATCTCCTCATGTCTCTGTTCCCCACTGTTTTTTTTCCTTCCCTCTCCTGCCCCTCGTCTCCTATTCCCCTTATTGTATGTTGCTGTATGTTAGCTCTCGTACGAGCCTTAACAGTGTATACATATATATATATATATATATATATATATATATATATATATATATATATATATATATATATATATACATATACAGTATGTATACACACACACACACACACACACACACACACACACACACACACACGAAGGAGGATACTACTAGACTTGGGAGGGTTCTGTTCCACCTTCTGAAACCCACATAATGGACATAACAACCAACAACAACACACACTCACACACGCACTGCAACATTTAAACTTGTGTAACCCTGTCACACACAAGTACAGTGGTGTCCGCACCCTGACTTCCAGAGCATCCGGACAGTTTCATGCACCAAAATTCTGCAATCAATAAAATGCGAGACATTCTCATGGAAAATGGATATTACACCTCGGACTTGGTGAATCAAAGAGGAGGAAAAACAACACAAATGTGCTTTCTGCATCCCACTATCCATATTACCCAGAATTATCAGAGAAGATTGGCAAAGTCGTACACAGTGCCAAATTTCAGGTGGCATTTGATACTTGTTCTTGTCTTGCCTCGTCTTTTCATACAAACCGATCTCCACCATTCACCGTGCCATCACAAAATTGAAAGATGAAATAACATTTGGATACAGATCGGTTGTGGTCTGTTGCACGACAAATGACTGTGGCACAACATACTTCGAGGAAACAGGGGGACAAAAAAAAACAATAAAGGATAAATGAACACACCAGAGCTTCTTGGTTGGGAAAATGCCTCCCAATCAGCCGTAGCAGGTCACTGCATACATTCTGGCCAGATATAGTTTACGAGGCAAGAAACACACAGAACCCTGGACTCCACTCCAAACAAACGCCTCCAATTAATTCCACAATCTTGGCATTCTAAAGTTCAGAATGAAGGTCTGACAGAAGAAACGATAAATCTTCTCGCTCAGTTCCACCCCGTGCTTGGTGCAAGCTCCACAAATGAGTGCACTGTGTTTCACAAAAAAATCTCACAACATGCCGAGAACATTTGACGCAGGATACACCAATGAACAAACCACAGCCACACAATGCCATACAATCATCACCCAGACGAGCATTCTCCAACTGCACCTACAACGGGCCCACATGAACAGATCACCGTACGGGGGACGACTAACATGGATGTACATTATATGTCAGAGAACATCCCAAATTCGGAGAGAGAGAGAGAGAGAGAGAGAGAGAGAGAGAGAGAGAGAGAGAGAGAGAGAGAGAGAGAGAGAGGGGTAGAGAGAGAGGTAGAGAGAGGGGTAGAGAGTGAGAGAGATGTGTAGAGATGTGTAGAGATGTGTAGAGATGTGTAGAGATGTGTAGAGATGTGTAGAGATGTGTAGAGATGTGTAGAGATGTGTAGAGATGTGTAGAGATGTGTAGAGATGTGTAGAGATGTGTAGAGATGTGTAGAGATGTGTAGAGATGTGTAGAGATGTGTAGAGATGTGTAGAGATGTGTAGAGATGTGAAGAGATGTGTAGAGATGTGTAGAGATGTGTAGAGATGTGTAGAGATGTGTAGAGATGTGTAGAGATGTGTAGAGATGTGTAGAGATGTGAAGAGATGCGTGGAGATGCGTGGAGATGCGTAGAGATGCGTAGAGATGCGAAGAGATGCGAAGAGATGCGAAGAGATGCGAAGAGATGTGTAGAGATGTGTAGAGATGTGTCGAGATGTGTAGAGATGTATAGAGATGTATGGAGATGTATGGAGATGTATGGAGATGTATGGAGATGTAAAGAGATGTATGGAGATGTAAAGAGATGTATAGAGATGTATGGAGATGTAAAGAGATGTGTAGAGATGTGTAGAGATGTGTCGAGATGTGTCGAGATGTGTAGAGATGTATAGAGATGTATGGAGATGTATGGAGATGTAAAGAGATGTATGGAGATGTATGGAGATGTAAAGAGATGTATAGAGATGTATAGAGATGTATAGAGATGTATGGAGATGTATAGAGATGTAAAGAGATGTATAGAGATGTATAGAGATGTATGGGGATGTATAGAGATGTATGGAGATGTATAGAGATGTATAGAGATGTATGGAGATGTATGGAGATGTATGGAGATGTATGGAGATGTATGGAGATGTATAGAGATGTAAAGAGATGTATAGAGATGTATGGAGATGTATGGAGATGTATAGAGATGTATGGAGATGTATGGAGATGTATGGAGATGTATGGAGATGTATAGAGATGTAAAGAGATGTATGGAGATGTATGGAGATGTATAGAGATGTATAGAGATGTAAAGAGATGTATAGAGATGTATGGAGATGTATGGAGATGTATAGAGATGTATAGAGATGTATGGAGATGTATGGAGATGTATAGAGATGTATAGAGATGTATAGAGATGTATAGAGATGTATAGAGATGTATCGAGATGTATAGAGATGTATAGAGATGTATAAAGATGTATGGAGATGTATGGAGATGTATGGAGATGTATAGAGATGTATGGAGATGTATGGAGATGTATAGAGATGTATAGAGATGTATAGAGATGTATGGAGATGTATAGAGATGTATAAAGATGTATGGAGATGTATGGAGATGTATCGAGATGTATGGAGATGTATGGAGATGTATGGAGATGTATGGAGATGTATGGAGATGTATCGAGATGTATCGAGATGTATCGAGATGTATAGAGATGTATAGAGATGTATCGAGATGTATCGAGATGTATCGAGATGTATCGAGATGTATAGAGATGTATAGAGATGTATAGAGATGTATAGAGATGTATAGAGATGTATCGAGATGTATCGAGATGTATGGAGATGTATGGAGATGTATAGAGATGTATAGAGATTTACCCAAATCTGTCCATAACTTTTTGAAATATCCTGTTCACAAATAAACACACATTGACAGACAAATAGGGGTGAAAACAAAACTCTGTCCACCTTCGGTGGTGGAGTTTAAAATATGGTGACTTCAAAGTATGTTTGGTTTTCCACTCTGAACATCGATGCGTTGGACCAGAAGAGGATTTTAACACTCGGTATGTAAATTAGGAACACACACTTGACTTGTTCACTCGTCTTTGAACGAGTTAATCAGTTCACAAACGAAACGTCGCCTCTGACACTTGATCTGCTCTCGCCCGTTTGCATAAAGTTGGTGAGTTTGGTTGAGTTTGTAATAATGATATATATATATATATATATATATATATATATATATATATATATATATATATATATATATATATATATGTATATATATGTATATATATGTATATATATATATATATATATATATATATATATATATATATATATATATATATACTTACATGTAATAGTTTTGGAAAACTTTCCCCAGGGGGAGAGCATACAGGGACACATTGGTGACCCAAGGATCAGTCATCTCATTAGTCTTTCACAAGGAACCAAGGACTATCTATACAAAGGGCTATTTGGGGGGCATGTGTTGCCTTGGTTGTGTTTGTCCCTTGTAATGTCTTCCCCCCTCCCCTCCTGTTACTTTCAATCTTTATTCCTTCACACCATCATTCTGTTCAATCCCTCTGTTACTTTCAATAATCCATCCAATACTCCATTGGCCTGTTTTAACGATCCACCAATAATCTCCACTCCATCAAACAACCTTTCAACAGTCCCTCCTTCACCCCATCGGTCTTACCTTCAATCCCGCGGCCGTTTCGTCATCCCTTGGTCATGCAGGGTCCCTTTCCGTGTTCCCTCTATCCGCGCGTTGCTTAATAACCTATCAGGCGCTCTCTCATGCATGCTCATGTCGTGGTTCGCATGCATGTTCGTGGCACTTGGTGGTTGGCATGACCTGCGAGGCGCGGCACTTATCGCAGGCGTGGTGCAGTGCAAAACAGTGTGACTGGGCGTGTTCCACACAAAGGAGGGGGCTGGGGGCTCTCGTTACAGCTTTCAGCAAATAATGGGGGGGGGGGTGGGGGCTTTGTTGAAACTTCCCACAGAAGGATGTGGCAATTTCCACAAGTGACGTCATGCACCCGTTCCCATCGGCTGTGGACCAGTGGGAGGGGGAGAAGGCTCGTGGGAGGAGAGAAAGAAAGCTGACGTGAAGAAGACGCAGATAGGTGGAAAGAAGGACTCGTGACAAGCTCGCGCAAGCAGTAACGAAGAGCGCTCCTGAGCAGACAGCTCAAAAAGAAGAAAGAAAGGGAAGAAGCAAAAGGCAGAAAGCAGAAGAGAGCGCAGAAGGCTGAGGGAAGCAGAACTAGGAGAATCCAATGGGACTAGCTCGCCTGAGCAGAAGACTGACAGACTGAGGAGGCTCGTCGTGAGAAGAAACAAATCGTGCGAGGGGAAAAAAGGAAGATTTCACGAGCAGTTGGTGTCGAGCTTCTGTGGAAACATGAACACTCCTTCCATGAGCGTCATCGTGCCCTCTCGATCCTGTCAGCCACAAAAGACGAGGAGGGTGGATGGTGGCACCTCATCGACGAGCTCGCATAACTGGGATGCCAGACAGACAGAGAGAGAGAGAGAGAGAGAGAGAGAGGTAGAGATAGAGAGAGAGAGAGAGGTAGAGGTAGAGGTAGAGGTAGAGGTAGAGGTAGAGGTAGAGGTAGAGGTAGAGGTAGAGGTAGAGGTAGAGGTAGAGGTAGAGGTAGAGGTAGAGGTAGAGGTAGAGGTAGAGGTAGAGGTAGAGGTAGAGATAGAGATAGAGATAGAGATAGAGATAGAGATAGAGATAGAGATAGAGATAGAGATAGAGATAGAGATAGAGATAGAGATAGAGATAGAGATAGAGATAGAGATAGAGATAGAGATAGAGATAGAGATAGAGATAGAGATAGAGATAGAGATAGAGATAGAGATAGAGATAGAGATAGAGAGAGACATAGAGGCATAGAGACATTTAGACATTGAGACAGAGAGACAGAGAAGCAGACCGAAGCGTTTGCAAGGGACCTATCAGCTCCAGACACCTCAGGGACGTGGCTGCGTGTCCCCATCGCATCACATCGCCACTGCCCATCTTCCCCATCCATTTTCCTCTGCATTCTGTATATTTGTGTGAGGTGAGGGAGAGAAAGAAGGACTGCTTTCCTTTTTTCCATTCATTACTTTTAATATATGCTGAAGTCCTTGTTTTATTCTTTGTCCCTGAGTGAATGATGGCCAAGTCTTTTGTTTAAGTATGATTGAATGTTTATGTATTTATGAATTTAAGTATTTAAGTATGAAAGAATACATGTTCTCGTTAAATTTGCTCTCATGTGCCTGCTGATAAATACTTGCTTTTAATAATAATTGCTTGATTGTGTATTTGTAAACATTGTTTGTTGTTATTTACAATCTGTCTCAGTTGTCTCTTCCTTTATTGGTTCGATGCAATGCACAAGTAAGGTTAGACGGGACGTTCTCCCTAAATAATTTGCTTCGTTAGCCAGCGCACACTCACTGTAGTGCTCAGCAGTAATCTGAGTGTGCGTTGAGGGCACGTGACCCCAATTAGCCCGCCATCCACAGGTCAGGTATCACGTGAAGTCGTGTAACCCTGCACTGATTGGCTGTGCCAATCCGCGTTTGTGGTTGCTTAGCAACCTGCCAGTACATGGAGTTATCCTTGACTGGTGGCCTCAGGACCGGGCATTCGGGAGGGATTCAAGTGTTTCCCCTCTTGGCAAGATTCGAACCTCGGATCCGCGACAATATACAGCATTTACATACACAGTCTGGTATAATGATTTACCAAACTACTTGAACGTATGTGTACATATATCAATCATATTTTGAGTATATTGTAAATCATATCACAAAACTATATTTATTTAAATGAAGTAACACTCAACAGATATATTACTTCTGAAAAATATGTAATCTTCATCATTATGGAATAACAGCAGATTTGAACAACACTCGACCAACACCTGGAGTAAAAACAATCATGATCTGAAACTCCAAGTCCCCCACATTTTGGGTGGCATGAGGAATAGATAGATCGGTGTAATATGAAAGCTAAATCTTGAACCGATTTTTAAATATCAGGTACACAAGCCAAGTTACCGAGATGGTTGCCATGGCAACATAATTTAGCCAATCACAGCAAGTGATCTCATTAGGTTGAGATAATCTCATGAGGACTAGATATCTGGAATATGAAAGCTAAATGTTCAACGTTTTTTTTAAAAATATCGGGTACCCAAACGTACATGGACAGATGATCAGTCAGCCTGGTGTTGGCATCGTGGTTTTGGGTGGCTGGCTTGGGATATTGGGGTCCTGAGTTCGAGTCCCATTTGCTGCTGAATTAACACCGGGTGGGGTTGACTCAACCTGTCATCCTTTTGAGGTTGGTGAAATGAGTACCAGTGTACTGGTAGAGGGAGCACAGCATCAGTGGCATAGTAATGCCCCAACAAAATGATAGCTACCTGACAGCAAAGCTGCCATAAGCAAGAAGATCAGTCATTCTGATGGACAAAGCTCATTTTGATGACCTTGTCATAGTGACGGGGGACAATTATTGCATTGTCATGAAGCAAGGTGAGATATTGAAGGATATATTTACAAACTTCGTTTTAAATGATTGGATGAAAAGTAATGAGCAAGCTTTCAGGACACACAAGAAATTGGTTTCTAAAGTTGGAAAACAAAGGGTTAACACAAGGAAGAAACACAAGTGAAAAGTCATGGGTGAGGAAGTGTCCGAATACAATTGATGTTTTAAAGTTGATAATCCAAGATGAGATCAATTCCTCTCCTCCAATGGTCCAAAATAAAATATCTTCCTCGAGAAAACAGATACAAGTAGCACGAGGATCGTGAAATTACGCACGCAGCAAGAAATATGAGAATTCACTGAAACAAGTAACACAATTAGTCCATCACCTGGAAAAGGTAAATTTCGTCCCAAATTTCGTTATTAAGGTTCTCCTGAATCAGAAATGTTCAACAATTCATTTTCATATCCATAGCAAATATCATGTACCGACACAACAAGAAGCTTATTTCGATTTTGTCGATGAAACATTTGATATCACCGAATGATGAATCGGTGTTCGTAAAGTCCCATCGACCCAATTACAACTGAACCCCTCATGAATGTCTTTACTAAACCAAGGAAGGGTTTAAAGGTTCAGACCATTTCAAACGACTGACTGCCCCGATCCCAGCCGAAGTAGTGATGTACCACTGAGACAAGGGACGGGCATACGTCATATAATGAACAATGCTCGCTCGCCAAAAGCGCCATTACTGCATGTTACATCTATACTGGCAGAGAAGGAGACATAAATGGAGTCATTATTGGCAAAGACGGAGATGTAAATGGAGTAATTCCTCCTCTTTGCCAACATGGACAATCATAATAACCCATCCATCCATCCATCCATCCATCCATCTCTCCATCTCTCTCTCCATCTCTCTCTCCATCTCTCTCTCCATCTCTCTCTCCATCTCTCTCTCCATCTCTCTCTCCATCTCTCTCTCCATCTCTCTCTCCATCTCTCTCTCTCTCTCTCTCTCTCTCTCTCTCTCTCTCTCTCTCTCTCTGTCTCTGTCTCTCTCTCTCTCTCTCTCTCTCTCTCTCTCTCTCTCTCTCTCTCTCTCTCTCTCTCTCTCTCATATATCTCTCTCTCTCTCTCTCTCTCTCATATATCTCTCTCTCTCTCTCTCTCTCATATATCTCTCTCTCATATCTCTCTCTCTCTCTCTCTCTCTCTCTCTCTCTCTCTCTCTCTCTCTCTCTCTCTCTCTCTCTCTCTCTCTCTCTCATATGCGGTGATTTCAACTGTCACCATGCCAATTGGCTGGGTTATTGGTACCTCTTCATGCAGCCGTGCCATTGCAGCGAAAGATTTCTGTGACTCCATGGGCTTCACCCAATCAGTAAACTTTCTGACCCAGATTTCTCCTTGTGGCATTTCCTCCCTCCTGGAATCCTCCCTTCTGGTCCCTCTTCTGCTCCAATAGGTTCATCTGATCACGTGCTTGAGTCAGTATCTTTCTGGCTTTTGCCAGAGAGCTGCTTCAGTGCTGCAGTCTCACATTTCACTCAAGCTGTCCTGCAGGGACTTCAAGCTACTCTCTCACATCAAGACTGGTCCTTCATTTCTACCTCTTCTCATATTAATACTGCCTGGGAATCCTTCCACACAAGCTCGCTTTCCCTTATGTACATATTTATACCATCTCGTCTGCAGTTATCATATGCATCATCCCACCCCTGGTACACAGAATCCTGTGGAGAGGCAGTTGCATTCAAATGAACTTCCTTTCTCTTGCTGTAATGCAAATATGACTGAAAGCAACTTCGGACCATTCCACAAAGCCTGGAACAAGTTTATGTGCACTCTCAGGAAAGCCAGGCAACAACATGTGGTGGAACTCAAAGCTGAACTCTCAAACCTGTCTCCTTCAAAGACCTGGTGGTGGGTGCATGGTCAAATCTGTCTCTGGTGTAATCTCCCTCTCCATCCCTTCCATCGCTTCAAATGGCACCACAGATGACTGCTCGTGAGAAGGCCGAATGCCTCAATTCTGTGTTTGCTCCCAAATCTTGTGTACCAAACCCCTCCATCTCTATACATCCCCTACCTTCTGGATACTGGATGTTTCACACCTCAGAAGGTGGACAGGTTTCTGGCAAACCTAAACCTCGATTCTGCAACAGGTCCAGACAACAACAGTGCATGTGTCTGACAAAACTTGCTCTGCTGCTCTTGCTCATCCTCTTTCTGCTCTATTTGCTCAAAGTTTGGGGGGGAAGTTTCAGTCTGTTTAGAAATTAGCCTACATCGCTGGAATACACAAACATCGAGCAAAAACGGATAATCTTAACTACAGGCCGACAGCTTGCTTCCATTTCAAAGCAAGATCATGGAATCTATCATTGCACTTAGTGTCAAATCCTTACTTTTCTCCAATGGGCTGCTCTCAGATCATTAGTTCAGTTTCAGACCTGGTCAAAATAATGGAAGCCCTTAGTCACAGACATGAGATCAGGGTCGTCTCTCTGGATGTATCTCGAGTGCTTGATGCAGTCTGGCATCCCACCTTGATCTCCAAATGACATCCCTGGTTATGGCATCCAAGGCCAATTCCTCTCATCGATCACTGACTTCCTCCACTCCCATAGTCAGCGTGTAGCTCTTAACGGGATCCTCTTCTCATCTTCATCAATGATCTTTCTGATTCCATGGAAAATCCTTCTGGTCTCTTTGCTGATGATTCCACCCTCTGCTGTGTCATTTCTCATCCTTCAGACTGGCAGGTAGCAGCCTCTTCCCTCTCTCTGCAGACCTTGACAGAATCAGGAGCTTGTATATATAGATATTTTTGGTGCAGGATTTCTTCACGACAAAGTTTTTCATTTCATTTTCCTCACTCATATCATTGAATACTTGTTCATCGTTGCCACGAATCGTTGGATACATAGCAATGCTGTGAGACGCCAGCGTTCGTGCCTTTATTTCATTTCCGCCCATGCCATAACCTCAAGAATCTCTTAAACTAAGCCGAATTACGAAATTTAAGCTCCAGATTTGAACTTAGCAGCAGTTCCGACGCTAAAAAAAAATTGTTCGTTTGTCCAATTTGGACATTGCTTGGCCATTTTCAGGTGCATAGTTTTATCAACAGCAATTGGTAATCACTTGCCAAGCCAGGCGTTCTGTTGGAGTGCTTGCTTGAGTGCTTAAGCCACTTACCAAGTGCCCCGCAGTTGATTGTGGTACGGTTCGTGTCCAAATCGGGATGTGCAGCCGACAGTTACTGCAAGGTAGAGATACCTATTCAGCACACACGGATGTGGTATATATGGGTAGATTGGGATCTGTAGGGACTCTCTGCGGGTGTATGGGCATACCATGTCTGTTACAGGTGCCGGCCGTGGCGAAAAAGTTTCATCCCATATCTCATGGAGGTTTTATTACGTTTTCCTTTGTCCTCACGACTGTTTCTAAAGCGTTTCGTTATCGGATTTGCTTGACAAAGGTGAATTGTTTCTCTTTGTGAGTTTCAAAGCAATATGTATTTGATAGCATCCGATTTCCAATCCGTTTGCCCGATTAACGAAGTTTTCTAAATTACCGAGCCAAATTTTTTTCCACCCGTCACACGCAGCTGTTTGTAAAGATTCATGTTTGTGAACATATCCTTGAAACGTCTATATCAATGTAAGATAGTTTTTCGGTGAAAGCTACTCAAGGTTTCTGGGTTACATACAGTTAGTACTGTACTCGATAATCACACTGACTTCAACCTGCCGATTCCCGAAAAAATTGTCAATATTGGCCAAGCACGTGTGTGTGTGTGTGTGTGTGTGTGTGTGTGTGTGTGTGTGTGTGTGTGTGTGTGTGTGTGTGTGTGTGTGTGTGTGTGTGTGTGTGTGTGTGTGTGTGTGTGTGTGTGTGTTATTGATTGGTATCTACATATGTGTGTTTCAGAATGTAGAATGGAGTCCTCCCAGGGTGGGCTCAAAGTATCCACCAGGGGTCACGATTCATGGACCAAGCTGTGAAGTTTTCTGTTCTCAAAGTTTTGTGCAGAGGGCTCTCTTCAGGATCGATACCGAGTCCTGGACAGCTTCCAACTGTAGTTCGTTTGGTATAATGTTCCCAGGGATGGTTTTTAATACCTCTCTGAGGTTCTTAGTCATCATTCCTGCAGGTCGAGCTATCACTGGTACAACTTTGGCATTCTTCAGCTTCCAGAATCTTTTCACTTCATTCTTGAGGTCTTCGTGTTTGGTCATTTTCTTGATTTCTGCATCGTTTAGTCCAAAAATCACTGGGTCCAGAAACCTCAATTAGTAATGCTTTCTCGTTTTTTTTGTACCGAAGTAGGATATCTGGTCACAATGCTTTGTTTTCAATATTCACGCTCGATGGTATCATGACATCGTATGTGAGCGGTAGGTGCTTCCATGTTTTCAGTGATTACTTTTGGTTCATGTTCCCATGAATTTTCTGGAAATGGGATATTAAAGTTTTTGCAGATGTGCCAGCAGATTACATTATAAACTCAGCTGTGTCATCATGTGTACAGCTGTTCTGACATGAGGGTTTTTTTGTGTTAGTCATGAAGCATAACATATCATTCTCTTTACGAACCCCACCTCCACCCCTCACCTTTCTCTCTTTTATTTTTCCTCCTCTCTCTCTGCCCCCCCCCTTCCTAGCTTCCCCTCCCTCCTTCCTCCATGCTCTCCCTCCCCCTCCATTCCCTCCATCCTCTCTGCCTCCCCATCCCTTATCTCCATCCTCTCACATATATATATATATATATATATATATATATATATATAAAAAAAAATATATATATATATATATATATATATATATCATACACACACACATACATACATACATACATACACACACACACACACACACACACACACACGGAAACAGATAAATGAAAAATGAAGACCTGCCCACATCTCTCACCTGTGAATGGAGGTAATAACCAATTAGCTCTGACCTCATCAATTAAACCCAGGTGGCTCGGACTATATAAATATATCGATTCCTCCCATGTTTTCCTTTCCGAATAAGCTGCAGAAAGCAAACATGAAAGGCTACCCAAGGTAAGCCCTATGCTGTGTCAAACCCTTCCTAGAGCTCCTCCACAGTTGTAAAGACGTTCACAAATAGTACACACATTCACAAAAAGGAATACATGAAGGAATGGCAATTTGGCTTTCAAAATACATATCAGGTTAATTTTCAGTCTTCATGAATTGGAATGACCTTCCTGATGGATGCCCAGATCGACATTGAAACTTCAAGAAACCCTACTAAAGATGCTTGCCAATACTATATCATGTCCAAAACAATTGGACCACCATTGTATGAAGAAGAAAACGAATAATTGCAAATCTGCATGTCGGCAAGACATCTGATGATGTTCGATCAAACTGCTTGAGAGCAACAGATCGGAAATAAGATGATTTAAAATGAGGATCCTCGCTTGGTGAAGTCAATGTGAGCAAAGACATAAGCGAAGTAAAATATACTAAAACAGGTGATGAACAAAAAAAGGGAATAAATTGTGTGCCGACATCCCAAAGGGTCTGTGATGATTACAGGGCATTGACTCGATGCAAATGAGAAATCTGAGAAGCCAGTTACTTACGTTGGCACACCGGCCAGGTATCATTCCAGAGGCCAGTTCGAGAACACCCGAGGATGCGTGGCCCACGCAGTTTAAAACCAACTTTGCACGAGAATGAAGCTTGCGAGCCAATGGGAGCAGGCCAGCTTGCCCCCAGACGGGACTCGGAGTGCACCCGAAGGACTTTCCGCCTTCCAGCGGTTGGGTGGTTCAGCTCCACATTTCCATTTGCAAGTGGTGTGTGGAAGCAACTGCGCACTGTTGGATAAGAGTGAAAGTAGTAAGCAAAAGTAGTATTAAGGGAACAAATGAAGAGTTCATTTCTACGAACGATATTTTTCGGAAAGTGGCAACGGACAACGTCTCTTCGGTTTTTCAATGGCGATTATAACCCAATTATCAAGCCTAGAACAGTCATAAGGAATTGTCAAAAATGTCTGAGAAGCACCTATATACTCAACATGTCCACAGAATGCTACTTTATTGAGCTCGGTAAAATGAACTGCGTGTCGAGTGAAGTATCACCTCCATCATCACACATTCGTTATTATCCCCCGCCAACCAACGAAGTTGGTGGCGGATATAGAAATGGGTTCCGTCCGTCCGTCACATTTCGTTTCCGGAGCTTAACTACAAATCCCCTCAAGATATATTTATGAAATTTGGTACACATATCAAGCAAGTGGTGAACTGGTGCCTTTTGATATGTCACATGGTTTGGCAGCCATGTTGGATTCAAGAAAAATATTAAATAATGTTTTCTCTGGAATCACATAACCTTACGAAGCGAAAATTTGCAACTATCATCTTCCATCATGTCTGCATATATAGTAAAAATTATGACGTCACCAGTCACATGGTTAGGGAGCCATCTTGGATAGAAAAACACACTTCATCCGATTAACACGAAACTTCACACACGTATTCCACTGGAGGATTGGAGGCAGAATGTAAATTCATGATATCATAGGTCACATGGTTCGCCAGCCATCTTGGATTTAAAAGTAATAAATTTTAAAAATCTTCTTCTCCAGAACGGCTGGACAGATCAAGGGGAAACTTCACATACATATTGCACATGCTTCTAGGGAAAATAAGTTTGTTAATCCTTATTTACTATGGCGGGGGATATCGAAGAATTTGTCTTCAACGGATGCTAGTTGTTTCTACTTTACAGTTATTTAGGGTGAACTTCAAAGAACCCACCATGTTTCTGTTGAAAAAAGCATTCCAGTACAGTGAAAAGTCTGGTACCACGGAGTGATGATAAAGAATTTCACATTGCAGTGCAGTAACATGAAATTTCCATCCCATATTTCTCTTTCTAGATTCACGTTCACAAAAAGGAATACATGTGCTGTCCCTGTTCCTTTTAACACCACCACAGTACAAACTTCCTAACAAATAAAAAAACACATACTCTTGACAGCATCAGTGCGAGGTGGCTCAATGGTGAGTGCGCATTGTTCTAAGCTATCTTGCCAATCAATCTCTCTCCCTCTCCCTCTCCCTCCCTCTCCCTCCCTCTCCCTCCCTCTCCCTCCCTCTCCCTCCCTCTCCCTCTCTCTCTCTCTCTCTCTCTCTCTCTCTCTCTCTCTCTCTCTCTCTCTCTCTCTCTCTCTCTCTCTCTCTCTCTCTCTTTATCTCTCTCTCTCTCTCTCTCTCTCTCTCTCTCTCTCTCTCTCTCCCTCTCTCTCTCCCTCTATCTCTCCCTCTATCTCTCCCTCTATCTCTCCCTCTATCTCTCCCTCTATCTCTCCCTCTATCTCTCCCTCTATCTCTCCCTCTATCTCTCCCTCTATCTCTCTCTCTCTCTCTCTCTCTCTCTCTCTCTCTCTCTCTCTCTCTCTCTCTCTCTCTCTCTCTCTCTCTCTCTCTCTCTCTCTCTCTCTCTCTCGTATTAAGGTTTGTATGTATGGACAGACCGCCTTTGTCCCATTGGTTGGACAGCTGGCGTGATTGCACCCACAATTGTAACCTGAAAAGAATCAAACATACGTCCACCATTTTGTGAATGCGTATAGGCCTCAGGCCTCTGATGTCAAGCCCATGGCAAATGCAATGGGAATTATCCGTGCTAAATATAACCACGATGTATTATGTCTGCATATAAACAGTCGGCATGTTTTTGCATCATGTATGTAACCCAGGTTATTACCCCGCGCACAAGAAGCGAAAAATGGGGTTAAGTATATGTCAGTGTATAATCGAGGAATAACTTATTTAATTAAAGGTTACATTTTGAACACGAATCGGAACTTCAATTGGAAAACAAACCTGCCGTTTAACAGCACTTTATCGCTAAACTTGCCCCATTGCACATACATAGACAGGAGTGATATCATTTGTTTTATTCTGCCTTCCTGGCAGTCAAACAAAATTGAAAATCATTCCAAACAGGACACTTACTATTTTTAAAGATGTCATAAAGGACACAAACAACAGCCACGAATAACAATGAATGCAACATGTTAGATAGGGTGGTGCAATGGACACTGCATCAACGGCGGTAAAAAGGTGGTAAATTGCAGAATTAATGAATTTATATGACACAATGTTTTTTATTGAATTTGAATTGAATTATACGCTTGAACACTGTCGAATAAAAAAAACATCGCCTTCTTGTCACTTCCAAAGCCCTTCCATTTAGCAGTACTTGGACATGTTAAATAGGGTGACAGTGTATAAGGCTGATTCAATCGTGCTAAACTTCCATAATTTTTTTTAACGATATTTAAAATAATTCTTTTATTTGAATTGAAGTATATACACGTAACACTACTTGAGGTAACATATTCTATAAACTCTCCAGTTTTTATTATTCCTTGGAGCGATTGCGGCAGCGATCTATTGCTTGTATACCGCCAAAATAAAGGGATGAGCAATTTGTATAATAAATGGAGGTTTTTGTGCATCATTTTGGTTTTTGTCCCATTTTTCAGTGCTGAATAGTGTGAACATACAGAAGGATCATCCATCATTTTGACGGACTTTTCTCCTCGTATGCACAAATATATTATATCCACAATATATATAATACATATACAGCATAGATATATACATAAGTACATATATATATATATATATATATATATATGATATATACATCATATATATATATATATATATATAAAGCTCATTCGAACCACTCACTGACAGAATGACTGATATTAAAGTTCGGTACCTTCCGGGTGACGTAGAAAGCTGAAATTTCGCGTACTGACGGACATCAAAGCCGATACACCAGGAAAAAAAATCACAGAACCATTGGAGAGTATCCGTAAATGAAAATATAAATAAATGTAAAAATGGAGATGAGCAATCCGAGACAATGGGGAGGCATGGTAATTTTGCGTGCAGATGGACATCAAAGCTGATCCACCGGGAAAAATCACAGATCCCTCGGAACGTGTCCGTAAATGAAAATATAAATAAACTAGATGGTATTTATAGAATACATACCCCATGCAGTCTTGAGAAGAACATGGTGTGAGCCAACTCTTTTGTTTTTCAATGTTTTTTTTCTTTTTCTGTTGATCCACCATGGCTGCCAGACCACGTGATCAATGACATCATCTTTCTCAAACTATATTTCCCATGAGTAGTTGATCAATTCGTTAAATTTTGCATTGGTCGGTTAAGCGGTTTCTTCTCCAAAGATTTTTTCCCTTCGATCCAATATGGCTGCCAGACGACATGACACATGATGGTCATGTTTATGAAAATCTTGTTCAAATTTCAAGTCATTTGGATGAAAATTGAGGATTTCAGAAATTTGGCCTATGTTGACCTTTTGCCTTATATTAACCACAACAATAATTGGTGGTTAAATTCGGTGAGATGAGATGAAAATCCTGTTCAAATTTCAAATCAATCGGATGAAAATGGACAATTTTTAGAAATTTCGCCTATGTTCACCTTTTGGTCGATGTTGACCTCACAAATGATTGGTTGAATTTAGTGACCTGACATGCAAATCCTGTTCAAATTTCAAATCAATCGGATGAAAATGGACAATTTTTAGAAATTTCGCCTATGTTCACCTTTTGGTCGATGTTGACCTCACAAATGATTGGTTGAATTTAGTGACCTGACATGCAAATCCTGTTCAAATTTCAAGTCAATCGGATGAAAATTGAGGATTTCAGAAATTTGGCCTATGTTGACCTTTTGCCTTATATTAACCACAACAATAATTGGTGGTTAAATTCGGTGAGATGAGATGAAAATCCTGTTCAAATTTCAAGTCAATTGGATGAAAATTGACAATGTTAGAAATTTGGCCTGTGTTGACCATTTGGCCGATGTTGACCTGAAAAATAGTGGTTGACTCCAGTGACTTGATATGCAAGTCCTCTTCAAATTTCGAGTCAATCGGATGAAAACTTAGTATCTTAGAAAATTGCCCTATCGATCTCAAAAGAGTGACAGCTATATCACGTGGTCATTTCACATGCGGTAAAGTTTCATCTTCCTCCGCTGAATGGTTTTCGATGTACGCTCTTAACAAAATGCAGACACGTATGACGAATGACGAACGACATACATTGCCTTCAGAAAGTATTCACACCCCCTTGACTTTTCTAACATTTTGTTGTGTTACAGTCTGAATATAAAAATGGGTTGAATTTAAAAAAAAATTATCACCGATCTACACAAAATACCCCATCATGACAAAGTGAAAACATGTTTTTAGAATTATTTACAAAATTAATGAAAAATGAAAATCTGAAATGTTTTGCGTCAATAAATATTCAACCTCCTGAGTCAATACTTCATGGAAGAGCCTTTGGCAGCGATTACAGCTTTGAGTCTTCTTGAGTATGTCTGTCTGTATCAGCTTTGCACATCTGGATTTAGGGATTTTCTCCCATTCTTCCTTGCAGATTTGCTCTCGCTCTGTCAAGTTGGATGGATAGCGTCAGTGAACAGTGTCCTTCAAGTCTTTCAACAGACTCTCAATGGGATTCAAGTCTGGGCTTTGGCTGGGCCACTCAAGGACTTTCACGTTCCTGTTCTGAAGCCATTCCACTGTTGCTTTGACCGTGTGCTTGGGGTCGTTGTCCTGTTGGAACATAAATCTTCGCTGCAGGTTCAGGTCTTTTGCACTCTGAAGCAGGTTCTCCTCAAGGATTTGCCTGTATTTGGCTCCATTCATTGTTCGCTCTATCCTCACAAGTCTCCCAGTCCCTGCCTCTGAAAAGCATCCCCTGAGCATGTTGATACCACCACCATGCTTCAGCGTAGGGATGGTGTTAGATGGTTGATGAGCTGTGCTAGGTTTCTGCCAGACATAGTGCTTTGCATTCAGGCTAAATAGTTCAATTTTCATCACATCAGACCAAAGAAATCATTTGCCTCATGCTCTCAGAGTCTTTCACGTGGCTTTTGACAAACTCCAGGTGTGCTGTCATGTGCTTTTGTTTCACGAGTGGCTTCCCTCGAGCAACTCTCCCATTAAGCCGAGTGAAGTGCTTTATTTATTATTAAGTGAATTATTAATTATTACCCTCGTGAATTAAGTGAAGTGCTGCAGAGACTGTTATCCTTCTGGCAAGTTCTCCTATCTCAGCCAAGGAACTCTATATCTCTGTCAGAGTGGTCATTGGGTTCTTGGTCACCTCCCTGACCAAAATCCTTCTTGCCCAGTTGCTCAGTTTGGTTGGACAGCCAGCTCAGGGAAGAGTCTGGGTAGTTCCATATTATTTCAATTTTCTAATGATGGAGCTCACTGTGCTCTTGGGAACCTTTAACAATCTGGAAATCGTTTTATACCCTTTGCCAGATCTATGCCTCCTCACAATTCTATCTTGGAGTTCCACGGATAGTTCCTTGGACTTCAAGGTGTTGTTTCTGCTCTAACATGCACTGTCACCTGTGGGACCTTGTACAGAAAGGTGTGTGTCTTTCTAAATCATGTCCAATCAATTGAGTTGGCCACCGGTGGACTCCAATCATATTGTCGAGACATCTCAAGGATGATCAAAGGAAATTGGATGCTCCTGAGCTCAATTTGGAGTGGCAAAGCAAGGGGTTGAATACTTATTGACTCAAGACATTTCAGTTTTTATATTTTTCATTGATTTGTAACAATTTGTAAAGAAAATAAAAATTCCACTTTCTCGTTAGGGGGTATTTTGCGTCGATCAGTGACAAAAAAAATCTCAATTTAATCCATTTTAAATTCAGGCTCTCCACAACAAAATGTGACACAAGTCAAGGGGTGTGAATACTTTCTGAAGGCACTGGACAGATATATATTATATATATATACATACATAGTTTGGTTATAAAGATAACACACATCTAACCAATAAACAAGTCCAAGTAGACTCTACCTCCCAATTTTGATACAAACAGGAAAGAGAGTCCTTCTCCGGCGAAGTTTCGCATGCAGTCCACAAGCTTTCTCCAGCCAAGAGGCCCAGCTCGACGCATGCAGCCGTGTTTCCTTTTTAAAGACCGATTCGTAATTCACTTCCGGCCGCGTAATTCACTTAAGCATGAGCACATTTTTTGGTTCTCGGAATGAGGCAATGTCAGTCAACATTGGATTCCTACTGATTCCAGTTTTCATGTGTGTTCGGGATTTGGATTTGGTGTTATACTTGTACGTATGGGCGGTTATCTGTGCATACCCTCGTCCAAGTGCCTCTGGGTTATTTAACGGTTGTTTTTTTTTCTGTTTTTGCATGTTACCATGCTTTAGCCATATATATATATATATATATATATTGTTGTGGAATGACTCTTGGTGGAATAAAGGTGTTTATTATCACTTGTTATTCCCTTCAACGGTGTCTCAGCGTCAGCGTTAAGTGTTTAAATGATATTAGATATGCATCACCATTATGTCTAGAGACTCGAGACAGACGACGTCCACCTATCCTAGTGTCTGCATATAACAACCGCTCCCCCGTCCCTCTGACAAGGTCAGAGGTAGGGGACATTAAATTGAGCTCCGTCTGACTGACTCATCATCTGTCCACGTACTTTTGTGTACGTGATATTTCAAAAACCGCTCAACATTTAGCTTTCATATTACACAAATCTATCCCTTATACCACCAAATGGTGGAGGACCTGGAGTATCAGCTCCTGGTTTTGACTGTGTTATACTCCAATCTGTCATGAACGTCTCTTTGTCGTGCTTTGGTAGGCCTTGAGGCACTATCTGAGCAGAAAAGAAAAGGGCTCAGACTGCTCAAGACCAGAGGGGGAGGGGCTGCCCGGTTGACGACTGAGAGATGGGCGGTCCCTCACCCATCAAACGGGCCTTTGGGCCAACGGTAAGAGAGAGAGAGAGAGAGAGAGAGAGAGAGAGAGAGAGAGAGAGAGAGAGAGAGAGAGAGAGAGAGAGAGAGAGAGAGAGAGAGAGAGAGAGAGAGAGAGAGAGGAGGTGTGGAGGGCATGGCGCATCATCAATTATGATGTGTCTGAGGAAATAAAGGCATGTGCGATGGCAGGGGCGCGACAAGCACCCTGAACAGAGCCTTTTTTACTGCACAGCCTCCAGCCACGTCCATTCTCCACATTATACCAGCTCCCTCTGCGGCCAGGAACTCTTCATTGCCTGCCCATGTCACAACCTGAGACTCGCTGCATCCTGCCAGATGCAGCCTGTGGAATTCAGTCTCGTCAGCCTCTGATGTCCATCTTCTGTGGTCTGATTGATTGGGCCCTAAGGACATAAATAATTAAGGATCTGTTCCTTTGTTGGCTTGTGTGTGTGTATTCTGTTTGTGGGTTAAGGGGTTTGTGTGATAATTATTGATTGCTGTTGATCACTTCTTTTGTTTCGTTTCCCCCTGCCGTAATTTCTTGTTTAATAAACCTGATTTTTCTCTTGAGTAAATTCTAGCTGTGGTGGCAGCTTCATTTGGTGGTTAGAAAGGGCCATTAAGGGGATAATTGAGCCTGGTGTTGGCGCAGTGGTTAGGGCAGCGGCTTGGGATCCAAAAGGTCCTGAGTTCAAGCCCCGTTGGGCCACTGAATTAATACACCAGGGGGTTGACTCAGCCTGTCATCCTTCCGAGGTCGGCGAAATGAGTACCAGTATACTGGGCCGGTGTATACCCCGGTTAAAATTGGTGTACCATATCCCTGTGTTGTAAGAGGCGACCAGGGTTGCGTCAGGAAGGGCATCCGGCATAAAACATGTGCCAAATCACGATGCGGATCATACGGATGATCCGCTGTGGCGACCCCTAACGGGAGCAGCCGAAAGAAGAAGAAGATTAAGGGGATAATTGCTTGGGGTCTCCATGCTGCTTCTAAGATCAGCATCACGTGACTCAGATTGCTTGGTCTGAGATTAGATAGTCACGTGATGCCTATGAGCGCAGCACTAGGCTGCTTTGCGACTTCCAATCTGCATGGTATAGCATGGTAATTAGATGCACATCCGGCAGGGAGATATCAAAGTGGTCGATAGCTGAGGTTGCTTTGACGTGAGAAACCAGATTTGAACCAGGCAACTTGAACAGTCTGATGACTTTAACACTATATAATAATAATAATGATGATACTGTATGTGTGTATATAATTTTTTTACCTCCGCCACCAAAGGTGAATGGGGGTTATGTTTACACTTGTGTCTGTTTGTCTGTCTGTTTGTCTGCGAGCAAAATATCTCAAACATTTGTGGACGGATTCGGATGGAACTTGGTGGACAGGTTGGGTCTGTGACAAGGACAAATTGTTTCATTTTTGGTGAGGATGCAAAACTGGATCCGGATTGGAGGATTTTTAAATTTTGTAAATCGTTCTTCACGATTGAGAGATGAGGCCAGAAACTATACATATCATAATATTTCAAAAAGTTATGGATGGATTATGACAAAACCGGGTGGATAAGTTGGTTAAGTGACAAGGCCAAGCCAATTAGATAGATATCGGTTCAGGTCAGGATGCAGATGTGGCCAATCGGTGGGATACAAAACCTGAACTGTTCAGCCTGGTGGAGGTATGCGCACTACCGACTACCGATCTACTTATCGTTGTGTTAATTTACGGAGAGATCTCTCGTACAATCACAAAACTCATTTTAGTTCCGGATTTCTCCTTTCTGTTTCTCTTTCCCTTGATTCGTCATCCAATCTGACATCAATGATGAAATGTTGGGTTATGCAAATCAAGCATTTGCTAAACATACTCTTCATGACACGTAAAGTCAAATATTATACAGGTCGAGCCAAAACCTTGAATTTGAAATCTTATTTTTGTCTCGCTAATGACACCTCAAAGCACAAGCATGTTCAAGGTTGAAGCTTTTAAAATACGGGCTTGTCGTTTAAATTCCTGCTTCGGTGTCATTTCAAACAATCTTGTTTTGTAAATTTAAGATAAAGCACTATATAGCCCTTGATCTTGAGGTTTTAAAACCACAAAGTATAAAAGTCAGACATTATGCTTTGTTGTTGGGGAACATAAAGGATATAGCCATTTCCAGAGGACCGCACACTCACCACAGCGACTGACCGAATGGCTCCAATTGCCATCTGGCAGGCACTTGAGCACGTGAGCACCAACCACAGCCCAGCCTGGACGACACACCACCTCGAGCTCGTAGTCAACGGGCAAAACCGAAATATTGAGCACAACAGATTTTTTCATTGAAGGAAAGCGCAGGCCACCCATCACCGGAGGTGTCGGCTTCTTGCATCCTGGGGAGGGTGTTACAGCAAGGGTTGCAGGGACAAAGGGTCCACAAAAGGTAGAACAACACAAGATAATTGTGGACACATGTTAAATCATTACCAAACGATGATGTATGATTACGAACCTATTCATGTCAGAGTAAAAAAAAAAAAAAAACAAAAAAAAAACCAGAAGATTTTCATAAAAGCCGACCACTCTATTACGTGGCCAACATCGCTTGACATTTAACCTGGACTAAATTCCCCCATAATCATTAGTCTTTCCTGACCACCTGCCATAAACTTTGTATCCTAGGATGACAGGCTGAGTCAACCCCACCTGGTGTTAATTCAGCAGCCAGCGGGGCTCAAACTCGAGACCCTAAGATCCCAAGCCAGTCACCCAAACCCTTGCGTGACAAGTGTGACAGAGTGACAGATCTGTAGTGATTTCATCTGATTCTATTGGCTGGATGACGTCATGAACTTTACCCAAGTGACCAATTATTTCAATCTTCATCTGTACGCATCGTCACTTCCTCTCGTCCACCATTTGTCGTCACCCCCAAATCAATCGGGAGGCATATTTGCTTTCCAATTCGCTCTTCAACTTCTTACTGTGAGATTTTTTTCGGTACTTTCGACTATTTTGAATGGTACGATTCGATCCGGATCGTTTTCATTCGCATACAGGGTGTCCACAAATTACCGTTCCACATTCAGACCGGAATAAAAACAAGCTCAAATGAGCTCAGATCCTCATCCTCTAAATGATGACGTCATAAAAACGAATATGACGTCATTGTGATGTATCAGGTTTGCGATAAATTATATCTGTGCTAATGCCCGGATTGATTCCCGCAAACAAAATTCAAACAGCTTGCCTAGTTTCGGAGATAATTTTTTAGGTGATTTCCATTAGCGGAGATATTTTGACGTCATAACTCTTTTTTTTCTCGGAGGAATTTTCAAAATCGGAGATGGTTTACTGTCTGCGCGGGGTATTGTTACATTTTCATGCCAAGTTTCAGGAAGTTTCGATGAAAACTGTAGGATGTGAAACAAAAAAAGTCCACAAGAACAACAACGTGAGTTAGACTTCGAGATCGTCCACGAGGATCTAAAAATTGAGACAAGCTTTTTAAAATTCTGGTTATTCCTCTAACTTGACACCTAAATTGTGGGGTTTTTTTGCAAATACCACTTGAAATTCACAGGTTGATTAAAAAAATAATAATAATAATAATAATAATAATAATAATAATAATAATAAAGCAACAGTGAACCATGTGGCCAAAAACAATGCAGCACGCAAAGGGTTAACCAAACGTGGCAAAAACGCTCTTGGAAAGGTTGACTTTTTTAGTGCATAAATAACATTTCTCAAAGTTTTATTTACTATTTTTGTTTCCAGTTGTCGCCTGTGACGCGTGACGTCACATTTACTGCGAATAGCGTCCCCACCATAAAGAGCAGTGTTGCCTGGTTTATAGACACCGGGTGATGATTTCGATAAATGTTTGATAATAAAAACTTTGTGAGAAATGTTCATCCCATTCACAAGTATCAAACCACATCATTGCATTCCATTTCATTCATTTTTAGATCCTCCTGGAGGATCTCTAAGTCTTACTCACGTTGTTGTTCTTGTGGACTTTTTTGTTTCACATCCTACAGTTTTCATCGAAACTTCCTGAAACTTGGCATGTGTATGTAAAAATACCCTGCGCAGACAGTAACCATCTCCGATTTTGAAAATTCCTCCTAGAAAAAAAAGTTATGACGTCAAAATATCTCTGCTAATGGAAATCGCCAAAAAATTATCTCCGAAACTAGGCAAGCTTTTTGAATTCTGTTTGCGGGAATCGAACAGGGCATTATCACAGATAATTTATCGCAAACCTGATACATCACAATGACGTCATATTCGTTTTTATGACGTCATCATTAAGAGGACGAGGATCTTAGCTCATTTGAGCCAGTTTTAAATCTCGTAGCAAATCTGTGACCGCAGCACGCAAAGGGTTAAAAAGAAAAAAAAAATCCACTTTCGATTCCTACCAACCTCTTTTTTTTATCACCTTCCACTTGCCATGTTTGCCGAACTGCTAAGCCAACAGCAGGCTTGTGCAATCTCTGCCCTCTATCCACACAGAATCCTCCACATTAATAATTAATTACATCTCCTTCAATCACCCCCTTTCTCTCAATATAATATTGTCTTTTACCCAGATTGCTACACCCTCTCCTATTTCCTGTTTTCTTTCAAACCTACATACATCCTGTAGCCTTGTAGTCCTGTCCTCCAAGCTTTCACCTCATTACACCAGGAAGTCCTTGGATGGAATCAACGGGATGTTGATCGAGGTATGCGAACCTCCGTGAGAAAGCAAGGAGAAGCTGACATTTACTGGCATTCACCCTTCATTGGAACAAAAGAGAGGATCCCAATGCTTTCAGCCCTTGGAGCAACCTGCTGCGTGTCTGCTTGTGATTCACGAGTGTGTATTTTAAATGCTTCGGTGCTACGATTGCCGGTTCCGAGCAGCGCTCCATATACTGCAAGTCCATCACACGTACTGTATGTACATCTACAGGTATCAGTAACCCCATTATGTCCTCATCACCGACATGCACGTTCGAGTTAGTATTGAGAGCAATGGACAGACGGCATGCATTTTTCATTTATAACAAGTAACCCACCCTCTTGACGACCCTTTCCGCGGACAACACCAGCCCGCAAGAACATGGCGAGGAGCAGTAGGAAGTTCATGGAGCTGCTGGGATGGAGAGGAAACATGAAAGACAGAACTGGCAGGATGAGGGAGAAAGAAAAACAGCATTTAATGCAACAAGCCGTTTCATTTGCGATCAATTTCTGAACGTCACCAAATTATTGGCCTGTGGGCACAAGTGGCAATCGCTGAAACGAAAATATAACTTCAGATTTGTTACTTTGCATTGCAATGCCACCCTTCCAACATTGTAATACTGTACAACTAAAATAAATAAACAAATAAATCAAGCCTTCATGGTTGCCATAGTGACAAGATGAGGTTGCCATGACATCAACACACGTCTATTAACCCTTGCGCTTCCACGCTAAATGAGCTATTTGCTTTGGTCGCTCCGTCACAAGTGAAGAACCTCGAAATAAAACAGCAGCGTTGTGGATTTTGCAGCTGCTCAGTCACATGATCACTGATGGAACAGTTGAGGTTTTTGAGTTGAGGAATTTTTGAGTTGAGGAATTTCAGAAAAAAATCATTCACAAGAGTTAAATTCCCTCGATAATTCCCTCCGCCTCGATAAAATGTGGACGGAGGTTGTCTTTTCATCCCCGTCTGTCTATCTTTCTGTTTGTCTGCCTGTGAACAGGATATTTCAAAAAGTTGCGCATGGATTCGGACGAACTTTGGTGGAGAAGTTGGGTGTGTGACGAGGAAGAATTGATTAGATTTTGGTGAAGATCCACATCAAGATATAACAAGATTTTTTAATGATTCTTCACCATTGAGAGATGGGGCCAAAAACGATATAACACTGCGTAGCATGATATTTCAAAAAGTTATGGACGGATTATGACAAAACTTGGTGGATGATTTGGGTCGGTGAAAAGAACAAACGGATTAGATTTGGTTAATGTACGGATCAGATCCAGCTGATCAGTGGGATACAAAATGTAAACTGTACAGCCTGGCGGAGGTATGGGCTCGACTAAGTGCTGTTCTCGTTCATTACGTATTCACAAGCTAACAAGTAATCAAATTTTAAATCCTCTATTCATAACAATATTTTTGCAGCAATGAATCAGGCAATAACTTGTACATGTATTGCATGTAGAACTAGAAGGGCACTCGGTAGAGTGCATACCTCCGCCCCATCATGCCTGATCCACGACAATATATCTGGCCAATACATTTTTGAAATACATATCGTTTTTGGCCCGATCTCTCAATGGTGAAGAATCACTTGAAAAATTCGAGTAGCCAGATCCGGATCCGAATCTTCACAAAATCGAATCGGTTCGTCCTTGTCACACACACACACACCCAACTTGTCCACAAAATTTAATGCGGATCCATCAACAACTTTCTGAGATATCCTGTACACAAATAGACAAGAACTAGAGGGGGAGCATTCGGTAAAGTGCAAACCCCCCCGCCACCAATACTGCTGAGTCACTCAAGTGAACCTGATATCCTATTCATTCAATTTGACGTCAACAGTGCTCACGGAGTTAAGGTTTGCAACTTTCCCTTTTACTTTTAACTTTTACATACTCAATTCATTCGTCAAAACTAGATTCCTTGAGACAGAAATTGATTTTACGTGGATATATCCACCTGAAGTTCCAAAATCAGCCACAATGATAATTTTGACATGTTTTTTAGTTGGAAATCACTTATAACATGTAGAAATGCAAGAAAAAAATCGAATTTTTTCTGAAAAAAAAAGTTGCAAAATTTTGTTTTTTTTTCTCCAACAATTTTTTTTTTTGGGGGGGGGGTTGGAAATCACTTAAAACATGTAGAAATGCAAAAACAAAAATTCAAATATGTTTTCAAAATGGCCGCCATAGCGGCCATATTGGACTTTGAACCAAGTCCAAAATCTAATGACATGATCCTTGGACCATACCTTATCCCCCCACCAAGTTTCGTCGAAGTCCGTCAAGGAGTTTTTCCGTAATACTGTTCACAAACAAACAAACAAGCAGTCATAGACTGGTACTTACGAAATCATCAACTTGACTTCTGACCTTGTCTATTAAAAGCTGTATCTGGAGAAGGGAGCGAAGCAAACCAGAAGTTTCTACGATGATTCTGTACCAAACCATCAAAAATCGAATGTTTGACCTCACTGTGACCTTGACCTTTGACTGATTTTGACCAAAATCTAATCAGCACTAGCCATCACCCTCCTGAATCACGTGGTGTAATTTGACATTGGTAGCTTCTTCCGTTCTCGAATTATCGTGCCTACAAACAAACAAACAGAAATGGAAGTCATGAATATACTTACGAAATCTTTAGATTTTGTAAGTAACAAACAGAAACGGAAGGCATCAATATACTTACGAAATCTTTAGATTCGTCAACTTGACAAATAGTCAAATAGACAAAATCGTCAACTTGACCTCTGACCTTGTCTAATAAAAGCTGTCTCCGGAGAAGGTAGCGAAGCAAACCAGAAGGTTCTACGATAATTCTGTACCAAACCTTTCATAAAATATCCGATTTTTACCAGAATTTCAACAACCGAGTGTTAAGCATACTTAACCGTTACCAAAAAGTGAAAACAGAATTGCGATCCGAGTTAAAACGAACTCGTAACGACGACCGAAGCAAAAATCTCCATTTCTCCACGCAATTATTTAATATGATTTTATCAAAGTCACAAAACCGTAATATTTGGCCATCCACCAACAATCTTTAGCTAATCCGATGGCTTAGCGAGTCAGGCATGCGACGATAACCTTTATTGGGATAAAAAATGACTTTTAAACACCACCTTTATCGAAAACACCATCAGCGCACACACGCAAAACCTTTACGTGACTCAACGCCGCGTCTGCTCGAGCGCGCTGCACCACGTGACGAGCCGTGACGCGGCGATTGAAATATTTTTTATACAATCTTAAAACGTCTCCAAAACATCCGATTTTTACCAGAATTTCGACAACCGAGTGTTAAGCGTCCTAAGCGATCGCAAAAACCGAAGACAAAATTAAAATCGAAGTTAAAACGAACTCGTAACGTCGACCGAAGCAAAAATACTCCATTTCTCCACATGAATTTACGGAATTATGTTTGACCTCACTGTGACCTTGACCTTTGACCGATTTTGACCAAAATCTAATCAGCGCTAGCCATCACCCTCCCGAATCAGGTGGTGTAATTTGACATTGGTAGCTTCTTCCGTTCTCGAGTTATCGTGCCTACAAACAAACAAACAAACAAACAAAAAACACACATAGGACGGAAGTCATCAATATACTTACGAAATCTTGAGATTTCGTAAGTAACAAACAAACAGACAGACAGAAAGGGGTGAAAACATAACCTCCTTCACCTTCGGTGGCGGAGGTAATAAGACGACAGACAGACAGACTTGAACCAATGCTTATCATCACGTTTCGCTTCGCGTGTGCGGGGTAACTAGAAAGGCAGTCGGTAGAGCACATACCTCTACCAGACTCAACAGTTTCTTCTTTTAATATACATACAATGTCGAGGCTCATATAAGAACTAACACACAGAACGTACAACAAGGGGCGCAGGAGACAAGAGGGGTGGGAGAGGGAAGCACAAAACAGTGGGGAAGAGAGACATAAGGAGATCTGTGAAAGGGAGAGGAATGGGGTGGGGAACATGGGGTAAACAAGATGGACACGACAGGGACTTTCAGGAAGGAAAGCAGGGAATTTGAAGGAGGTGGGTTTGGCGTGGATTAACGGGGGTTTGGGGTGGATTAACGGGGGCTTGGGGTGGATTAATGGTCTATGTTTTGTACCCCATTGATGGGTCGGATGTGCATCCCGACCTTAATCAAAATCGAATCGGCTTGTTCTTGTCACCTGACCAACTCATCCACCAAGTTTTGTTATTACTCGTCCATAACTTTTTGAGATATCACGATGTATCTTGTTTTGGCCCCATCTCTCAATGGTGAAGAATCACTTTGAAAAATATAATATCTGGATCTGGATCTTCTCCAACATCTAATCGATTAGTCCTCGTCACACACCCAACCTGTACACCAAGTTTCCGCCAAATCTGTCCATAACTTTTTGAGATAATATCGTGCTCACAGACAGACAGACAAAACAAACAGACAGACAGACAGACAGACAGACAGGGGTGAAAACATAACCTCCGTCCACTTTTGGTGGCAGAGAGAACAACCACATTAAGGAGACGATGGACAGCTCGGTAAAGTCTATTGGATTTAAACTTGGGATCTCAACGTGGTTGACCATGTGATCAGAGGGGAACCTCAAACTGACAAACTTCAAGACTTGTAACTCGTGAAGCTTTGCACTCCGGCCACCAAAAAACACTCCACCCCTCAAAACGCACTGTGATGTGTGCCGGGGTGGTTCTGATATGTCCTCCACCAGACGGAGGTCTCTCTGGGTTAACCTGAGGAGGTCCCTTCGGGTGGGTTCCTGGAATGTCCTGTAGCTAAGAGATAGGGATGGGCCAGGCATCTGCCTGGGAGATGCACAGATGCCAACCCTCCCGATTTCATCGGGAGGCTTCCGAAAATTCACCCAAACTCCCGCCCTTACGATCACTATCCTTATCCTCCCGAAATTTTGATATTTTTGCACTGTTCACTAATCAGAATGTACTCGTATGAGAATTGAATGAAAAGCATCGTCTGCTACGTATAGCATGTGGTAACTCCATAACGTTCGCTGCTACCAAATTGTACGTAAAAAATTGCAAATTCAAATGAGGAGCAGCGAAACATTGGGTCTGGATCTCGCTTATGCGATCATGCACTGAGATTTAGTGCATGCGGTATGTATGCACAGTGTATATGCATGCGATACGCTCACTGCATGCAGCTGGGCCCCGTACCAGCCCGGCGGTCGCGACCACCGTGCGGTGTTTAACAGCCGCTAGAGTTCTACGAGTCGCGCTGCAGCTGTGGAACATCGACTTCGAAGTTACCGATGCTTCAAGCCCTCGATGTTGATTACGAAATGGCAGAAAAGAAGCTTACGAAGACCAATAAATGGTCTCAGAAGTACAAGACCGAATACAGTCTCCAATACCCGTGTATTCGAAAGTCTGAAAGAGGAATTCATCATGCGTATTGTACAGTATGCAGCGTTGATATTTCAGTTGAGCACGGAGGTCGCGATGATATTCGGAAGCACGTTGGAAGCAAACGGCACACGGACATTGCAAAGGAGAGATCTTCGAGCACGAGTACCGGTACACTTCTGAATTATTTCACCAAACAAGGGACAAGCGAGGAAGAGGATGTTACCCGAGCGGAACTTCTCTTTAGTGGATTTATTGTGGAACATAACTTGCCCATATCAGTCTCAGATCATGCTGGACCTCGATTTCAAAAGATGTTTCCAGATTCAAAAGTTGCTTCAAAGTATGGATGTGCAAGAACAAAAAACTTCAGCAATAATTGGTGAGTTGTCAAATGTTACTGCTTCATCTATTGCCGATATTGCTAGACTTGCTCCATTTAGCCTAGCTACAGACGGTAGCAATGACAGTGGTGAAGCCCAGCTATATCCTGTCCTGATTTCGTACTATGACAACAGTGCTGGGATTGTGAAGCAAGGTTTGCTAAGTTTGCCTGCGTGCAAACAAGATTCCACTGGAGAAAACATTTTCAAACTGCTTGATCATGAGTTCAGTGACAGGAAAATTCCGTGGGGAAATTGTGTTTCCTTTTGTGCTGATAATGCCTCTGTCATGGTGGGCAAGCACAAAGGAGTCGCTGCTTATATCCACAAACAAAATCCAGAGTGCTACATCATGGGATGCCCTTGCCATATGATGCACAATACGTGCAAGAAGGCGGCTCAGGCCTTACCCATTGAATTAGATGACTTTCTCATCGATATTTACTACTACTTGGACAAAAGTAGTAAACGCGTCAAAGGAGTGAAAGCACTGCAAGAACTCTGTGATGCCCCGACACACAAGATTCTGAAGCATGTCGCAACAAGGTGGCTGTCCCTTGGTCAGTGCCTAGACAGGCTGATTGAACAGTGGGAGCCACTTCGCCTCTTCTTCAAAGAAGAAGTACGAAGAAAAATGCAACCAACTGTAGCCAAGACTCTAACAACGAGCAAGAAGGATGGCACTGTATCTACTGCCAGTACTGGCACTGCAGGATCAAGCACTAGTGGAGCAGCATTCACCACTACCACTGCAGTATCTGCTGCGATGAAGACAGCAGGGACAGCACCAAAACCAATGCTGAGAGCAGGTAGCATCACCGGCCCTTCATCACGTTCATCTACAAAGCAGATCCCTTCAGAGTCGAGAAAGACTGTGATAGTCCCATCTACAGGCAAAGAAGGACCCAAGTTAAGTTCTGCTTTTGCCAAATCACTTGATAGAAGCTCAGCAAAACCTTCGAATCAGAGGTCTTCTTCCTTGGCTGCACCTACCTCAAGCTCTCTCCTCAAACGTAAAATTGGATCTGGTACTACGAGTCTGACCTCTTCTGCTGGCAGTAAACGCAAGTGTGATCGCCCTGCGGCTAAGTGTACTACGAGTTCTACAACTAAAAGCGCATCTTCCTCAAACACTGTGCAGGAATCTAGAGAAAAACGTGTCAACAGGATGTTCTTGTCTCCACAAACAAAACTCTATTGTTTCTTCCTTCGATATGCTAACAAGCTTTTTGAGAAGGGAATCTTCTGCTCCAAAGAGACGAACCCTGTATTCATCTCCTGCACGGAGAATTGAATGGTCTTCTGAAAGATATCTACGTACGGTTTTTGAAACCATCGGTGTCATCGGTTGCTCTGGTAAATGTACCCTTCTCTGACAGAAATCATCAGAAGAATGATGAGGACCTCATGATTGGGAACGATGCCAAACTGTATATAAGGGAACAAAGGAGTCTCAAGAAATCCACCTTCACTCTGAGTGAGTCAGACATCCAAGGTTTCTTCAGTGCAGTTCGCTCATATTATGTGAAAGCCTGCAATTACATCTTCAAAACCTGGCCGCTAGATGATGAATTAGCCAAGCATGCTCAGGTGCTGGATGTTAAGCTACACCAAGAAGTGGGGTTTGACTGTGGAGTTTTTCATCAAGAAATTCCCCTGTCTGTTCAGTGGCGGTGATAGTGACATAGACAGTTTTGAGAGTGAATTCGCTCACTACCAGGCACACGCCTCCATAGCTACAATTGCTACTGAGACAGTGAGAGTGGATGAGCAGTGGCATCGGATTTCACAGCTCACAGATCCCTGCACTGGTGCCAAGAAGTATCCTAATTTGAGCAAAGTGATGAAGGGAATCTTGGTCATTCCTCATTCGAACGCATCATGTGAGCGGGCACTCAGTCTTGTACGGAAGAATCATACTGAATTTCGTCCCAATTTGAGTGTCAAAACCCTGGAAGCTCTCTTAATTGAAAAACTAGCTCAAAGCACCCCTTGCTACCAGAGAGAATACAGCAAAGACATAATCAGAAGGGCTAAAAGAGCCACACAGCTGTCACTCAGCAAAGCTGCCATGGAAAAAGCAAGCAGCAGTAGTACCAGCCAGTAAGGTAAGAAAAATATTGCTTCTTTTGTGCTTTTTGTTAATCTTTGATTGTCCCCTAACTTACTAATATTAACATACATGTAACATTAAAAAGTGCACAATTTTCCCCTTTTTTGTTCAAAAAGTGGGAATTCTTAACATGTTAAATGCTCCAAAATAGGGCTCAGAGGGCACTAGAGAGCGTCTAGAACCCCAGAGCTTCCAGGGCCCTAAGGCGGGCCCTGGACCTCGCCGCAAGGGTCGAGCGCTCCGCGCTCGAGATGTGCGCTTTGCGCACATTATTTGGTGTCGGTTGCAAATCCTCCCTAATTCTGATTTCCAAAAGTTGGCATCTCTGGAGATGGCTGGATGGAGGCCCCTGGAGTACCGGCAGAAAAGTGGACACAGCGACACACTGTGGTGGATGCTCCACATGTATGTATGTAACTCATGAAGCGGACACATAAATACACTTTAAAAATAAACAACAAGTATAAATTGGCATCGCCACTATGCAGTTTCACAACCGGTTTTCCTGGCAGTATGATTTGAAATCATGTGGATGTAAAAACATCTCATGATATCCTTTTCAAGAGATCTTGGAGCTCGGACCATGACGACATACACCCAACAATTGTGTCAATTACTTTACATGTGGTATGATAGATTACTCAGTGTAATGTGTGGACTCTCGTGAAAACATGCTCTGGACTCTCATTAGAACAAAATGCGGTCAGATGACTCGCACCATGACTATTACATAATACTCTCAGGCAAGTCCAGTCACATGACTCGCACATTGACTCTTACATGTCACTCTAAGTAAGTCCAGTCACATGACTCGCACATTGACTCTTACATGTCACTCTAAGTAAGTCCAATCACATGACTCGCACCATGACTATTACATAATACTCTCAGGCAAGTCCAGTCACATGACTCGCATATTGACTCTTACATGTCACTCTAAGTAAGTCCAGTCACATGACTCGCACATTGACTCTTACATGTCACTCTAAGTAAGTCCAATCACATGACTCGCACCACGACTATTACATAATACTCTCAGGCAAGTCCAGTCACATGACTCGCACATTGACTCTTACATGCTACGCTAAGTAAGTCGGGTCACATGACTCGTAGCATGACTATTACATGCCACTCTAAGTAAGTCCGGTCACATGACTCGTACCATGACTATTACATGCCACTCTAAGTAAGTCCGGTCACATGACTCGTACCATGACTATTACATGCCACTCTAAGTAAGTCCGGTCACATGACTCGTACCATGACTATTACATGCCACTCTAAGTAAGTCCGGTCACATGACTCGGACCATGACTATTACATGCCACTCTAAGGAAGTCCGGTCACATGACTCGTACCATGACTATTACATGCCACTCTAAGTAAGTCCGGTCACATGACTCGTACCATGACTATTACATGCCACTAAGTAAGTCCGGTCACATGACTCGTACCATGACTATTACATGCCACTCTAAGTAAGTCCGGTCACATGACACACCATGACTATTACATGCCACTCTAAGGCAAGTCAGGTCACATGACCAGTACCATGACTATTACATGCCACTCTCAGGCAAGTCCGGTGACACGACTCACACCATGACTATTACATGCCACTCTCAGGCAAGTCCGGTAACACGACTCGTACCATGACTCGCACCATGACTATTACATGCCACTCTAAGGCAAGTCAGGTCACATGACTCGCACCATGACTATTACATGCCACTCTCAGGCAAGTCCGGTGACACGACTCATACCATGACTATTACATGCCACTCTCAGTAAGTCCGGTCACATGACTCGTACATGCCACTCTAAGGCAAGTCAGGTCACATGACTAGCACCATGACTATAACATGCCATTCTAAGTAAGTCCGGTCACATGACTCGAACCATGACTATTACATGCCACTCTAAGGCAAGTCAGTTAACATGACGAGTACCATGACTATTACATGCCACTCTCAGGCAAGTCCGGTAACACGACTCATACCATGACTATTACATGCCACTCTCAGTAAGTCCGGTCACATGACTCGCACCATGACTATTACATGCCACTCTCAGGCAAGTCCGGTGACACGACTCATACCATGACTATTACATGCCACTCTCAGTAAGTCCGGTCACATGATTCGTACATGCCACTCTAAGGCAAGTCAGGTCACATGACTAGTACCATGACTATAACATGCCACTCTAAGTAAGTCCGGTCACATGACTCGTACCATGACTATTACATGCCACTCTCAGTAAGTCCGGTCACATGACTCGTACATGCCACTCTAAGGCAAGTCAGGTCACATGACTAGTACCATGATTATTACATGCCACTCAAGTAAGTCCGGTCACATGACTCGTACCATGACTATTACATGCCACTAAGTAAGTCCGGTCACATGACTCGTACCATGACTATTACATGCCACTCTGAGTAAGTCCGGTCACATGACTCGTACATGCCACTCTAAGGCAAGTCAGGTCACATGACTCGCACCATGACTATTACATGCCACTCAAAGTCCGGTCACATGACTCGCACCATGACTATTACATGCCACTCCAAGGCAAGTCCGGTTACACGACTTGTACCAGGACTATTACATGCCACTAAGTCCGGTCACATGACTCGTACCATGACTATTACATGCCACTCTAAGGCAAGTCAGTTCACATGACGAGTACCATGACTATTACATGCCACTCTCAGGCAAGTCCGGTAACACGACTCATACCATGACTATTACATGCCACTCTCAGTAAGTCCGGTCACATGACTCGCACCATGACTATTACATGCCACTCTCAGGCAAGTCCGGTGACACAACTCATACCATGACTATTACATGCCACTCTCAGTAAGTCCGGTCACATGATTCGTACATGCCACTCCAAGGCAAGTCAGGTCACATGACTAGTACCATGACGATTACATGCCACTCAAGTAAGTCCGGTCACATGACTCGTACCATGACTATTACATGCCACTAAGTAAGTCCGGTCACATGACTCGTACCATGACTATTACATGCCACTCTCAGTAAGTCCGGTCACATGACTCGTACATGCCACTCCAAGGCAAGTCAGGTCACATGACTAGTACCATCACTATTACATGCCACTCAAGTAAGTCCGGTCACATGACTCGTACCATGACTATTACATGCCACTAAGTAAGTCCGGTCACATGACTCGTACCATGACTATTACATGCCACTCTAAGGCAAGTCATGTCACATGACCAGTACCATGACTATTACATGCCACTCTCAGGCAAGTCCAGTGACATGACTCGCACCATGACTATTACATGCCACTCAAAGTCCGGTCACATGACTCGCACCATGACTATTACATGCCACTCTAAGTAAGTCCTGTCACATGACTCGTACCATGACTATTACATGCCACTCTAAGCAAGTCCGGTGACATGACTCGTACCATGACTATTACATGCCACTCCAAGGCAAGTCCGGTTACACGAGTTGTGCCAGGACTATTACATGCCACTCAAAGTAATTCCGGTCACATGACTTGTACCATGACTATTACATGCCACTCTCAGGCAAGTCAGGTCACATGACTGGTACCATGACTTTTACATGCCACTCGAAGGCAAGTCCGGTCACATGACTCGCACCATGACTATTACATGCCACTCTAAGCAAGTCCGGTCACACGACTCGTACCATGACTATTACATGCCACTCTAAGTAAGTCCGGTCAAAAGGACTCGCACCATGACTATTACATGTCACTCGAAGTAAGTCCGGTCACAGGACTCGCACCATGACTAATACATGCCACTAAGTAAGTCCGGTCACATGAATCGTACCATGACTATTACATGCCACGAAGTAAGTCCGGTCACATGACTATTACATGCCACTCCAAGGCAAGTCCGGTTACACGACTTGTACCAGGACTATTACATGCCACTCTAAGTAAGTCTGGTCACATGACTCGTACCATGACTATTACATGCCACTCTAAGTCCGGTCACATGACTCGCACCATGACTATTACATGCCACTCCAAGTAAGTCCGGTCACATGACTCGTACCATGACTATTACATGCCACTCTAAGTCCGGTCACATGACTCGCACCATGACTATTACATGCCACTCTAAGCAAGTCCGGTCACACGACTCGTACCATGACTATTACATGCCACTCTAAGTAAGTCAGGTCACATGACTCGCACCAGGACTATTACATGCCGCTCTAAGTCCGCTCACATGACTCGTACCATGACTATTACATGCCACTCTAAGGCAAGTCCGGTGACATGACTCGTACCATGACTATTACATGCCACTCTAAGGCAAGTCAGGTCACATGACCAGTACCATGACTATTACATGCCACTCTCAGGCAAGTCCAGTGACACGACTCACACCATGACTATTACATGCCACTCTAAGTCCGGTCACATGACTCGCACCATGACTATTACATGCCACTCAAAGTCCGGTCACATGACTCGCACCATGACTATTACATGCCACTCTAAGTAAGTCCCGTCACATGACTCGTACCATGACTATTACATGCCACTCTAAGCAAGTCCGGTGACATGACTCGTACCATGACTATTACATGCCACTCCAATGCAAGTCCGGTTACACGACTTGTACCAGGACTATTACATGCCACTCAAAGTAATTCCGGTCACATGACTTGTACCATGACTATTACATGCCACTCTCAGGCAAGTCAGGTCACATGACTGGTACCATGACTTTTACATGCCACTCGAAGGCAAGTCCGGTCACATGACTCGCACCATGACTATTACATGCCACTCTAAGCAAGTCCGGTCACACGACTCGTACCATGACTATTACATTCCACTCTAAGTAAGTCTGGTCACATGACTCGCACCATGACTATTACATGTCACTCGAAGTAAGTCCGGTCACAGGACTCGCACCATGACTAATACATGCCACTAAGTAAGTCCGGTCACATGAATCGTACCATGACTATTACATGCCACATGACTATTACATGCCACTCCAAGGCAAGTCCGGTTACACGACTTGTACCAGGACTATTACATGCCACTCTAAGTAAGTCTGGTCACATGACTCGTACCATGACTATTACATGCCACTCTAAGTCCGGTCACATGACTCACACCATGACTATTACATGCCACTCCAAGTAAGTCCAGTCACATGACTCATACCATGACTATTACATGCCACTCTAAGTCCGGTCACATGACTCGCACCATGACTATTACATGCCACTCTAAGCAAGTCCGGTCACACGACTCGTACCATGACTATTACATGCCACTCTAAGTAAGTCAGGTCACATGACTCGCACCAGGACTATTACATGCCGCTCTAAGTCCGCTCACATGACTCGTACCATGACTATTACATGCCACTCTAAGGCAAGTCCGGTGACATGACTCGTACCATGACTATTACATGCCACTCTAAGTCCGGTCACATGACCAGTACCATGACTATTACATGCCACTCTCAGGCAAGTCCAGTGACACGACTCACACCATGACTATTACATGCCACTCTAAGTCCGGTCACATGACTCGCACCATGACTATTACATGCCACTCAAAGTCCGGTCACATGACTCGCACCATGACTATTACATGCCACTCTAAGTAAGTCCCGTCACATGACTCGTACCATGACTATTACATGCCACTCTAAGCAAGTCCGGTGACATGACTCGTACCATGACTATTACATGCCACTCCAAGGCAAGTCCGGTTACACGACTTGTACCAGGACTATTACATGCCACTCAAAGTAATTCCGGTCACATGACTTGTACCATGACTATTACATGCCACTCTCAGGCAAGTCAGGTCACATGACTGGTACCATGACTTTTACATGCCACTCGAAGGCAAGTCCGGTCACATGACTCGCACCATGACTATTACATGCCACTCTAAGCAAGTCCGGTCACACGACTCGTACCATGACTATTACATGCCACTCTAAGTAAGTCTGGTCACATGACTCGCACCATGACTATTACATGTCACTCGAAGTAAGTCCGGTCACAGGGCTCGCACCATGACTAATACATGCCACTAAGTAAGTCCGGTCACATGAATCGTACCATGACTATTACATGCCACATGACTATTACATGCCACTCCAAGGCAAGTCCGGTTACACGACTTGTACCAGGACTATTACATGCCACTCTAAGTAAGTCTGGTCACATGACTCGTACCATGACTATTAGATGCCACTCTAAGTCCGGTCACATGACTCGCACCATGACTATTACATGCCACTCTAAGTAAGTCCAGTCACATGACTCGTACCATGACTATTACATGCCACTCTAAGTCCGGTCACATGACTCGCACCATGACTATTACATGCCACTCTAAGCAAGTCCGGTCACACGACTCGTACCATGACTATTACATGCCACTCTAAGTAAGTCAGGTCACATGACTCGCACCATGACTATTACATGCCGCTCTAAGTCCGCTCACATGACTCGTACCATGACTATTACATGCCACGAAGTCCGGTCACATGACTCGTACCATGACTATTACATGCCACTCTAAGGCAAGTCCGGTGACATGACTCGTACCATGACTATTACATGCCACTCCAAGGCAGGTCCAGTTACACGACTTGTACCAGGACTATTACATGCCACTCCACGTAAGTCCGGTCACATGACTCGTACCATGACTATTACATGCCTCTCTCAGGCAAGTCCGGTCACATGACTCGCACCATGACTATTACATGCCACTCTCAGTAAGTCCGGTCACATGACTCGTACATGCCACTCTAAGGCAAGTCAGGTCACATGACTCGTACCATGACTATTACATGCCACTCTAAGGCAAGTCAGGTCACATGACCAGTACCATGACTATTACATGCCACTCTCAGGCAAGTCCAGTGACACGACTCACACCATGACTATTACATGCCACTCAAATTCCGGTCACATGACTCGCACCATGACTATTACATGCCACTCTAAGCAAGTCCGGTCACACGACTCGTACCATGACTATTACATGCCACTCTAAGTAAGTCTGGTCACATGACTCGCACCATGACTATTACATGTCACTCGAAGTAAGTCCGGTCACAGGACTCGCACCATGACTAATACATGCCACTAAGTAAGTCCGGTCACATGAATCGTACCATGACTATTACATGCCACATGACTATTACATGCCACTCCAAGGCAAGTCCGGTTACACAACTTGTACCAGGACTATTACATGCCACTCTAAGTAAGTCTGGTCACATGACTCGTACCATGACTATTACATGCCACTCCAAGGCAAGTCCGGTTACACGACTTGTAGCAGGACTATTACATGCCACTCAAAGTAAGTCCGGTCACATGACTTGTACCATGACTATTACATGCCACTCTCAGGCAAGTCAGGTCACATGACTGGTACCATGACTTTTACATGCCACTCGAAGGCAAGTCCGGTCACATGACTCACACCATGACTATTACATGCCACTCTAAGCAAGTCCGGTCACACGACTCGTACCATGACTATTACATGCCACTCTAAGTAAGTCCGGTCACATGACTCGCACCATGACTATTACATGTCACTCAAAGTAAGTCCGGTCACAGGACTCGCACCATGACTAATACATGCCACTAAGTAAGTCCGGTCACATGAATCGTACCATGACTATTACATGCCACGAAGTAAGTCCGGTCACATGACTATTACATGCCACTCCAAGGCAAGTCCGGTTACACGACTTGTACCAGGACTATTACATGCCTCTCTCAGGCAAGTCCGGTCACATGACTCATACCATGACTATTACATGCCACTCTAAGTAAGTCCGGTCACATGACTCGTACCATGACTATTACATGCCACTAAGTCCGGTCACATGACTCTTACCATGACTATTACATGCCACTCTAAGGCAAGTCAGTTCACATGACGAGTACCATGACTATTACATGCCACTCTCAGGCAAGTCCGGTAACACGACTCATACCATGACTATTACATGCCACTCTCAGTAAGTCCTGTCACATGACTCGCACCATGACTATTACATGCCACTCTCAGGCAAGTCCGGTGACACGACTCATACCATGACTATTACATGCCACTCTCAGTAAGTCCGGTCACATGATTCGTACATGCCACTCTAAGGCAAGTCAGGTCACATGACTAGTACCATGACTATAACATGCCACTCTAAGTAAGTCCGGTCACATGACTCGTACCATGACTATTACATGCCACTAAGTAAGTCCGGTCACATGACTCGTACCATGACTATTACATGCCACTCTGAGTAAGTCCGGTCACATGACTCGTACATGCCACTCTAAGGCAAGTCAGGTCACATGACTCGCACCATGACTATTACATGCCACTCAAAGTCCGGTCACATGACTCGCACCATGACTATTACATGCCACTCCAAGGCAAGTCCGGTTACACGACTTGTACCAGGACTATTACATGCCATTAAGTCCGGTCACATGACTCGTACCATGACTATTACATGCCACTCTAAGGCAAGTCAGTTCACATGACGAGTACCATGACTATTACATGCCACTCTCAGGCAAGTCCGGTAACACGACTCATACCATGACTATTACATGCCACTCTCAGTAAGTCCGGTCACATGACTCGCACCATGACTATTACATGCCACTCTCAGGCAAGTCCGGTGACACGACTCATACCATGACTATTACATGCCACTCTCAGTAAGTCCGGTCACATGATTCGTACATGCCACTCCAAGGCAAGTCAGGTCACATGACTAGTACCATGACGATTACATGCCACTCAAGTAAGTCCGGTCACATGACTCGTACCATGACTATTACATGCCACTAAGTAAGTCCGGTCACATGACTCATACCATGACTATTACATGCCACTCTCAGTAAGTCCGGTCACATGACTCGTACATGCCACTCCAAGGCAAGTCAGGTCACATGACTAGTACCATGACTATTACATGCCACTCAAGTAAGTCCGGTCACATGACTCGTACCATGACTATTACATGCCACTAAGTAAGTCCGGTCACATGACCAGTACCATGACTATTACATGCCACTCTCAGGCAAGTCCAGTGACACGACTCACACCATGACTATTACATGCCACTCTAAGTCCGGTCACATGACTCGCACCATGACTATTACATGCCACTCAAAGTCCGGTCACATGACTCGCACCATGACTATTACATGCCACTCTAAGTAAGTCCTGTCACATGACTCGTACCATGACTATTACATGCCACTCTAAGCAAGTCCGGTGACATGACTCGTACCATGACTATTACATGCCACTCCAAGGCAAGTCCGGTTACCCGACTTGTGCCAGGACTATTACATGCCACTCAAAGTAATTCCGGTCACATGACTTGTACCATGACTATTACATGCCACTCTCAGGCAAGTCAGGTCACATGACTGGTACCATGACTTTTACATGCCACTCGAAGGCAAGTCCAGTCACATGACTCGCACCATGACTATTACATGCCACTCTAAGCAAGTCCGGTCACACGACTCGTACCATGACTATTACATGCCACTCTAAGTAAGTCCGGTCACAGGACTCGCACCATGACTATTACATGTCACTCGAAGTAAGTCCGGTCACAGGACTCGCACCATGACTAATACATGCCACTAAGTAAGTCCGGTCACATGAATCGTACCATGACTATTACATGCCACGAAGTAAGTCCGGTCACATGACTATTACATGCCACTCCAAGGCAAGTCCGGTTACACGACTTGTAGCAGGACTATTACATGCCACTCTAAGTAAGTCTGGTCACATGACTCGTACCATGACTATTACATGCCACTCTAAGTCCGGTCACATGACTCGCACCATGACTATTACATGCCACTCCAAGTAAGTCCGGTCACATGACTCGTACCATGACTATTACATGCCACTCTAAGTCCGGTCACATGACTCGCACCATGACTATTACATGCCACTCTAAGCAAGTCCGGTCACACGACTCGTACCATGACTATTACATGCCACTCTAAGTAAGTCAGGTCACATGACTCGCACCAGGACTATTACATGCCGCTCTAAGTCCGCTCACATGACTCGTACCATGACTATTACATGCCACTCTAAGTAAGTCCCGTCACATGACTCGTACCATGACTATTACATGCCACTCTAAGCAAGTCCGGTGACATGACTCGTACCATGACTATTACATGCCACTCCAAGGCAAGTCCGGTTACACGACTTGTACCAGGACTATTACATGCCACTCAAAGTAATTCCGGTCACATGACTTGTACCATGACTATTACATGCCACTCTCAGGCAAGTCAGGTCACATGACTGGTACCATGACTTTTACATGCCACTCGAAGGCAAGTCCGGTCACATGACTCGCACCATGACTATTACATGCCACTCTAAGCAAGTCCGGTCACACGACTCGTACCATGACTATTACATGCCACTCTAAGTAAGTCTGGTCACATGACTCGCACCATGACTATTACATGTCACTCGAAGTAAGTCCGGTCACAGGACTCGCACCATGACTAATACATGCCACTAAGTAAGTCCGGTCACATGAATCGTACCATGACTATTACATGCCACTCTAAGTAAGTCTGGTCACATGACTCGTACCATGACTATTACATGCCACTCTAAGTCCGGTCACATGACTCGCACCATGACTATTAGATGCCACTCTAAGTCCGGTCACATGACTCGCACCATGACTATTACATGCCACTCTAAGTAAGTCCAGTCACATGACTCGTACCATGACTATTACATGCCACTCTAAGTCCGGTCACATGACTCGCACCATGACTATTACATGCCACTCTAAGCAAGTCCGGTCACACGTCTCGTACCATGACTATTACATGCCACTCTAAGTAAGTCAGGTCACATGACTCGCACCATGACTATTACATGCCGCTCTAAGTCCGCTCACATGACTCGTACCATGACTATTACATGCCACGAAGTCCGGTCACATGACTCGTACCATGACTATTACATGCCACTCTAAGGCAAGTCCGGTGACATGACTCGTACCATGACTATTACATGCCACTCCAAGGCAGGTCCAGTTACACGACTTGTACCAGGACTATTACATGCCACTCCACGTAAGTCCGGTCACATGACTCGTACCATGACTATTACATGCCTCTCTCAGGCAAGTCCGGTCACATGACTCGCACCATGACTATTACATGCCACTCTCAGTAAGTCCGGTCACATGACTCGTACATGCCACTCTAAGGCAAGTCAGGTCACATGACTAGTACCATGATTATTACATGCCACTCAAGTAAGTCCGGTCACATGACTCGTACCATGACTATTACATGCCACTCTGAGTAAGTCCGGTCACATGACTCGTACATGCCACTCTAAGGCAAGTCAGGTCACATGACTCGCACCATGACTATTACATGCCACTCAAAGTCCGGTCACATGACTCGCACCATGACTATTACATGCCACTCCAAGGCAAGTCCGGTTACACGACTTGTACCAGGACTATTACATGCCACTAAGTCCGGTCACATGACTCGTACCATGACTATTACATGCCACTCTAAGGCAAGTCAGTTCACATGACGAGTACCATGACTATTACATGCCACTCTCAGGCAAGTCCGGTAACACGACTCATACCATGACTATTACATGCCACTCTCAGTAAGTCCGGTCACATGACTCGCAACATGACTATTACATGCCACTCTCAGGCAAGTCCGGTGACACGACTCATACCATGACTATTACATGCCACTCTCAGTAAGTCCGGTCACATGATTCGTACATGCCACTCCAAGGCAAGTCAGGTCACATGACTAGTACCATGACGATTACATGCCACTCAAGTAAGTCCGGTCACATGACTCATACCATGACTATTACATGCCACTCTCAGTAAGTCCGGTCACATGACTCGTACATGCCACTCCAAGGCAAGTCAGGTCACATGACTAGTACCATGACTATTACATGCCACTCAAGTAAGTCCGGTCACATGACTCGTACCATGACTATTACATGCCACTAAGTAAGTCCGGTCACATGACCAGTACCATGACTATTACATGCCACTCTCAGGCAAGTCCAGTGACACGACTCACACCATGACTATTACATGCCACTCTAAGTCCGGTCACATGACTCGCACCATGACTATTACATGCCACTCAAAGTCCGGTCACATGACTCGCACCATGACTATTACATGCCACTCTAAGTAAGTCCTGTCACATGACTCGTACCATGACTATTACATGCCACTCTAAGCAAGTCCGGTGACATGACTCGTACCATGACTATTACATGCCACTCCAAGGCAAGTCCGGTTACACGACTTGTGCCAGGACTATTACATGCCACTCAAAGTAATTCCGGTCACATGACTTGTACCATGACTATTACATGCCACTCTCAGGCAAGTCAGTTCACATGACGAGTACCATGACTATTACATGCCACTCTCAGGCAAGTCCGGTAACACGACTCATACCATGACTATTACATGCCACTCTCAGTAAGTCCGGTCACATGACTCGCAACATGACTATTACATGCCACTCTCAGGCAAGTCCGGTGACACGACTCATACCATGACTATTACATGCCACTCTCAGTAAGTCCGGTCACATGATTCGTACATGCCACTCCAAGGCAAGTCAGGTCACATGACTAGTACCATGACGATTACATGCCACTCAAGTAAGTCCGGTCACATGACTCATACCATGACTATTACATGCCACTCTCAGTAAGTCCGGTCACATGACTCGTACATGCCACTCCAAGGCAAGTCAGGTCACATGACTAGTACCATGACTATTACATGCCACTCAAGTAAGTCCGGTCACATGACTCGTACCATGACTATTACATGCCACTAAGTAAGTCCGGTCACATGACCAGTACCATGACTATTACATGCCACTCTCAGGCAAGTCCAGTGACACGACTCACACCATGACTATTACATGCCACTCTAAGTCCGGTCACATGACTCGCACCATGACTATTACATGCCACTCAAAGTCCGGTCACATGACTCGCACCATGACTATTACATGCCACTCTAAGTAAGTCCTGTCACATGACTCATACCATGACTATTACATGCCACTCTAAGCAAGTCCGGTGACATGACTCGTACCATGACTATTACATGCCACTCCAAGGCAAGTCCGGTTACACGACTTGTGCCAGGACTATTACATGCCACTCAAAGTAATTCCGGTCACATGACTTGTACCATGACTATTACATGCCACTCTCAGGCAAGTCAGGTCACATGACTGGTACCATGACTTTTACATGCCACTCGAAGGCAAGTCCAGTCACATGACTCGCACCATGACTATTACATGCCACTCTAAGCAAGTCCGGTCACACGACTCGTACCATGACTATTACATGCCACTCTAAGTAAGTCCGGTCACAGGACTCGCACCATGACTATTACATGTCACTCGAAGTAAGTCCGGTCACAGGACTCGCACCATGACTAATACATGCCACTAAGTAAGTCCGGTCACATGAATCGTACCATGACTATTACATGCCACGAAGTAAGTCCGGTCACATGACTATTACATGCCACTCCAAGGCAAGTCCGGTTACACGACTTGTACCAGGACTATTACATGCCACTCTAAGTAAGTCTGGTCACATGACTCGTACCATGACTATTACATGCCACTCTAAGTCCGGTCACATGACTCGCACCATGACTATTACATGCCACTCCAAGTAAGTCCGGTCACATGACTCGTACCATGACTATTACATGCCACTCTAAGTCCGGTCACATGACTCGCACCATGACTATTACATGCCACTCTAAGCAAGTCCGGTCACACGACTCGTACCATGACTATTACATGCCACTCTAAGTAAGTCAGGTCACATGACTCGCACCAGGACTATTACATGCCGCTCTAAGTCCGCTCACATGACTATTACATGCCACTCTAAGGCAAGTCCGGTGACATGACTCATACCATGACTATTACATGCCACTCTAAGGCAAGTCAGGTCACATGACCAGTACCATGACTATTACATGCCACTCTCAGGCAAGTCCAGTGACACGACTCACACCATGACTATTACATGCCACTCTAAGTCCGGTCACATGACTCGCACCATGACTATTACATGCCACTCAAAGTCCGGTCACATGACTCGCACCATGACTATTACATGCCACTCTAAGTAAGTCCCGTCACATGACTCGTACCATGACTATTACATGCCACTCTAAGCAAGTCCGGTGACATGACTCGTACCATGACTATTACATGCCACTCCAAGGCAAGTCCGGTTACACGACTTGTACCAGGACTATTACATGCCACTCAAAGTAATTCCGGTCACATGACTTGTACCATGACTATTACATGCCACTCTCAGGCAAGTCAGGTCACATGACTGGTACCATGACTTTTACATGCCACTCGAAGGCAAGTCCGGTCACATGACTCGCACCATGACTATTACATGCCACTCTAAGCAAGTCCGGTCACACGACTCGTACCATGACTATTACATGCCACTCTAAGCAAGTCTGGTCACATGACTCGCACCATGACTATTACATGTCACTCGAAGTAAGTCCGGTCACAGGACTCGCACCATGACTAATACATGCCACTAAGTAAGTCCGGTCACATGAATCGTACCATGACTATTACATGCCACATGACTATTACATGCCACTCTAAGTAAGTCTGGTCACATGACTCGTACCATGACTATTACATGCCACTCTAAGTAAGTCCAGTCACATGACTCGTACCATGACTATTACATGCCACTCTAAGTCCGGTCACATGACTCGCACCATGACTATTACATGCCACTCTAAGCAAGTCCGGTCACACGACTCGTACCATGACTATTACATGCCACTCTAAGTAAGTCTGGTCACATGACTCGTACCATGACTATTACATGCCACTCTAAGTAAGTCCAGTCACATGACTCGTACCATGACTATTACATGCCACTCTAAGTCCGGTCACATGACTCGCACCATGACTATTACATGCCACTCTAAGTAAGTCCAGTCACATGACTCGTACCATGACTATTACATGCCACTCTAAGTCCGGTCACATGACTCGCACCATGACTATTACATGCCACTCTAAGCAAGTCCGGTCACACGACTCGTACCATGACTATTACATGCCACTCTAAGTAAGTCAGGTCACATGACTCGCACCATGACTATTACATGCCGCTCTAAGTCCGCTCACATGACTCGTACCATGACTATTACATGCCACGAAGTCTGGTCACATGACTCGTACCATGACTATTACATGCCACTCTAAGGCAAGTCCGGTGACATGACTCGTACCATGACTATTACATGCCACTCCAAGGCAGGTCCAGTTACATGACTTGTACCAGGACTATTACATGCCACTCCACGTAAGTCCGGTCACATGACTCGTACCATGACTATTACATGCCTCTCTCAGGCAAGTCCGGTCACATGACTCGCACCATGACTATTACATGCCACTCTCAGTAAGTCCGGTCACATGACTCGTACATGCCACTCTAAGGCAAGTCAGGTCACATGACTCGTACCATGACTATTACATGCCACTCTAAGGCAAGTCAGGTCACATGACCAGTACCATGACTATTACATGCCACTCTCAGGCAAGTCCAGTGACACGACTCACACCATGACTATTACATGCCACTCAAAGTCCGGTCACATGACTCGCACCATGGCTATTACATGCCACTCTAAGTAAGTCCTGTCACATGACTCGTACCATGACTATTACATGCCACTTTAAGCAAGTCCGGTGACATGACTCGTACCATGACTATTACATGCCACTCCAAGGCAAGTCCGGTTACACGACTTGTAGCAGGACTATTACATGCCACTCAAAGTAAGTCCGGTCACATGACTTGTACCATGACTATTACATGCCACTCTCAGGCAAGTCAGGTCACATGACTGGTACCATGACTTTTACATGCCACTCGAAGGCAAGTCCGGTCACATGACTCACACCATGACTATTACATGCCACTCTAAGCAAGTCCGGTCACACGACTCGTACCATGACTATTACATGCCACTCTAAGTAAGTCCGGTCACATGACTCGCACCATGACTATTACATGTCACTCGAAGTAAGTCCGGTCACAGGACTCGCACCATGACTAATACATGCCACTAAGTAAGTCCGGTCACATGAATCGTACCATGACTATTACATGCCACGAAGTAAGTCCGGTCACATGACTATTACATGCCACTCCAAGGCAAGTCCGGTTACACGACTTGTACCAGGACTATTACATGCCTCTCTCAGGCAAGTCCGGTCACATGACTCATACCATGACTATTACATGCCTCTCTCAGGCAAGTCCGGTCACATGACTCGTACCATGACTATTAGATGTCGCTCTCAGGTAAGTTGGATCACACGACTCATACCATGACTATTACATGCCTCTCTTAGCCAAGTCCGGTCACATGACTCATTCCATGACTATTACATGCCTCTCTCAGTAAGTCCAGTCACATGACTTGTACCAAGACTATTACATGCCACTCTAAGGCAAGTCCAGTCACATGACTCATACCATGACTATTGCATGCCTCTAAGTAAGTCCGGTCACATGACTTGTACCATGATTATTACATGTCACTCTAAGGCAAGTCCGGTCACATGACTCATACCATGACTATTGCATGCCTCTCTAAGTAAGTCCGGTCACACGATTCGTACCAGGACTATTACATGTCACTCTAAGGCAAGTCCGGTCACATGACTCATACCATGACTATTACATGCCTCTCTAAGTAAGTCCGGTCACATAACTTGTACCATGACTATCACATGTCACTCTAAGGCAAGTCCGGTCACATGACTCATACCATGACTATTACATGCCTCTCTAAGTAAGTCCGGTCACACGACTCGTACCAGGACTATTACATGTCACTCTCAGGCAAGTCCAGTGACACGACTCACACCATGACTATGACATGCCACTCTAAGTCCGGTCACATGACTCGCACCATGACTATTACATGCCACTCAAAGTCCGGTCACATGACTCGCACCATGACTATTTCATGCCACTCTAAGTAAGTCCTGTCACATGACTCGTACCATGACTATTACATGCCACTCTAAGCAAGTCCGGTGACATGACTCGTACCATGACTATTACATGCCACTCTAAGGCAAGTTATGTCACATGACCAGTACCATGACTATTACATGCCACTCTCAGGCAAGTCCAGTGACACGACTCACACCATGACTATGACATGCCACTCTAAGTCCGGTCACATGACTCGCACCATGACTATTACATGCCACTCAAAGTCCGGTCACATGACTCGCACCATGACTATTACATGCCTCTCTAAGTAAGTCCGGTCACACGACTCGTACCAGGACTATTACATGTCACTCTAAGGCTAGTCCGGTCATACGACTTGTTCCATGACTATTAAATACCAAAGGCAAATTTAATGAGAAGAATGTTAAAAGAAAAAATTGGAGAAATCGTAAGATTTTCAAAATACAGGATTCCCGCTCAGTGAATCATAACATTTCCAACAAAACTGTTTTTGTTTCTTTCTGTTCCAATTCCATACATGCTTCATGTTGTGATGTAACCTTGCGAGCAATCGACGTTTTTCACGCCAAGCAGAAATGAAAAGGCGTTTGTAAAACAACAGCATTGTTCTACCCTTCAGCATTCGAGAGGTGTTTGAAAAATTGGAGGAACCGGGAATTCATTGGCAACCTGGAGTGGTGTGTTTTTTAATCTCATTATAAAACTTGTGTGTAAGTTTGTTATATTCCTTAAGTTTCAGGAATCTAACATTGTTTGTTGTTTCATTAATCTAACAACATCCATAACTTTGCTCGTCACATGACATACCACTCCACAATTAAAGATTCTGCAAAAACATCATTGAGATGTGATCAGCGTTTTATGTTATAAAAGAAGGTGCCATATCTTATAAGAAACCCACAAGCACTGGGAGAGTTGGAGACCATGTGTTATGAAGGTACCGAGGTGTGTGCCGATAATCTACAGTAGATGTATGATTAAGGTACCGAGATGAGGTCAGGTATGGGAGCATGCGCCGGAGCAGCACGTTGCTGCGTCCATTTTCCGCCGGTACTCCAGGGGCCATCTGGCCATCCCCCTCAGATGCCTGGCCCATCCCCATCTCCTTGAGATGTTGATCCACCTGCTGCAACCACAAGGCACGTGGTCAGCCCGTTGGTCTTCTCCACTCACGAGGCTCCCTCGCTGAGAGAATCTGGTGAGCAGGATGAGCAGTCAGGAAAACGAGCCACATGTACATACAACTGCAGCTCATGCTCACGGAATATACAGGTAACAAATCTCATCTGATTCTCTCTCAGGCCTACGTCACATTTGCTCTACGGCGAGGATACGGCGGCCGTACGCCCTCTGAATTGACAGAAACGTGTGGTGGCCGCAGAGAAACTGAGGTGGCTTCAGGGAGGCCCTACGCCGTTTGGCTATATTTTATAGGCCGTAGAGTCACCGTGGAATTATAGCGCAGAGTTCTAACTTTTTTTCATTTCTACATTCGCCGTAGCAATTCGACAAGCCAAGCTATGACGCAGATGTGTTCCACGACGACCGTATGTAGGGCGTACGGTGGGCTTGCGTGATTCGTGCAGCTGCCGTAAGCTCTTCTCTATGAAAAATGAATTTTCCCAACCCCCAAAAAATTACGGCGGCCGCACTATTTCCACGGTGGCCGTACGGTGGCCTTGCGGTCTGTGTGACTACCTGCTGGCAACGCAGGGTCCACGCACGGTTCCCCTGCGCCCGCCGTGCACCTACGTACGGCCTCCGTGGCAGTCTGCGTCGACCGTGCGTCCACCGTGCGCTACCGCTAGAGATCGGAGTATAGGTGTTTGCCTATGCCGTGGTGCCCCCAGAATCCCAATTTAATTTGTTCCAGGAGGCTGTTCGGATTGCAAAAAGTTCGGATTCCAAAAATATTTCCCCAATAAGAAATAATGGAGTGAATTAATCCGTTCGTGGATCCAAAGAAAACCCACTTTCAAGACACTTTAAACTGAAATTCCCCATGTTTAAGGTAAAATAAGATGAGTAAATGACCTTCGGTGGCGGTGTATTGTATGTAAACTGGTACAATCACCACATCCAAAGGTTCACACAGGCTCGAGCTCCGTCCTGGGTTCCGATCGCTCGCGCACTCTGCGAGAGCGCTGCCCCCAGGGCAGCTCATCAAACATGATGCCCGCAGAACCACAATCACTTTCATCAAACGCATCGGGCTGACGAAATCATGGATATTCCAAATTACAACCGGTTTTGCTGTGAAATTCAATCCTTGCCCGACAGCCCGTCACACCACGTGATCGAATTGCTTTTTTTGTTATTAATTAAAACACAAGATGATTAAAAAAACAAACATCACAAATGAAGGTGAAAACACGAGGTAAGGCCTAAGTCACATTTGGCTCGGCGGCCGGAGGGTCTACAAAATGTACGGGCACGAGCAATTATAAAGCGGCTGCAGTATTTCCCGGTCACACAATGTAGCAGTCACATATGTTTTTATTTTTCGGGGAGCCGCACGGCGTATTTATAAACCATGGAGACTGAAAACGTGGGGGTGCCGTACGGTCTTTGATTTGATGTCACACGGTGACCTTAGGGCGTCGCTGCGGCGGCCATAGAATTTTCAAGGTAGCCTCAAGGTGCCCGCAAGGTGACCGCAGGGGGACCCCAAGGCGAACGTGCGGCCAGACGGACGGTAACCAGTGGGTATATATACCAGTTCTATTTTTTACTGAAATAAAAATATACCAGTATATATATATATATATATATATATATATATATATATATATATATATATATATATATATATATATATATATATATATATATATATATATATAAAACTGAATATACTGTTGCAAATTCGCGCCCGCCGGCGTGCGAGCGGCCACGTAACTCGAATCGCGGCACGTCGCCCACCGGACGGACAATTCTGTCGTGACCCTCTCGGACTAATGCCGCGAGCGAGTCACGGGTGGGCCTTTCGGCCTCACCACGATCGTGCCAATCGCCCCCCCCCCCCCGCGTGGGATAGGGTTGTTCGCCAAATTCGACCTACCTAAGTACCCACGCGGAGGGTAGACCGGGCGATCGCACCTCGCCGCAGGTCGACTCCGGACACGGGCCACTTAAGCGACCCGTTCCGTACTATCGGGATAGCCGAGCGGTGTTATCGTCGGCCTCGACGGTTCCGATTAATTATCGGGCGTATTAAGCCCACTACCAACCCTTTACGTGAAGCAAGATGGAGATTCAATTAAAGAAAAGACGAAGCGAAACGGGAAAACAGTTCAACATGATGCACATTTATTCCGCGGCACACGGAGAGCACACATATACAATTACAACAATTATGCACCTACAGCAATTGCTACAAAAGAAACACAACGATGCAGATCTACTACCGACTACGCGTGCACACGGCAACACTTACACAGTTTTACTTTACAGACGGCGCCGACAACACATTTACTCAAAAGCAAAAGAAAAGGGCCACCCTCAAAGACAAGGGGGCAGACGGGCCTGTGGGCCGCGAGACCGGGTGGATCCTACCCGTGTCTTTGTGGTGAGCCGCAAATGTGGTGGCGCGGCGGTGCCCCGACTCCGCCCTCCTGCGCGGGTTTCGTTGGCACTGCTTGGAGTGGGGTGGGAACGGGGCCCCCCTTTTCGCACTATCTCAGCGCAGGGGGGGGGAAGGGGGGAATTGTTGATGCTCTGGGGAAAGAGGATAGCTGGCTTGCTTGGGTCCCGCGACGAGCGACTCCACTGCAAGCTCGTCGCCGACCGCCATCTTCCTTGCCTCGGACCCGAGCTATCCGGTCCCCTCCGCAATTCTCCTCAGCCGACTGCAGCAAATCACCTCGACCGCGCTCCAGGCTTCCTCTCTGTGCAGCTCCCCGACAGACTCCGAACCCCGACAGACTCTGACCTCCAACAGACTGACTCTCCTCCAGACCCGACTTGACTGCCCAAATTCGCCCTGCGCTCGGCGCTTTATAGTCCGGCAGGAGAACCCATATGCAAATTTCTGGATCAGAACGAGCTCGGAGGTGGAGCCACGCTCGCCCATTGGACGGAGAAAAAGGGGCGTGAGTCTCCCCTGATCCTCGAACTTGCATATATCGATTCTTCACCGACGCGCCTGGAGGCGGGGCGAAACCGCCCCGCGCTTGTTGATTGGACGGATCAGAAGTGGGCATGTATCATTCCTGATCCGAATTCTCCTCAGAAAGGCCGCACTTTGCACCCGCGGCTCGGCGCGCGTCCCTCACGAGGCCAGGACAGCCTGACGCTCGGTGCCCACAAGCGGTGCGGGAATGGCCGCAGAAGGAGAGGTGAAGGTGCTGGAGGGTTTAAAGTGGTGGTCCATGGCCATGGCGACGTATGGAATGGCGGTGATGCGATGTTTGCGGGAGCGAGTTGTGAAGGTAAAGGTTGTGGCTGTTGGCGTTGTTGTTGTTGTGAAGCGGTGTTGCGGTTGGTGGTTGTTGTGTGATGGCCGTTGAGATGTGGTTGGTTCAAAATAAAGATAGAACAGAAAAATGGCTATCTTAAAGGGTCGCAGCCCAAATGAATTACATTTATTCCCTCTAAACAACGGGTTTGGGGCTAACTACACATGAACTTACAGAGATATCTCACCTATGGGACCTGAATGGTGGTTTGCGAATTTCCTCAACCGCAACAATACTATAACTATAATATAACCGTGGTGCCCCCAGAATCCGAACGCCCCATTGTTTGAACAAATTGGAATCCGAACAATTTTTTCTTGAAAATTTGGCCCTAAAAACCTAATACATTTAAAAAAAAACCGAACACAACGTGGCGTTCATGTTTGTTCACGTGTCTCCCCCACCTGTTCGAGCCGCATCTTCGCGCTTTGTTCATTCAGTTCGTCTGTGGAAGTCCTCGTGAAAGCATCTCTCTTGTGTCGATCGATACTTTAGGCCTCAGTCACATTTGCTCTACGGCGAGGATACGGCGGCCGTACGCCCTCTGAATTGACAGAAACGTGCGGCGGCCGCAGAGAAACTGAGGTGGCCTCAGGGTGGCCCTATGCCGTTTGGATATATTTTACAGGCCGTAAGGTCGCCGTGGAATTATAACGCGGAGTTATAACTTTTTCCATTGCTCCGTTCGCTGTAGAAATTCGTCAAGCCGAAAAAAAAAAAGTGGTAAAAAAAAAAAAAATAAATTAACCCATTCGTTACCGTCCGTCTGGCCGCACGTTCGGCTTCGGGCCCCCCTGCGGTCGCCTTGCGGGCACCTTGCGTCTGCCTTCAAAATTCTATGGCCGCCGCAGGAACGCCCTAAGGTCACCGTGCGACATCAAATCAAAGACCGCACGGCACACCCATGTTTTCGGTCTCCACAATTTATAAATACGCCGTGCGGCTCCCCGAAAAATAACAAGGACAAGTGTGTCCAAGAGCAGCGTCCAAAACCTAAAGGTTTTGTCGGCTAAAAAAAAAAAACAACAACAACAACTTCCGATATTTCGTCACGTGCTTTCATTAAGCCAATAGCGAAACCCGTCATAATGTATTTACGTATTTACAATATATCGTGTATTCACGAAATATAAAATGTATTTACGAAATTACAATACGATATATGGAATAATCTTTAAATAGTAACGTCAACTTTTCGAAACTTTAAAGCAAATGTCCGAATATATTTAAAAGTTCATGATAGACGCTCTCAAAAGGCACCGTCTATGTGAGGATGTGTACATGTGCTCAGTATTTAAGGCGATCCGGATATTGTACATACAGGAGCTGAGACGGAGACGGAGACGGAGACGGAGACGGAGACGGAGACGGAGACGGAGACGGAGACGGAGACGGAGACGAAGACGAAGGCCGAGCTCTCTATGAGCAGCGTTCGCGGATGTGACTGCTACATTGTGTGACTGTGGAAATACTGCGGCCGCCGTATATTTTGGAGACCCCACAGCCGCCGTGGCAAATGTGACCTAGGCCTCAGGAAACGCTCAAAGTCTGACCAGCAACAGCCAAAGATGTTCCGAAGAAACCTGGTACTGTGATGGAGTTAAGTCTGCGTCTAAGATCCTTGGTCAGAGTCCAAGTCCCACATCTGCAGAGCAAGACTGGAGGACCAAGGGCATAAAGACTCAGACTTTTGTCCTCTTTCATCGGTATCAACAGTGCCACACTCCATGATCCAGTAAATTCGTGACTCCCCAGGTCCAACCCAGACTTCTATCGACCTCTTTCTCACAACATGTGGAGACATGCATATCACTACAAAGGTAAGTGAATCTCACCGTGACCTCAGCATCCTCACCACAAACAGGTACAGACAAGATAGCAGCATCCAAGATGCCATTGAAAGCCTGGATCTTAGTTTTGACCCAGGAAACCCGTGATCCCAGTGACTCAGATTCCTTTCAGCACCTCGAGGGAACCCAAAAGGATATCCAGTGTCTCCACAAATATGACTACATCATCTGTGAAATCAAGGTCAGAGATGTACAGTGGATATTCCCAAACAATGCACCGCAGCTTGATCTCTCCGACATCTTCCCCAGAATCCAGTCTATGCAAGTGCTCAAAAGTGTGGGGGCCAGTACATACCCCTGAGGAACATTGTAAACAACTGCAAATAAGCTGGAGATGCAA
>NC_140971.1:95001109-95066109 GCF_056783735.1 Eptatretus burgeri
GAAGGTGAGGCGATGTTTGTGGCGTGGAGATGTTGACGGTTGCTGGCGGAGTGGTGAGGATGGCGTGGTGGTTGTGGTTGGTGCTGTGGTTAAGGGGAGCGATGTTGGTTGTGATGGTGGTGGAGATGTGATTGGTTCAAAATAACGATAGAAAAAGAAAAACCTACCTCAAAGGATCACAGCCCTGCGACACGAATAAATCCCATTAAACAACGGTGGGGAAATATAACAGAACACAAACTTATCGATCCAACTGAATTAAGGAACCTTTATGGTGTTCTGCAAATTTCCACAGCCGTAACAATATATATCCCCCCAGCCGCTCCAGTCACAGCTCGAGCAATAGGGACCCTGGTTTTACAGGACCATCAGCGTCCCACGTGCGCCTCAAGGAAAGCTCCTCTCCACATCCACCTCCATTTCGGTTCTATACTTTCATGTGTCCTTCATCTGTTCGACTAAAAATAGGCAAATGGCCCATTGTTGTCTCATTTAATCCCATGATGCTGATCAAGTTTCCCCCCCCCCAATTTTCCTTTGATTTTTTTTATTTATTTATTTATTTTTTTTTTGTATACCTTGGTCGAGGCTCGTATGAGAGCTAACACACAACTCACAGCAAGGAGGCATGAGACAAGAGGGGCGGGAGTGGAAGGGACAAAACATTTGGGAACAGACACAGGTGAACTGTGGAAGGGAGAGGGATGGGGATGGGACGGGGAACATGGCGAGGAGAAGATAGACATTACAGGGACTTTCAGGAAGGAAAGCAGGAGAATTGAAGGAAGTGGGCTTGGGTGGATTATCGGGGGTAGAAAAGATCGAGGATTTGGATGGGGGAAGATATGAGGTGGTGGTGAACAGCTGTTTTGAAAGCCTGGAGGGAAGAATGGGAAAGAATAGAGTGAGGAAGTTTATTCCAAAGGCGGGAAAAAAGAGGAATGAAAGAGTGAAGATGAGCAGTGATTCGTGATTTTGGTAGTTTTACCAGAAGGGGGTTGTTGGCGGACCTTGAGCGCCCTGTGGAAATGTGGTTGGGACAAATCGCAGAGAGAGCAGGGGGGGCAAGGCTGGAGAGGAGTCGGTAGAAGACAGAAAGATTGCATCGATTTACTGGAAGTTTTCCTTCCCAGTTATTATTCATTGAACAGTTTAGATTAAAATCATTATCACTGTGGATTTTGAGCCACTGAATCGCCCTCCAGCATCGCCGAATTCTCGCCAAAACTGAACGTGTGCGCCAAACCCACCACACGGCCAAATTAATTGCTCCTTAACCACATTGCACCGCACCTCGGTTTCTTGGGAGTTGACCTCTTGCGGTCTCACATCATCGCCAGTTAGGGACGCCAAGCCCGTTGGTATTTTCATCGGCGCTCCGATGAGCTCGGCCAATGTTGGCAAGGAAGATGGCCTCCGTTCCCTCGAGAGGTAAACCACCAAATACCCCGCTGATGAAACATTCCGGTAAATGTTCATGCTCGTAGCCAGTTTGGGAGCCAGGACCGTTTCATGGCCAGGACGTAGCCAGGACCGTTTCATGGAGTGAAACACCAGCAGTTCTCACGAGAAATACCCAAAGATATTTGAATAAAATAGAGCCAACAGCCCCTCGGCGGCAACCTGTCCCTTCGGAATGCTGTTCCTCCATCGCATCGATCCACGAGACACGGCAGTAGTTTTTAGAAACTCTTGTGTTTATGTTCTCCACCTTTTTAAAAGTTTTACATAAACGAGCTAAAACCATATCAACAAGTTTTGTTTTGTTGATGAAGCAGAATCAACAGCCACTGTATCAGATTGGTATTGAGCTAATTTCATGCAAATCAATGTGACCGTTGCCTCTTAGGTGTTGAATGAAGAAGTAGTCTTAAGGGTGAAGGCTTTTGTGTCGATATGAGTCGGCAGACAGGTAGAATGCTGAAGGTAATCAACAGGATGTTGGTTGAGGTATGCTAACTGCAGTGGAAAGCAAGGGGTAGCTGACGTTTCAGGCGTTACCCCCTCATCAGAGCAATAGAGAGGGAAAGGATAGGGGTGAGGGACAACATCGGGTGAGAGTGAGTCAGAGGTGGGTGGCTCAGAGTGGTGTCAGGGGTCTGGTGGTAACAGACTGACCCCCTCAAATCTTTTTGGTGTTGTCCATGGTAATGCCCCCATGGATATCTCCCCACTGAGCTAATTGTAACATGGTCTTTGTTTTATTGCATTGTGTAAACTCGTCCAAGAAAGGAATTTCAGAATTGCAAGAGCATGAGCAATTTAATTGTAGCTTTTCATTGGTGTTGTTGGTTCTGTTATGCTCGAAGAGAAAGTGAGAATAAATTGGTAAATAAATAAGACGTCGCATTTTTCCTTTTGTTCATGTTTTTCACACTTTTTATATTTATATTGTCAGGTCAATCTTTCGGTCTGAAATTAATGAGTCGGTCCATGTGACTAGTGAAAGCTTTTAAATCCTGTGATTCACCAGGACACGCGCACACACACACTTATTCAATCATTCACTGTCTGACCATACAGACCCTATGGCACTATTGCACATTACATTGTACTCGCAAGTTGCCCATGCCAGACATAACCACATTCTGGACGTAACCGCTGTCGAGATACGTATGGAGATAACCACCATCCGGACATAACCACACTTCAAATATGTCCGGAGATAACTACAATCTGGATATGTGCAGAGATAACTACAATCTGGATACATGTGGAGATAATCACGATCTGGACATAACCATTGTCCAGATACGCCAAGGGAAGGCAGCATGAGGGGAGGGCAAGATAAGGCAGTGTGAGAGGAGGGTCTATCCGGACATAACCACCATCCAAACACATCCGGAGATGACCACTGTCTGGAAATAACCACCGTCTGGATACATCCGGAGATAACCACCTTCCGGATACATGTGGAGATAATCACCATCCAGGCATAACCATTGTCCAGATACGTCAAGTGAAGGCAGCGTGGGGGGAGGGCAAGGTAAGGCAGTGTGAGGGGACAGTTCATCTGGACATAACCACTGTCCAGATATTTCCAGACATACCACCGTCCAGACATGCCCGGAGATAATAACCACCGTCCAGACATGTATGGAGATAACCATCGTCCAAAAATAACCGCCATCCGGATACGTACAGAGATGACCACCATTCAGTTAGGTGTGGAGATAACCAACAACCACCCTCTGGACATAACCACCGTCTGGATACATGTGGAGATGATCACCATCCGGGCATAACCACTGTCCAGATACATCAAGGGAAGGTATCGTGAGGGGAGGGCAAGGTAAGGCAGTGTAAGGGGAGGGTCCATCCGGACGTAACCACCATCCAGACACATATGGTGATAAGCACCCTGCAGACATAACCACCATCCGGATACATCCAGAGATAACCACCTTCCAGACATATGTGGAGATAATCACCATCCAGGCATAACCATTGTCCAGATACGTCAAGGGAAGGCAGCGTGAGGGGAGGGCAAGGTAAGGCAGTGAGAGGGGACGGTCCATCTGGACATAACCACTGTCCAGACATTTCCAGATATAACCACCATCAAGACATGCCTGGAGATAATCACTATCAGGAAATAACCACTATCCAGACACTTGTGGACATAACCACTATCCGGACATAACCACCATCCGGATACATGCAATGATCTCATCAATGATCTCTCTGACTCTCTGGAAAATCCTCTATCTCTTTGCTGATGACTCCACCCTCTGCTGTACCTTCTGCCATCCCTCAGATCAGTAAGCAGCAGCATCTTCACAAGCAGGTTCAATACATGGAAAATGTCTTTCAACCCTGACAAATCTCACACTCTCATTATGTCTCTCCAAAAGGACTGTCTGCAAAATCCCCCCCCCCATCTACTTTCTCAATAATCCTCTTGAAGAAGTCCTTTCATTCAAGCTTCTGGGTCTCACTATCTGCCATGATCTTTCCTGGGAAAGCCACATTTCCAAGCTGGCCTCTCAAGCCAGTCGCCGACTGGGCATCCTACGTCATGCAAAGTCCTTTATTGGTATACCTGAGCTCCTGACCACAAACAAAACTTTTGTCCGCAGCCTGATGGAGAAATGCTCTCGCCTCTGGGCTGGTGCTCCTGCCTCTCACCTTTTTTGGCTTCATGCTGTGGAACCAAGGCATTTAGGATCATTGGTATCCCCCACGATGAAGCTGAGTCTTTGGGTCTCTCACTCTCTCAACGCAGGCGGGTCGGTGGTCTTTCTGCCTTCTGCCATCTCTTCTCCTGCCTCGCCCCCACCCCCCCCCCCCTGCTCTGTCTGCGATATGTCCACATTTTTCCGCAGCGTGCTCAATGTCCACTCTCAACTCCCATCTGGTAAAACTACCAAAATCAAGAATCACTGCTCACCTTCATTCTTTCATTTCTCTTTTCTCCCGCCTTTGGAAGAAACTCCCACACTCTCTTCAATCCCACTCTTCCCTCCAGGTCTTCAAAACAGCTGTTCACCACCACCTCTTATCTTCTCCGATCCAAAAGCACGATCTTTTCTACCCCCGTTAATCCACCCCAAACCCACCTCCTTCAAATTCCCTGCTTTCCTTCCTGAACGTCCCTGTTGTGCGAGGACCTAAAAGTCACTGTAGTGTCCATCTTGTTTACCCTGTGTACCCCACCCCATCCCTCTCCCTTCCACAGATCTCCGCATGTCTCTGTTCCCCACAGTTTTTTTTTTCTTCCCTCTCCCACCCTCCTGTCTGCTGCTCCCCTTGTTCTATGTTCTGTGTGTTAGCTCTCGTATGAGCCTCGGCATTGTATTAAACAAAAACAGAGATAACCACCGTCCAGACATAACCACCTTCTGGATGTGTGCAGAGCTAGCCACCATCTGGATACATGCGGAGATGACGACCATCCGGGCATAACCACCATCCAGATATGTTCAGAGAGAGAGGTGTGGGGGGGGGGGGTTGGGAGAGATAGAGAGGAAGAGGTTTGAGAGAGGGAGAGTGGAGAGTTATGGGAATGTGGGGGAGGGGAGGAGAGGGGGAGGATTCCGGCAGATGTGATGTCCAGTTTAACAGCACACACATTGATGAATCACCCTGCCTGTGAAACGGCAGGATGGCAGTATACAACTGGGTCGGGATTCAAACCCAGGCTACACAGTTTAGAGTGAGCGTGCGTCCCTCTCGGCTCTCCTGCCTCAAACCCAGGCTACACAGTTTAGAGTGAGCGTGCGTACCTCTCGGCTGTCCTGCCATGATGTTAATGAAACATTTCATTTTTTTGCAATCTGTATTTATCTCTGCCGAAGCGTCAGGTCATATAATGAAAGAATATTGTAAAAAAAAAAAAAGAGGAAATTGCACGTTTTCAGAGGGCCAGGCATCGCCCGATAGACTTCACAACAACACGGGGCCAACGCAGGCGAGTGCCCCCTGAACATTGTTGAAGTCGATCAACATACAGTATTCAGTGACAGTAAGAATATTGTAGAGAGCTTACCAAGTGGCTTAAGCACTCCAATGAAATGGTTGATGAGGAATGGCTCGATTGGCAAGCGAAAGCAATCTCCGAACTGTCATATTAAACACACACCCTCCCGGAGACGCCCAAAATATTAAATATGTCCAAATTGGACAAATGAACACTTTTTTTTTTTAAGGAGTTAGAACTGTTGCTAAGTTTCATTCTGGAGGTTAAATTTTGAAATCTGTTTAGTTTAAGTTTAAGAGAATCTTGAGGTTATTGCATGTGTGGAAATGAAATAAAGCCATGAACACTGGCATCTCCGTGCGTTTTAAAGCAATACAATGTACCTAGTGATTCATAGCTATGATGAACAGGCATTCGATATCAGTGAGGAAAGTGAAAAAAAACTTTATCTTTGAGAAATCATTGCGGCCTATTCCAAGTAGAGGCATGGTTAAGCAGGCCAAAAAACATGGTGGTTTCGTACCCCAGCAGGGTTACTCAGGAGATGCTTTTAGACCCCAAAAGTGCGAGGTGGCTGTAGATCGCCTGATAAAGCATATAATTAAATAAGGTCGTTAATTATCTTCAAATGGGTGTTTTAATTAACCCAAACACCCAATTTTCACTCCTGCACTTCCTTGGAGTTCCCTTAGTGTGCACGCAAATTTTCAGGTTGCTCGGTTTTAATAGTTTTGGAGTTATGGAGGAGACACACTGACACACACGCACACACTGATATGTATTGGTGTAGATATGATGCAATTTAAATGCTTTCATGGCGGCGAGGTGTTTCATTTGGAACTGTTCGATATATGTAGCTTTTTGATGCCGAAGGTCCGTAATAAAAATTTATGTTGGTGTCAAAGTCAGTGACCAATTGCAAATTAATCGTAGGATTGGTGTTACATGATGCAATGATCACCAGTGATACATCGTTAGTCATCACTGTGGTCTAGCATCGAGGAGTTGCAATTTATTAATTTTTTTCAAGAAGAGGTTTTTCTTCGGTGTAATTTTCTCCCGAGTATGATAAAAATAGTACAATGTGTCATCGTAGCTTTACTCAAGGAGCTATTTTAAGAGTGTGATGCGGACCATGAATCGCTCCTTGCTATCACAAAGGTACCGAAAGGTAGACGCAGGTAAAGTGTCATTTTCCTGTGCAATGTCAACATCTCAGCCCCACCAGGTACCGCTAATGATAAAGCTCAGACCAACAATGTAAATTGGCCAAGGCATTAGCCCACAATGGCCTACCCTTTTAAAATAAACCTCAAGGTCTCTGGTCTTGACCACCTTCAGACTGACAACAGGCTCTTGGTCCACACTCCAAGAAACAGCATTCCTTGCTGGCACTGCAAGAGGACTTCAATTTTTTATCTTGAGAGACTATACTGGGAATCCAACCCACAATGGACAACTCAATGGTAGGGGCCGCTAACGGAGCCGTCGCATCATTTATGTTCTATAATCTTCACGGTGTTTGTTTAAAAAGTCAATCGTTACTGATGAAAAGGCAACATACCAAATATCAATTACACATTATTCTTCAGAAAACAAGAAGAGGTAAGAGTCTTCATAAAAAATGAATTACATTTTTTAAAATGTGGTCAAATGGATAGGTATGCTAGAGTCAGAAAAACCACAAGTGTTCATCCATTCAGATCTGCCGAAGTGCACCATGAACTTGAGTTTGTCCATCTACTCCATCTAGCCTGAACTGATGGCTCATGATGCTCAGAACCCACATTCAAAATACCATCCTGTATGCATTTGTCCACTGTACACTGATGGCCGTGTAATTGGGGCTGTCAAGATATCCAAGAGGCGTGCCCACTGAGCTGCCTAACCTGCGTTTGAAACCTGACACAGCTATCAATTGGTATCCTGGTGTTTTGCATGGAGAAGAGGCATCGAAATGTGTGCCCTCACTCGGATGTAGGTTAAAATGGGCATCCCGTCTGCCAACATGATTTAGAAGACGTTAAAGATCGCACGGTGTCCTTTGTGAAGATTAGGCTAGTTATCGCTGACTCACTGGCCAAATTACAAATTCCTACCACCTTCAGTTGAGCAGCAGGTCTGGCCAGTTCATGAAAGAGTTGGGGCGAAAACATTCCCTGGCCGACCTCACAAAATTATGGGAATAATTGGGACCTATAAAGTAGTCATAGTAGTAGATTGGAATGCTTGTTTTAACCTCCATCTATTCTGGGAGGATATTTAGACGTTTGGTCATTACTCTGCCTACAAGCCTGGTGTTGGCTTCGTGGTTAGGGTGGTGGCTTGGGATCCGAGGGTCCTGAGTTCAATCCCTGTTGGCCACTGAATTAAAATACACCAGGAGGTTGACTCAGCCTGTCATCCTTCCGAGGTTGGCAAAATGAGCACGAGTGTAATGGGAAGGGGGACACTGCATCAGTGGCATAGCCACGTCCCAACTAATAATGCAACCAGCAGCCACAGGCTGCGAGAGAGACATAGAGAGAGAGGCATAGAGAGAGAGAGAGAGGCATAGAGAGAGAGGCATAGAGAGAGAGGCATAGAGAGAGAGAGGCATACTTTGACTCTGAATTTGGCAAATTGTGTGGAATTCCGTCCCACGCACAGAGTAACATTTTTTTTTTTTTTTTATACTTTGTCTGCCGACCTGGAAGTCAAACAAAATTGAAAATCATTCCAAACAGGAAACTTAGTATTTTTTAAGGATGTCATAAAGGACACAAACAACAGGCATGAAGAACGAACGTAAGGTGATGGATACGATAATGATTTAATTTTTAAAGTGATTCTTCACCATTGAGAGAGATAGGGCCAAAAACGATGTAGTCATGCATAGCATAATATTTCAAACATGTATTTGACCCAGATATGTTCTCGTGGATCAGGCATTACGTGGTGGAGGATTGTGCTCTACCGAGTGCCATTCTAGTTAAATTAGCAAGTTAAGAAACACAAAACATGCATCACAATGAAATTGCAGAGAAGGTGTCATTTGTTTCATTTGAGGAAATTGCATCGTTATAAATAATACAAAATGATGTTTATTGACATTACTTCATGTTGAAGTGTTAAACCACCTGTTGCTGGAAAAGCATCAGCAATTAAACTGGTGTAGAGGTATAATTAAAGTGCCAACGTCTCACAAAGACATCAACAATTTCAAAAGAACAAGTTATGCAATTTATGAAGTCAACAATTAAGTGCTCTTGGTGAACAAAGTATTGGCATAGGAAGGCTTATTATCCTTCAGAGCAAGTGCAAGTTCAATGGTGGATTGTGCCATGTTTTTGTGCCTTTCAGGTGGCATCCAAGTCTCCCAAGGAGTTGATCTGTTGGGTTGATATCAGGGCTCTAAACTGCTGACCACTGAAGATTTTCAATGTCATTGTCCTTTGAACTGATTCCCAACCAAAGTATGGCAATGTGCCTTGTCATGCTGGTCAGCATCTCCAAAAATGTCACAAATACTCCATCATTAAGCAAGTGCTGCTTTGCAGTGTGGAGGAAAGGATGCAATGAAGGATGGGTCATTTAAAGTTTGGGTGTGTTGTCCCAATACTTTGTTATTTAGCGTCCCTCATTCCTGAATTGATGGGAAGGACAATTGTAATCCATCTGTGTGTTAGTGAGTGTGCAAGGGTCTGCATACAGAAATACATTAATACAGATGGTTCATAATCTATAATCTCAGATCGACTCTAATGTGTATACCTCAGCAAAGATCATCGTTGTTAAAATAATATGCTCGATCTCGTTTATAACGTATACGGTATACATACATGTATATCTATCTATAATTCCAGCAATCTCTGTGTGTGTGTCTGTCTGTGTCTGTTTGTTTTTCTGCGACCGCCGTTTCTCGACGACCGCCGGTCCGATCGGATTGAAACTTGTCAGGAATATTGCCGGGGCCCCACAGATGTGCCTTTTCAAGGTTTGATGTCAATCGGACGAGCGGTTCCCAAGTTACGGCCGTTTTATTGCTTTTTTCAGTGTTGAAAAGGTGTATATATGGCAGCTGAAGTGTCGTTCCACCTTATCATCTTATGATGCCATTATTTCTCAGAATAATGATAACAGCATATTAATAATAATACTAGCACAATAATTGGCAGTACACAATAACAGCACAATAAGTGAATAAAAAGAATAACGTGATACAATGACCAATGTCTTTCAACCAATAACGACCTATATATTATTGTCTGTCAACCAGAAAGGACACGGTGCTATGACGTCACATTGCTTCCTCTTCGGATTGAAACTTTCCAGGAATATTGCCGGGGCCCCGCGGATGTGCCTTTTCAAGGTTTGATATTAATCGGATAAGCAGTTCCCAAGTTACGGCCATTTATCTGTCGACAAATGACAAGACACGGTGCTATGACATCACGAATGACGTCACAATTAATGTTTATTTATTTATTTATTTATTTTTTTTTGCACGATTGACAGTCTGATCTGATTGAAACTTGCCAGGAATATTGCTGGGTACCCCCGGATGTACCTTTTCGAGGTTTGATATTAATCGGACGAGCGGTTCCCAAGTTACGGCCATTTATCTGTCAACAAATGACAAGACACGGTGCTATGACATCACGAACGACGTCACAATGTTTATTTATTTTTTATTATTATTTTTTTTTGCACGATTGACGGTCCGATCTGATTGAAACTTGCCAGGAATATTGCTGGGTACCCCCGGATGTACCTTTTCGAGGTTTGATATTAATCGGACGAGCGGTTCCCAAGTTACGGCCATTTATCTGTCAACAAATGACAAGACACGGTGCTATGACATCACGAACGACGTCACAATGTTTATTTATTTTTTATTATTATTTTTTTTTTGCACGATTGACGGTCCGATCTGATTGAAACTTGCCAGGAATATTGCTGGGTACCCCCGGATGTACCTTTTCGAGGTTTGATATTAATCGGACGAGCGGTTCCCAAGTTACGGCCATTTATCTGTCGACCAATATCTGCGAGAGGGGGGGATGAGAGTGGGGGCGAGAGAGGAAGGGCGAGACGAGGGGGAGAGGGGGTGGGAGTGGGGGCGAGAGAGGGGGACGGGAGACGGGGTGTGGGAGTGGGGGCGAGAGAGAAGGGCGAGAGAGGAGGGTGTGGGAGTGGGGGCGAGAGAGAAGGGTGAGAGAGGAGGGGCGAGACTAGGGGTGAGAGGGGGAGAGAGAGGGGCGTCACAATTCAAGAGGGGAGGGAGAGAGCAGGGGTGAGAGGGGGCGAGAGAGGAGGTGAGAGGGGGCGTCACAATTCAAGAGGGGAGGGAGAGAGGAGGGGGCGAGAGAGGTGGGGCGAGAGAGGTGGGGCGAGAGAGGAGGGGCATCACAATTCTTCTTCGTTTGATATGACATCACAATTGACGCTGGGGACCTGAGTATGTTTCCCAGGTGTTTCCCAAGTTATTGCCATTTATGATACGGTTGGTCCGATCTAATTGAAAAAATGCCCCAATCTAGTCGTCGTTTACGAGAGCGAAGGAACGAAGCTGCATATACTGGCACGCCTCACCCACGAGAGAGGGTACTGGAACGAGAGAGGAGGAGAGAGGAGGGGGCGAGAAATGGAGGGGGGGTGAAATAATGCCCCAATCCAGTCGTCGTTTACGCACCTACCGGTCCGCCCCTACGGGCCTGTACTAGTATATATAAATACTGTATATGACTTTAAGTTATTAAAACCAATCCCCCCCCCACCAACATCTAACCCAAAGTCCTGTACTCCCCTCCCAAACCCAAGTCCTTAAGCCCAAGCCTCAACACCCCTCTCCCTGCCCATCATCTGTGCCTGCCCAAAAACTCTCTGTCCTCCCATCCCCCCTTCTTCTTGAAATCCTCCTAACTCCCAAGTCTGCAGCCCTCCTGCTCTCAACCCCAAGTCCTCACCCACCTCCCAAACCTCAAGTCATTAACCCACCCTCTTCCCCACCCTTAACTCACCTCTCTCAACTTTCTATCCCCTCCCGAGCTCCCCCCCCCCACACACCACAACTTCCTGCCTTTTCCTCACCTTTCTTCTTCATGTTCTCAACAACTCCCCCACCCCCATTCCAACCCCAAGTCCTCAACCCACCCTTTCAACTTCCAAGTCCTTACCCGCCCTGCCAACCCCAAGTCTTCAATACTCTCCCACCCCCAAAGCCTCAACTCCCATCTCTTAACTCTCTCTCTGTCCCTCTCTGTCCCTCCACTCCCCCACCCCATTCCCACCACAACTCTCTGTTCTCTCCTCAATTCCTGTCCTCCCAACCCCAACTCTTTTTCCTCTGCTCCCCCTCTCTTCTTCAAGTGTCCCCCTCTCTTCTTCAAGTGTCCCCCTCTCTTCTTCAAGTGTCCCCCTCTCTACAATGTTGATAATGGTAATAACTCGTCATAATTAATATCATGGGATTGGCATTCTCGAGATTGTGGGTTCAAATCCAGCTGAGGGCACCGGTATTCGGGATATGGACACCTCGATTCAGGAAGTTTATCGAGTTTCAGGGTCATTTCCACAGCACTATTTGATTGTCAGTTAAAACCCAGCTGGCTCATGAATGATCTTTCGGGTGGGGAAAATCTGCCTTTCCCAAAATCTGTCATCCCCACCTCGTCCATTCTCCAAGATATCTGTGCTCGTCCATGGATGATGGTTCATTCATGTTGCCTTAGTTCCCACGAGGTCCATCACAATGGAGCTTCTCCTGTACTTTGTACTTTTAAAAGGTTTTGCGATTTTGATGATCATATTACTGAAATATGAGTGCATATCAAATTGGGGTGTGTGTGTGTGTGTGTGTGTGTGTGTGTGTGTGTGTGTGTGTGTGTGTGTGTGTGTGTGTGTGTGTGTGTATATGTGTATATGTGTATATGTGTATATGTGTATATGTGTATGTGTGTGTGTGTGTGTGTGTGTATATGTGTATGTATGTATATATGTATATATATATATATATATATATATATATGTGTATATGTGTGTATGTGTGTATGTGTGTATGTGTGTATGTGTGTATGTGTGTATGTGTGTATGTGTGTATATATATATATATATATATATATATATATATATATATATATATATATATATATATATATATATATGTGTGTGTGTATAAACTGATACAGACATGGAAAACCTCATTACATATCCTAATAAACATTTTTGTCACACTCAAACGGAAATGCCTTCACGAAAAGCAAAAAAGCACATCCCAGAAACAGGTATATTGTACACACATCGCTCTGTTCCTTATTTGGAACACCTAACTATAACAAACATGGCACCGCTTAGTACAGTAAAAAGGCTGCAACCCATCACAACCCATCACAACCCATCATAACCCACCAAACATTACCCAGCTCTTTTACATTACCGCACCCTGAATCACACTCGGCACACTGTAGTGCGCCCATCGCAGCACAGCGTGGATTCTCACCTGCAGCTGTTCCTTTTCCTTCCCACGCTGCACCTCTTCCCCCACTCACCCACTGCTCTTTCACAGAACGCTGGTCCCTCCCTTCCTTTATCCCTCTTCTCTCCAGCACCAAGAGCAGTGGGAAAGCGCAATTGTACCTGCGGACTGTAGGGCTTGCGGAAACGATCTATCTCCCCCTCTCTCTCTCTCCCCCTTCTTCTCTCTCTCCTCCCCTCCTGCCCCACTCCCTCTCTCCTCTCCCTCTCTCTCTCCCTCAACCTCCTCCGCTCTCAAAGAACTCCACCCCCCTTTTTGCTTTCAGCCTCTGTTAAAATGCCCTCTTCCCCCCACTTGTCCTGACCCCGTGGAATTGTAAGCATCCCCATCACTTCCTAATCGATTTTATTAATTTTTTTTATTTTACTTTCACCACATCACCCACGGCCACTCTTCATGTATCAGAACCAAATCACCTACATTACTGGTTATTAATCGTTTTATGAGCCCCCTCCTCCGCCCCCCCCCCATAACATCTAAGAGAAGCAATTTCATTGGTTCATTTCCCAGCTTACACAACAGGTCCTGGTGAGAACGGTTGCATGTGAGGTGTCTTCCAAATGATACCTGATCATGAATTACCTTGACAAAAGTACAGGGGGAATGGGGAGAGGGGGTGCTATGTGTCCTCCATAGAAGCAAAAGAGATCAGTGTAGGGAAGCTGGAAACTCGCATTGGAGTCAGTGGGGACAGGCCAGGGGCCACTCGGTGTGAGCAACACAATGCACAGGCCGACTCCCAGCCAGAATGTGGATGGACACAGACGAAGAGCTGAATGGATGTAAATGTGGATTGGCTCAAGGTTGATATGGATGTGAATGGAATCAGCACTGACATGAATGTGGGCACGGACTGGCAGGATGCATTATTGGGTGAGCCATGACTTTAGGTAGATAACATGCTAGGGCCTGGGAATGAGGGACAGGCCAACAATGATACATGAGTAACAGACATGACAGCAGGATAGGGATACATATATATATATATATATATATATATATATATATATATATATATATATATATATATATATATATATATTGTTGCGGAGATGGCCCTTAGTATGCTACTAAATATAGGATTAGCCCAGATCTTCCAGTAAATGCATGTTTAGCCAGGCTGTTCGGTAAAATGGACGTTACATGTGTGTCGGGAGGTGTAGAGGCTGTTTATTGTTTGTGCAGTGGTGGTGTACCGAGAGCTTCTTCTTCCTTCCCCTATCCGGACGAGGCCCCGCCCAATCGGCTGAGAGGGAGTGGGTTGGAGAAGGAAGTGAAACGAAGGGGAGGAGTTTGTCAGCTTCGTAAAGGGGCGCGCCCCGAAAAGAAAAGGTGGAAAAGAACTGAGAGGACGGAGTTGGCCGGTGGGCTTCGAGGCGAGCAGAAAGAAGAAAAGTCAGTGGTGATTCTGCCGGGAGAGAAACTGGACCTGGGCGCGCCGGGTCTGCCTTCTCTGGCCTGGAGAAGCGAGCCAGGGCCGAAGGAAAGGCAGGGAAAGGACTGCAGGAGGTCTGTCTGCCCTCGGCTGGATGAGAGACGACTGGTGAGAGTCGTGATCCGCTGTGTAGGGGACGGCTGTGTCTGTCTGCGATCTGCTTCGTGAAGGAGGCCTGGTGAACAGGCCAGGCCTGGACTTGTATGCTGGACCTTGTGCGAAACCAGCTGAAACCCACCATCGATCTGACGGTCTGGTGCAGTCCACCTCGCGGGGTCTAAACGCGCGGAGGCCGCGTGCATGGGCGGTGCGACGAAGGAGGACGAGCGCCATTTTTGCCACACGGCATGCTCGAGCTTGGGGCTCGAATCCATGGACATCCGCTTGTTATGAGCCACATTCGTGCTTTTGACACTTTCCTCTCGTCCATGAAACATCACCAAGTACTCTGTCTTGTCTGCATGCTGTCTATGTCTTGTCTGCATGTTGTTTAAGGTATATCTCGTTAGGGTCCCCCTTGAAACCCGTAATCCGTAGTTCCCTAGTTAAGAACGGGTTATAGATTGATAATAACATTGTCGTGAATACTTTGCTTGTGTTGTGTTCCTCTATGTTCCCCAATAAATTTGGTTGATTCGTATGAAGTTGCCGCTTTGAGTCAATTCGTGCCGCGCTGAGAAAAGATTCGCTCGATTGGTATATAACACCAAAATCGTTACAGACTGGCAGAAAACGCTTGGTATCTGACAAAACCAGTCTGTAACTGGGGTCTATTTCCCCAACTGGTAAGGTCTAGGGGTACGTTGGTATCGCAATTGAAGACGTGTGACCCGAGGCCTGTGCCGAGCCAGCCGGCGTTATAAACCCCGGAGACGGCGGTGGTGAGGGTGGCGCCGAATCTGTAACATTTGGCGACCAAGACTCGGATGAGAACCCCCCCACCCCCGGATCCGCAAATATATATATATATATATATATATATATATATATATATATATATATATATATATATATATATATATATATATATATATATATATATATATATATATAAACTCAACAAAAATAAAAACTTTACACTCGTTTCAAAGTCAATAATTTGAACACTTTGGAAAATAGGTTTGAAATAACGATTGTATTCAATTCTCTTGTCATTAAAGATGCTGTAGCATACAGATCATGTTTGTCATGGAATCGGTTCCACCGGAAATGCGACGACAATGTCCATGATCAAAAACTGTGAGTCACAACTGAATGAAATCATGTCAATATCGGGTGTGTCCTCCATGGGCGTTCACAACTGCGATACAACGTCTCCTCATGGATTGGATGATGCTTTTGAACACAGCTTGGGGAATGCGCCGCCATATTTGTACCAACATGGCACCAAGCTCCTGCAAGTTCTGTGGAGGGTTCCTTACTTGATGGAGCCGCCTGCCTAACACATCCCACACATGCTCTATGGGGTTGAGGTCAGGAGATCTTGAGGGCCACTCCATGACATTGATGCCAGCGTCCCTGAGGAAATTCGTTGTTAAATTGGCTGTATGAGGTCTGGCGTTATCCTGTTGGAAAGTCAGACCTGGGCCATGAGCTGTCATGAATGGTAAAAGCTCTGGAACGAGCACCTGATCCCTGTATGCTGCCGCATTAAGGTTTCCCTGGATGACAATGAGTCGGGATCGAGCATGACCGTTGATACCACCCCAAACCATAACGCCACCGCCCCCAAAGCGATCCACTTCCTGTACGCAACACTGGGCATTGCGTTCTCCTCGTCTTCTCCACACTCTAACCCTTCCATCAGCAAAATTTAGTGTGAGCCTTGATTCGTCACTAAACACAACTCTATTCCAATCTCGCTGGGTCCATCTCAGGTGCCGTCGTGCCCAAAGAAGACGTTGGCGTCGATGGAAACGGGTTAGAATTGGTCCACGATATGGCCGCCGTGCATGAAGACGAGCAGAGCGCAGGCGATTTCGAATGGTTTGGGCAGTCACTCGACCTCCAAACGATTCATTCCCAGTGGATGTGGCAGTGACAAACCGATAACGCAAATGACGTGAGACAATCTGTCGGTCTTCTGCGCGTGACGTAACACGTGGTCGACCAGGACGGGGGCGGTCAGCTGTGGTGCCAGTTTGATGGAGACGTGTCTGGAGGTTATGGATGGTCTGTCGACTGCATCCCATAACCCTCGCAACGTCAGTGACGGATGTTCCCGTATTCAGCATGCCGATGGCACGTTCACGCTGAATGTGTGACAGTCGTGGCATTGCAAATTAACGAATAATTAACCATAAAACCTTGTTTTTCTGAGATTATACTCTCCTCTGCTACCTTGAGATCAATTGCAGGTGTATCAATAGGCCACGTGACTTGTGTCACGTGGAAACGTGATTTTAGCGTGCAGTGCTCTGTTACGTGCTACGTAGGCCCGACCAGTAGAATGAATGTGTGAAGTAATGCCCTCGACAATGCCTTTAACCATAATCACAACAAGAACTCTTTCAAGAAAAGTTTCGAAACACTATTTGATAAATAATGAGTGTCAAGTTTTTATTTTTGCTGAGTATATATATATATACTGAAACGCAAAATAAACTTACCACTTGTTTGAAATGTAATAAAATTGTAACAGTTCAAAATAAAACAAACCAACAATTGCTAATTGAAACATTGGCATTTTTTGATGACATGTCATTTTTGACCAAGATACACCATCTCATCAGTTTGTTCTACAGTACAGAACAGCACAGGGTGCAATGTCAGTTCCCTTTCAATAGCGTGTGGCCACCATTGTTTTCGATACAGGCAGTGCATCGTCGGCGCATACTGCCTACCAGTCTTTGGATGGATTGCTGCTGGATTCTGTCCCACTCAGTCCTCAATGTCTGAAGCAGCTCTGCCCGTGTCCTGGCCCTGCCAACTACGCGTCTCTCAAGCTCATCCCACAGGTGCTCTATGGGATTCAGGTCAGGGGAGAGCGCAGGCCACTGCATGGTGTTGATGTTCTCGCCTTGGAGAAATGCAGTGGTAAAGCGAGCAACATGGGGACGAGCGTTGTCATGCTGAAAGGTTCTCAGTTCTGGGTGGTCTAGCAGGAATGGCAGCATATGAGGTCGCAGTATGTTATCCACATACCGCTGGGCGTTAAGATTCCCATCCACAACCATCAGTGGCATCCTGTACCGGCCTGATATGGCGGCCCACACCATCACACTTGGGCCACCCCACCTGTTGGCTTGACGCACGCAACAATCAGCATGTCGCTCGCCAGTTATTCTCTAGACACGCTCACGCCCATCAGGACTGTCCACACAGAACCTTGACTCATCGCTGAAAGCGACCTCGTTCCACTGCGCCAAGGTCCACCGCTGATGCTTCTGGCACCATCTCTGTCGGTTGCGGCGATGGGCAGCCGTCATCACGGGGCCTCTGTATGGTCTTCTGGCAGTCAGACCATAATCATTCAGTCGTCTTCGTGCAGTATCATTGGAGATCCGTGGGTTTGCACGCCCCGGAGTTTCTGCCACAGTGCGGGATGCTGGGCGGAATCGATCCTGCAGGTGACTTAGGACCATCTGCCTGTCCTGCCTTGCAGTGGTGACTCTTGGCCTCCCTGATCGAGGTCTGTCATCTGCAGTTGTGGACGGTGTCTCTGTCCACCAGGGCCGATATCGTCTGGTGTGAACAGCCAGGGCGACGTGCCACCTCACGGTAGCTCAGTCCGCCTTGCAGTATGCCCAAGGCACACTGCCGTTGATCCCTTGACAATCGTGGCATGTTGATTGAAATGCCCATTTTGCACTGGCCTTTTTAAAGCCAATATCAAGACATCACGTGCAGCTCATTAAAATCATCCCGTACCTCTTGGCTATTCACTGACAGTCAAAACGGCTGTTCAACAGCTGTGCTATGAAGTGACAACTGAAGGTTCAAGTGACCATCCGTGACCGTTTTGTCTGACAGTGAGGACACCATTGTCCACAAATATGTTCACACATTTTCTACACGCAGTGTTATTGTTGATATTTAAAGGTTTAAAAGGTGGTAAGTTTCTTTTGAGTTTCAGTGTATATATATATATATATATATATATATATATATATATATATATATATATATATATATATATATATATATATATGAGCAATAGCTGGAAACTTACATTCTGTGAGTAGGTGATGACTATGCACAAAAGTTCCAGCGAACTGGGATATTGTCAGGTGGGGTCTTCAGGTGTGGGTCGAGGAGGAATACTGTTGTGATGGAAGATATTGTAGTCCGCATCGCAAAATATGAGTAGATGCCTATAAATGCCATGCAACTCCTCAATCACCCGACTCAGGGATCGCCACCTCATTTGATTCTGAATTCAATGTAATGGACTTTATATTACAATTCACCATTGTTCCACATCCAATCGAGTCGCATTTGTAAGTAATTTGCTCTCAAAAATTGCTTCACACCTGGTTCTGTTTCTGTTTCTGTGGACCCCAACCCCCTCATATCAGTTTGAAGAGAATATGTGTTGTGTTTATGTTAAAATCGAACCCCATTGTCTCTCTCTGTCTCTGTCTCTGTCTCTGTCTCTCTCTCTGTCTCTCTCTGTCTCTCTCTCTCTCTTTCCCTCTCCCCCTTTCTCTCCCTCCACACCTCTGCAGCACATCTATCTATGCTTTGCAACATGTTTCCCGCAACTTTTCAGAAATGACAGCCTCAAGCATCGCATTACAAAACCAGGAATCTCCCAGAAAAAAATTATCATCACGCAGTGTGGAACTGCTGTACGGTACAGTGGCAACTTGCCGAACCCCCAACAGCAATATTAACAACGACCTCGATGCACTGCGACGTTTTGGTCACCGGGCGCGCTGCAGAACCTGGGTACAGTCAATTAACGTCACCTGGAGACAAGGCGGGCCAATGGGAAGGCAAAACCCTGGTGATCCCCGACATCAACACCACGACGCTCGCGAGCCCAAGAAGAAGCTCCGCAGCCACAATCTCACGCCTCCTCACGGCCTATAAAAATCCAGAGCGGAGCGCAGAATGGAGCTGCGCGTCTGAGGATTTATGTAAACTGACTGGTGGAACAGGAATGAGCTGGTTACCGCAGCTCAACGGAGGGTTGGTGTCGACGTAGAGCGTGAGTGAGCAAGGTTCCGTGGAGAGAAAGGGCCCAGCCGGTGGAGAATTCCTGGACATGTTGGCCATACAAACTCACTCACGCTGTCTTTCTCTTGATATCCCTGTTCTATTCCATTCAATATGGAAGCATGAGCTATCAACAAGCGCTGATTGTTTTCTTCAGACCACACGGATTGTCGCACCTCATGCTGCTTCCTCTAAGCCACACGCAGTCACCATCTGCACCTCTCCCCACGCGTCGCATTACACCACCTACCATCTGTTTCTTTCTCCCCCCCACTCCTTTTGTTGGGACCAACGCCAACGTAAGCCCGCCGGCTGGCATCCGGTGAGCGAAAGGCCGAAAATACACCTTTTACTTTTCTATCTATCCCTCTTCCTTACATTGTTTCCCCAGAATGATTGAGGTGCTTGTTATGTAGAACAGTGACAAGTGAATGAATAAGAAAGGGCTTCAATGCTCGGGGTTATAACTTTGCTTTTGTAAGACTGCCTTGTGAGTACAGTACATGCCTTTTGTTGACTAGATAAACCGTTTCCCAAATTGTCTGATTATATCAGCTTTCATTGGTTTAGCATCATGTGTAAAACAGGAAGTTCACCCCCGCCGTTTCGTTACGAGTTGCCATTAACCAATGTTTCCGCTTTTGGTATCACTAGGCTGTCTAATAAATCGCAGTTGGATGTTTAGAGCACGGTACTCTATCTGGGGGGTCGAATTGGCCAAAAAGGTAAGGCATATTCTGTCGCCGGACCCTGCCTGAATTAAACGTCTTGCATGACATCCATAGTTGTTTAGCAGCCCACCGAGCCACGGAATTATCCGCGGTTCATCGGCTACAGGATCATTGGCTGAATAGTGGATTTGAGAACTCCTCTCATGATCCCGACCACCCCACCCCATATATAAACATATATAAATATATATATATATATATATATATATATATATATATATATAAACATATATAAATATATATATATATATATATATATATATACACTGTTTTTTTTTTTAATTAAAGAAGAATAAGGCACTTCCAACAAAAAGTAAAAAAGTGGATCGACTACACTAATTTGAGTAAAAAAGCGGGAAAGTGAGAGCAGACCCGGTCTCGGGGCAACGTTTCGCCGGCTTCGCAGCCGGCTTCATCAGGCACAATGGTCTATTGTGCCCGATGAAGCCGGCGAAACATTGCCCTGAGACCGGGTCTGCTCTCACATATATATATATATATATATATATATATATATATATATATATATATATATATATATATATATATATATATATATATATATATATATATATTTACGGTTGTGGGGGTAGATGAAGGAATTGAATTTAAAAGGGAATACAGCATTGTGTGGAGTTGCTTTGCCCGTGGACGTGGAGGAGGCATCTCGATGTAACTAAGTAGGGAACCTGTGAGCTTAAGTGTTACATGTCACCACACGGGGGGGGGGGTGGTGCGCTGTTAATTCGCTAGGGAGTAAGAATAAGTTCCCCATTATGTAATTGCCCCAACTTTTCCGTCTGTCTTTATAACCAAAACCATGAGGACAAACAAGCAAATGTGCTGAGCAGGCAGAAGCCCTGCCTCCAAGGGTGACGGCGGGCGGTCACGCCCCTGAGGCTGATGATTGATGGGCATGATGTCAGAAGCTAGCCGAGCAGGCAGAATCCCCGCCTTCCCAGTTGTCGTGTGAGCAGGCCATGCACCGGAGGCAGAGGATGGAGAGGTGTGATTGAAGAGGAAGGGTTTGTTGCACATTTTTGAGAGGCGAGAGTTGAGGGGTAGCGCATGCCCGAGGAGGATGGCAAGATCCTTGTGTTTGTGTTGAGGTGATTTATTTAGCTCATGTGGTGAAGCAAGATGCTGGCCTTTGGCTCTTGGCTGGGTCAGTGAGGATGATCGACACACGAAGCCGTTGCACTGGGTCTCTGAGCCTTGGTGTGGAGTGCCGCTCACAGATTGCCTGGCGTGCATTTGTCCCACGACGTGAGAAGCAACGAGACGCCATTTTGTTGTGCATGTCTGCACGTGCAAATAGAAGCGCCTTGATTCCATGTTCCACAGAGACCAGCTCTGGGCCAAGCTAAGTGCAAGAATACTCGAAAGGAAGGGTTTTCTTTTTAGTTTTTATTTTCCCTTTGTCATTATTTGAGTCTGTGTGAAGAGGCACCTCGACTGTCGGATTTATTTACTTCATTTTTATCATTTCCCTTTTGAATTATTGTCCTTTGTAAATATTTGTTTATTTCAATGAAATGTATTCTTTTTAAAGAAGCTGTATCCATGTATTTGTCGTGAAGTTCGAGTATAACCCCCCCATGCTGTACTCCTCCGTCCCTCCGTCACTGCACCCCCCCCCCTTCCCGCGCACGCGCATTAATCTCTGAGTCTATGCTGCAGGCCTTCAAGGGAGAAGCTGGGCCATCCATCCAGGTAGGGGTTCATCAACTTCCCGGACATGCCAATATATATACCTGACAATATTGTATTTGTGCGTGAGGCTGTTCAGTGTAGTCCTCACCATTCGACCAGAAAGCTGTCACAGGCATTGAACATCCCTTTTGACCATGCAGAAGGATGATTTGCACATTTTCCTCCAAATACAAATGGCTCAATAACTTGGTGAACATGACAAACAAAGAAGGATGGAATTTTGTAAAACATTTCATTAGATGTTTGAGGAAGAGGACAGGTTTATTGAAAGACTTGGCGTGTCAGTTGAAGCTCATTTTGAGCGTGCAGGTTATGTTAACAAGCAGAACACCCAATTTTAGGTGGAAGAAAATCCTGGGCAGTTCCACCAATGAGTCGAACATGGTGAACGTACCACAATGTGGTGTGGCATTTATTGTGCTGGAGTCATTGGGCTTCAGCCGAGTAATATTTTTTTCCACTGCCAATGCAGCAACTGCTACAGTTATTTCTGAGCAATGTCAAGAAATGAGAAGTGATTCTCTTGCTCCAAAACTAAGAAACATGGAATTTGATGGTCAAATGTGGTTCCAACAAGATGGGATAACTTCTCCCCTTTGGTACTGCTCTCCCTTCTCGGCTGGCTCACGTCTTGCTCAGCTTGACGCAGTGGAAACCAAGGCCTTCTGTATCATTGGAATCTCCCGCGCTGAAGCCGAGTCGATCACTTTGCCATCACAGACAGGTCGGTGGTGTCTCTGTCTTCCACCACCTCCTTTCTGGTCTTGCACCTGCTGATCTTTCCGTAGCTTGTCCCCCCAAGCTTTCTGCGGGGCTCACAAGGACCACCATCAACTCGCTCCTGGTGTAAATACCTAAATCGAGGATCAATCAGCTTCACTCATTTGTTCCTCTTTTTTTTTCCCACCTGTGGAATCAACTTCCAGATCCTCTTCAATCCAATTCTTCCCTCCAGGTCTTCAAGACAGCTGTTCACCACCATTTCAAATCTTCCCGAATCCAAAACCTTGATCTTTTCTACCCTCGTTAGCCCCACCCAAATCCCTCCTCCTTCCAATTTTCCTGTTTTCCTTGAAAGTTGAACAGGGTTTGCATATTGCATCACTGAATTGGGAAATCAACTATTTGAGGTCAAAAGGTCAATGATCAACTCAAGGTCGAATGTCTAAAATCATTAATTTTAATCTAAAAAATCGTCAATTTTAATCCGATTGACTTGAAAGTTAAACAGCAATTGCATCGTGCATCACTGAATTGGGAAACCAACTATTTTTGAGATGAAAAGGTCAAAGGTCAACTCAAGGGCAAACACCTAAAATTATAAATTTTCAACTGAAAATCGTCAATTTATATCCGATTAACTTGAAAGTTAAACAGCAATTGCACAGTGCATCACTGAATTTGGGAAACAACTATTTTTGAGGTCAAAATGTCAAAGGTCAACTCAAGGTGAAACTTCTAAAATCATCAATTTTAATATAAAAAATCGTCAATTTTCATCCGATTGACATGATAATTAAATGGTAATTGCATTGTGCATCACTGAATTGGGAAACCAACTATTTTTGAGATCAAAAGGTCAAAGGTCAACTCAAGGGCAAACACCTAAAATTATCAATTTTCAACTGAAAAATTGTCAATTTATATCCGATTAACTTGGAAGTTAAACAGCAATTGCACAGTGCATCACTGAATTTGGGAAACAACTATTTTTGAGGTCAAAATGTCAAAGGTCAACTCAAGGTGAAACTTCTAAAATCATCAATTTCAATCTGAAAAATACTCAATTTTCATCCGATTGACCTGAGCTTTGATTAAGATTGTCAATTTTAATCTTAAGTAGTGCATGCCCATAGGTGCGTGGCCGTACGTGCAAACAAATACAAAAAAAAAAAACTTTCAAACCGCGTGCCAGAAACAGCAACCACACAGGCCATTCCTTCGCTCTCGTAAACGACACACACACACACACACACACACACACACACACACACACACACACACACACACACACACACACACACACACACACACACACACACACACACACACACTGCTGGAATTATAGATAGATGAAATGAGGTCAATGAGATGACAAATGAAGGGGTTGAATGCAGACTGCAGAGCAATGAGTAAGGAAACCCGTCGTTGTGAATCGTTTTTACCACCAAATTGAGATGTATTTCGTTGGCAAGCATGTTGAGTAGAGCTGAATTCCTTAACACTCCCAAAGGCCACACCGTTTTGACAATTGGAAACAAAAAACACGTGCACTTTTTTGATAAATTATTTTCAGAACAATTTTTCTTCAATAAACAAATAATAATAAAAATTGTCTCCATGTACACACCTTTATCTCGTTAGCACCTCTTCATAAACATAAACGTTGCTGAGGAAACAGTGCTTCTTCTATGTTTCCTCGTTCAGGGCAAGAATGCGGAGGCTGCTGGATCTGTCAACGTTTTGATAAATTATTAGTTTTAATGGCTAATTATTCATTTAGCGCAAACGTATTTTGCCTTTTCGCAATGTCATCGCAAGGAAAAACACAAAGAGAAGAGAAAGAAAAAAAAAACGTTCGTGCAAAAAAATAAAAAAATTTTACTTCCTTGTTCGGAGCATACCAGCTCACTCTGATGTTACCGAAATTTATGCACCATCTAATATGAAAACGATCATAACTTGGGGGCATTGTGCTTATGTATAAATGCGCATAAGAAATCGAGAAATTATTAGAATACACGGTCATAATTATCCGGAATTCTGTACGTTGTAACCCGTCATGAGGAACGCGGCTGAGATTCTCTTCCCCATCGGCAACGCCTACGCAGCAACGTGTCCTGTCATTGGTTGGTAAATAAATGGCCATAACTTGGGAAGTACTTGTCCGATTAATATCAAACCTTGAAAAGGCACATCCTCAGGCTGGGCCCCAGCAATATAGCTGGCAAGTTTCAATTACATCGGACCAGTGGTTGTCGAGAAACAGCGGTCACACACACACACACACACACACACACACACACACACACACACACACACACACACACACACACACACACACACACACACACACACACACACACACACACATTGCTGGAATTATAGATAGATGAAATGGACAATTTCATGTATCCACGGCGACCTTTGGAGAGGGGGTGGATTTTGTAAGTAGAGTACTCTGCACGACGTCTTTTTTGGGTCGTCGATGTAGTCGAAAAAAAAAAAATTAGATTTTTTTTCCCCTTATTATCAGTATTTCCGTCTATGTTGGGTCGTCGATCCGGTCGAAAAAATTTTTTTATATTTTTTTATTTTTTAAATTTGTTCTTCCCTTATCAGTTTTTCCGTCAATATGTTAGGTTGTCGATCCAGTCGGAATTTTTTTTTTTTTTTTTTTAATTTTGAAATTTGTTCCACCCTTATTATCAGTTTTTCCGTTGATATGTTGGGTAGTCGATCCAGTCAAATTTTTTTTTTTTTTTTTAATTTTGAAATTTGTTCTTCCCTTATCAGTTTTTCCATCGATATGTTTGTCTGTCTGTCTGTTCGGTCCAGTGCTCCGTTAATACAATGGCGATTTCGATGAAACTTGGTGGGTAGGTTCATACCATGACATAGTATGAACCTACCCACAACATAGTTGTGTGCAAATGAGAACCGTTGCTATGGACACCACCGTTGCCTAGCAACGGGACTTTGAAATTTTTGAAAAATCATAAAAAAAATATTTTTTCGAAAATCAAAAATCGGGCTATGAGCGACTGTGGGCAGTACATTCACCCATATTGTCAAAAATTTCCAGCCGGATCCTATGAAAACTGTCGGAGAAGATAGACTTTGAATGAACCCTGGTCGAAAACAATAAAAAAAACGAAGTTCGTTATATCTCAGAGACTATGAGTCAGATATACATGAAACTGGTATGGTCGGTTCATGGTATGTCCTAGTTATGTGTGAGAAAGAACAGTTGCTATGGACCCCTCCGTTGCCCAGCAACGGCCGAAAAACCTCTAAATGTGGGGGTATTTTAACGAAAAAACAATCTGCAGCATTAACCCTTGAAGCTAGAATCATGAATTTTCTTGTGCTTAATCCTCAAGTCATTCCCCATCGAACGGGCCCATCGCGTCAGGTTCTATTGGGTAGTCGACTACCCATGTCCACCTACCAGCTTGTCGTTTGTCTGTCTGTTTGTGTACAGGGTATCTCGAAATTGTGGACAGATTCGGATGAAATTTGGTGGAAAGGTTGGATGTGTGCCAAGGATGAACTGATTGGATTTTGGTGAAGATCTGTATCTGGATCCGACTACTGGAATTTTTAAAGTGATTCTTTCCCATGGAGAGACAGAGCCAAAAACGATATGGAGCACGATATCTCAAAAAGATGTTGACAGATTCAGACAAAACTTGGTGGACACGTTGGGTGTGTCACAAGGAAGAATTGATTAAATTTTGGTGAAGATCTAAATCCAGATCCGAATATGATAACTTTAAAATTGATTCTTCACCATTGAGAGATGGTGCCAAACCGATATATGGCATGATAGCTCATAAAGTTGTGGACAGGTTTGGATGAAACTTGGTGAACAGGTAGCGTGTGTGACAAGGCCGAATTGATTCGATTTTGGTGAAGATCCGAATTCGGATCAGGATACGAGAATTATTTAATTTTTAAAGTGATTCTTCACCATTGAGAGATTGGGCCAAAAAAACAATATAGTATTGTATAGCATGATATTTCTAAAAAGTATTGGGCCCGATATGTTCTCGTGGATCAGGCATTGCATGGCGGAGGTATGTGCTCTACCGAGTGCCCTTCTAGTTTTGTATGAATCGGGTGTGCTTTCGAAAGGTTACATGGTTTTTTTGTGAGTTTCAAAGCAAAATACATTTGGTACCACCCGATGTTGAGGCATTTTCCATATTGATGTGCTTTCTGAATAACAAAGCTAATTTTTTTCCAACCGTCACGTGACGTATGGAAGTTGTTTATAAACATTAATGTTTAAGCACATCTCCTTGAAATGTCTATAATGCAATGTTGTTATAATTTGTTTATTGAAAATTCCTCAAAACAATGGGTGAAAGTTATTCAATGTTTTTGGGTTGTATACACTACGTACTGTCGCTGGTAATCATACTGACTCCAATCAGCCAATTACTGAAAAATTGCCGATATCAGCCAATCAGTTGTGTGTGTGTGTGTGTGTGTGTGTGTGTGTGTGTGTGTGTGTGTGTGTGTGTGTGTGTGTGTGTGTGTGTGTGTGTGTGTGTGTGTGTGTGTTCATAAAGCATAACATATTCTCTCTGCTAACTCTCCTACCTCCATGACCCTCTCTCTCCCTCTCTTTGTCCTATCCTTGCTCCAACCCCTCTTCATACACTGCAGCATCCTCCTCCCACACCTCTCCCTCCTCACATCCCGCCCCCCTTCTCTCTCTCTCTCTCTCTCTCTCTCTCTCTCTCTCTCTCTCTCTCTCTCTCTCTCTCTCTCTCTCTCTCTCTCTCTCTCTCTCTCTCTCTCTCTGTCTGTCTGTCTGTCTGTCTGTCTGTCTGTGTCCTGACGGTATTTATCTCCATACGTGTCCGGATGGTGTTGATCTCCAGATGACGGACCTTCCCCACCCCTCACAGTGCCTTCCCTTCCTCACCCCTACTCGCTCCCCTTCCCCTCCTCGGTCTCCCTCCCTTCTCCTCTCCTCTCTCTCTCTCCCCCACCCCTTTTGCTGTCCTTCCTCTTTTTCTCCCCCCCTCCCCCCGGTGTTCCTGTTTGTGCAATATATTGTTGTAGTTTTCCACCCCGCCGGCGTGCGAGCGACCGCTTTTAGCCAATGGCGGCCGATCTCGCCCACCGACGTGCAAACCTAGTTGCAGCTTTCGGATCAACGCTGAAATCCAGCCACGGGTGTTTCTTTAATCACACCGAAAATCAGCCAACTATTCTGTCTGCGCGCAACAGGGTCTGATCGCCGAATTGTCCATTTACCTAAGTATGCGCGCAGACAGAAATGCCGGGGATTTACACCTCGATGGGACCTGCTTGGAAATGAGCCGCGAAGCAGCTCGCTCCATTTTCAATTTGCCGAGCGGTGTATATCGCCAAGCCCCGCCGGATCCGATTACTTTATCGGCTATTTAAAAGCCCGCTAATATCCCGAATGCAATACGGCAGCTCAATTAAGGGAAAGGACGCAACGAACAGTTCAACATTCACACAAGGACATTTATTCACAAAGCACTATGCAGGCATACACGTATGCAAGGCAACAAAAGCAACGCAGGTAATACAAGCACGACAAAAGAACTACTACCGTTCTATTATTTATTTACACACAGTCACTTAACAGTTCTACTTATGGACAAGGCGCCACAACATTCATTCAAAGAAACCCCAGGAAAGGCAAGAGCAGAACTGGACCTTGTGGGTCTTTATAGTTCACAGAGCCGTGGAGACCGCAAAAGCTCTGAGAGGCCGCGCTGGTTACCTGTCACCCTCGTGGTGAATTGCTGGGCCCTGGTTCGGCGACCTTCGGTGGTTCTGCCCACACTCAGCGGGACTCCGCCCGTTCCCGGTCTCAGTCAGCCTCCGTTCTCTGTCAGCCTGCAGCTTTCCAAGCTGCCAACCTCGACCTGAACCTGACATCCCCATTTTCCTCTCCACTCGAGCGAACGCGTGGTTTTTTTTATCCCCTGCCCGTCATGCCCCGCCCTTCCTGGCACGCGGCCGGGGGGGGCGACTTTTCTCTGGGGGACACGCCCCCAACCGTCCTTTCGGGGCGGGAGTTGAGTTCCAACCGTAATTTCTGTTTACCGTGGATATCGGGGCGGGAGTTGAGTTCCAACCGTAATTTCTGTTTACCGTGGATATCGGGGCGGGAGTTTAGTTGAGTTGCTGTTTTCCAACCGTCATTTCTGTTTACCGAGTAACCATTGCGTTGGGTGGCAGAGATGTTATTCGTTGGGGAGGCTGTTGTCTGTGGAGATGTCGGCGGTTTTGGAGAAGTTGGTTGTGGTTTTTGTGGCTGGCGCTGTGGTGGGGATGGCGTGGTTGTTGAGATGCGGTTGTGGAGAAGGTGATTGTGGTTGTTCCAAAATAACGATAGCAAAAGAATAATGGCTGACTCAAAGATCACAGCCCGGTTGCACGAATAAATCCCTTTAGACCTCGGTGGGCAAATCTAATCTGAACACACACTTATCGACATAACTGATCTCTGGGATACCTGAATGGTGTTCTGTGAATTTACACAACTGTAACAATATTAATAGTTGGTAGTTTCTGCAAGTGAAGAGGGGGTTTTTTTTTTTTGCTTCCACCATTTTGTGTGATCTGCTTTCATGACACAATATTAATGTGAATATACTAATAGTTTCTGCAATATATCAATCGTCAGCAGTTGCTGAAAATGAAGAGGCATGTAGACAGCACACATGGACGTGGTACAAAAGGTACAAATGACTCTCCTTGGGCTATGTGCGTGCCTGCATGCTTGGTTACATGTGTGTGGTGTGTAGGTTTTGCAGGCGCGCGATCTGAACTCAAACTCAAATTAGCACTCGGGGCCCATAGTGTGTGTTGCTGTGGAGTAGGTTATGCAGCCATCTCATGAACCATCGGCTCCTGCATGTGGGGAGCGGACGTGCTGCATTTCCGAAGCCACGTGGGGAGTGGACGTGCTGCGGCATGAAAACCATGCGGGACGTGCCACTGTGCAGTGCAGGTGTGGGGAAATCCATGCATGTGTGCGATTGAAAGGATGAGTATATCGTCAGTGCTCAGTGAGCATGGAGCGCAAGGAGGTTGGAGGAATATGTATGGGGTTGGGGGGGGCGGACATGCATGCATGCAGGAAGGCCTTTGCCAGGTAGATAGCATGGTTGGCACCGATGAAGAGTATTCCACAAGTAGCCCCTCTTTGATCACTAGTGACCAGAACTTGTCAACACAGGAAGAAAGCGATCAAACACAAAAGTGTAAAAATTGTAGTGTAAAACAATGAACAATCCCAAATTTTCAAGTTCCAAAAAACTGCACAAAACGAGATGGCCAACAGACTTGATGGCCAGACCCCGTATTCCTCGCTGCCAGAACTTGAGGAATAGCTGCCGGTGCCGGTGCTGGTGCTGGATGCAAGTGAGGGGTGGTAGGTGACACATGTGCGGTAATCAGGTCATGTTAAATATAAGTATGCTTCAACCTGTCAATGCTGACAGTATCACGTCTCCCATTGTAGTTAATAATGAAAAACTTGTCAGTACGGCAGATGACTTGAAACTGTCCATCATACGGGAGTTGCAGTGGCTTCCTCACCGTGTCGTGTCACACAAAACCATGAAAACAACTCTGAATATCTGATCAGGCCTGGGTTTGCCTGTGCTGTAGCCAGGTAGGTGTAGGCTTCAGGTTTCTGATGTGCATCCGTTTTTTATGTTCACAGTTCCTGGGATCCAAGTCGTGATGAAACTGACGAGGTGCCACAAACTGTCCTGGCAACTTGAGAGTTGTGCCAAAAACGAACTCGGTGGTACAGCACCCAAGGTCGGACTTAACCGCAATTTTGATACCTAGCAAGACGATGGGAAGACTCTCCATCCATCTTGTATTTGCATGGGCTTTCAGAGATGCTTTCAACTGTCGATGGAATCGTTCCACGAGCCCATAAGGTGACGGGTGATCAGACTGCCAAGCAGATCAGACAGGGCTTGGAAAAATGCTGATTCAAACTGATGACCTCGGTCTGTGGTTATTGTCGAGGGTGCACCGAACACAATTGCCCAATGTGAGATGAATGCTTGCGTAACTGAGTGAGTTGGGTCATTCTCGTTATGTTTAAAGTTTAAAGAGACAAGACCAATCAAAGATCTCAATATCAATTGGAACAAAATTTATTAAACATGCAAACAATCAACAGTAGTGAAGACAGAGGCTTCGTCCATTCAGTAGAGTACAGTGATGGGAGCCCTGAAATGAGAGGAATAGAAACAAATCTCTTACAAAAACATTCTGCATGGCCAGGGTATCAACTTTACAAAACATTAACTCAACATTAAGCAAGAGATGAAGAGCATGTTACGGCATTTGGCCTCAGTAATGAGGATGAGGTATCCTGGAGTACAACTCCAGATAGTAGACTTTACACCATGCCTACTATGGAGACCCCAATTATTTGGTCGCCGAAATAGGTGACCCTTATTGTCAGTAATTCTGTCTGTTTGCTTGGATGTTTGTTCGTTTGTCATCAGCATAATTGGTAGTAAACGTGGGCGGATTTTGAACAAACTCGGTGGTAGGAACATCTTATGACCTCGTGCTTTGGAAATTGTGATGGTTGCTAGGGACGCTTTGGTTCCCTAGCAACAACCGAAAAACCTTCAAAATCGGTACCGTTCACGCGAAATCAATTCCGAAAGCCATTATCCCACGTAGGGTTATGAAATTTGGCACGAATGATCTACAGGTGATGCTCTATCAAATATATTCCGGTTTTTGTGATATATGGAATACTTTACCCGCAGCGCCCCCTACAATTAGGGTATACGCGAAAATTGAAGGGCCCCGAGCGACCAGGTGAGTGCATCTATACGAATGAAACTTTGCAGGTTCATGGTACTCAATGAGTACTACAACTTTGCCTCAGGACATATTGACCGATTTAGCTTAGGTCAGGGGTCAAAGGTCAATTAGTGCAAAAATCGATAATATGCGAGAGCTGGAGGTGCCTTCGCGCCAAATGCTACTCCTCCTAGGGTTATGGTCGGATGGTCATGAAAATTCACACTTATCGTCTGGAATACATTGTGCACAAACGATCGATTTTGTGCACAAAATAATACATTGTGTGTTGGAATAATACATTGGAATACATTGTGCACAAAAACCGGATTTTCGATTTAGATCTTTGTTCACTCACAGCACCCCCTCGAACTTTGGGGATTTCTGATTTCAAACCGCATTTTCGGTACTTTTCATTCAAATGAATACCGAGTCATTATCCGTCGATGGAACTGGATGAGATTTGATATGCATAATCTTAAGGTGATTCCCTATCCGCTCTTTTACATCCATTTTGCTCTATATCTTATAGTTTCCATGCTCGGCTGCCCATCGCCGCCTTCCGGCTTGTAACTTTATCTCTCAGTGGCTTCCAGCAAGCAAATCAGGCATCTCTGCAATTACAGTGTTCATTGAATCAATTCAGCAGTGTGCTTTCGCCACGACAAACCGACAGTTACACTTAACGGTGGAATGCAAAACGGTGCAATACAACTTTACATCACATCCAAACATGTTGGAACATTTGTCAACCCCATTTGAATGCAACAGCCAAACATGCGCTGAGAAACCAACAGCCAAACCAACAGGGACATGAGTTGAGCTGAACCCGCATGAGGCTGCAGCGTCAGCGGCTTACTCGGCAACAACTTAATCGTTGGCCAAAATCACTGAGGACGGTACGCGCACCTCTTAAAATCTGCTTCTTTACCTTTATAATAACGCCAGGGTACTTACTAAATCATGCCTTTCAGTCGACTGCTCTTCAGGGAAACCTTGGAGATTGTTACAGTTGACTCCATTCCGTGGCCAAACTGTCCTGGCTGGCGGATCTTAGGCCCTCCTCCGTCTCTCCCCCTCACGGGCCATTTTGGGTGTGACCAGGAATGACCATCCTGTTTATAGTTCACGGGGGAAGCGAACGCCGAAGTCCCAATTTCCATTATAATAGCAGGTTACAGCTTTAATATCAACAGAGAAAGAAAACGGGTTAACAAAATTTCTTGCGCTTCCATCTCTGCTGTCCGGTCAGAGATGGGTAATGCGACCGGCCAATGAGTAAAACAATCAATGCATGCGAGCAGATCTGTATTGCCGTCTGATGGAGGTGGAGGCCCGACTCGATCAATGTGAATGTGGTCGAATCTTGCGCTTGGTGTGGAAAACGTGCCCAGCGGAGACCTGATGTCGATGTATTTTGGATCTCATATATGCCATGCAGGTTGTGGACCAGACTATGGTGTCACAATTCACTCCCTGTCAGAAAAACGCCGAGTCACTAAATGTTGAGTGACTGATGCCACGGTGAGAGAAATTGTGTAGAGCATTAAAAACTGCACGTCCAGGAACGCTAGGAACGTAAGGGCGAGGATCCCCTGTGAGAACGTCACAGACAATCCTACCCTCAGAAGTGGGGAGTGATTCCTCTTTGAACTGGATCGATGTTGGATTGGCCTTTGTAGCTCCTCGTCACGCTGTTGGACTTCAGCTATGGTGGTGAAATTGATGATGCTATATACATCCAGAGCATTTACGTCAATTTGGAAGAGTGCATTTGCTGCAGAGTGTTTTTTTTCTCAAGTCTGTCATGAACTGGCAGATGAAATCAAGATGTTGTACTTCTATTGGAGAGTGATGATTGGGTCCTGACTTGAAAGGATAGGTCAATGGCTTGTGGTCTGTATAGATAGAGAATGTCTTCCCTTATCCTCCCTTCCCGTATAGATCGAGAGTTCTGGCATATGCCAAACCCAGGTAGGCTGCTAGAAGTTCTTTCCCAAACATTCTGTATCTGGTTTCTGCAGGTTGAAAATGCTTTGAGATTTAGGAGAGTGATTACCAGATGTCATCTTCATTTTGCTGAAAAACTCCCCTACTCCCACATCCGAAGCATCGACTAAGAGGCGTAGTGGTGCTTCAGCCTTGGGATGAACAAGAAGGGTGGCCTCAGCCAACCTCACCTTGACCTCTTCAAAGACGGACAATTCTGTTTAAATTGAGGGTGATATGCTGATTTTTCTTATTCTTCTTATGTAGTGTGTCCATCAATGGCCGAGATACATCTGCGCAGTTCGGGATGAAACACCTGTTCACAAGGCCAAGAAACTTCCTCAACTTGCGCAGGGATGTGGGTACAGGAAAGGCTTATATGGTCTTGACTTTCTCCTCCAGTGGGCAGAGACCTTGTTTGACTATGACGTGGCCGAGGAAGGTGAGTGATGGCACCGCAAATTGGCACTTGCTGGGATTGATGACATTGCCATACTTAGCAAGACACTCAAAGTAATCGGAGGTGTGACTCATGTTCTTCCTCTGTAGGGCTTGTTATGAGCAGATTGTCAAGGTAAGTGTAGATGAAAAGGAGACCATTGATGACATCATTGATCAACCTCTGAAATGTCTGCGCAGCATTACGCAAGCCGAATGGCATGCGAACAAACTCGTGGAGCCCATAAGGTGTTGTGATGTCTGTTTTTGTGCATGCCAGTCGGCTCTACTTGTATCTGGTGATATGCTCCGATGAGGTCTTTCTTGAAGAAAACACGTGCCACCTTCGAGGGAAGATGACAAATCCTGCAAACGGGGAATTAGATCACGATCAAGAATGGTGCGTTCGTCAAGTGTACAGCAGTCACCACATGGCCGCCAGTCACCCAGTGACTCATTCGGTACCATATGCAAGGCCGAAGACCAGTTTCTGTCAGATTGTCGTATGATGCCGAGTTCAAGAAAGTGCTCGAACTCTGACTTGGCGATATTTAGACGATCTGTGGCAAGGCGCCGTAGTCGTGCTGCAACTGGAGGTCCACGAGTTACTATGTTGTAAGTGGTCAAGTGCTTGATCTCACAATTGCTGTATACTGGACAATAAATCTCTGGTTATTCAAGGAGGGTGTCATCACATGAAGGAGATGTTTCTTTTACGAACATGGGGCTCATGGAGGGTATATGATGAATGATTCCTTGTACGATAAGGCTGGTCATGGTGTCAATGAGTTTGTGATGTTTGACATCCACTGGCAAGCCAAACTGGTGAAGAATATCAGCCCCGATGATGGGTGTGGGCAACTTAGCAACAATGACTACCCATCAAAATTATCATCGTAGTCCAAGATCCAGATCTCTCCTCGTATGTGGTGATTAGCGAGTGATTCACTTCCTGCAGCTAGATTGATGTAGGCTGACCTTTGCTTTTGTGAAAAGATGATAAAAAAAAATTCACTTCAGCACCAGGATCCACTAAAAGCCTGGTACCTGTTGCCTTGTCAGTTATGTAGACCAGGTGACTACATGTGTCACTGCCAGGCTGACTTGTCGCCAATAGTGGCTGACTGGTATGGGTGTGGTGGAAAACTCAAAACCTTACTCGAGTAACTCCAGTCACCATTCAGGTTGAATCGTTTATTTAATACATGATCATGGAGAAAAACAATCGATGCAACGTGATGCTTTCTGGCTTTATGTTCCAAACAGAGTTTCTTGCATAGGGAACAGAAATGGGGAGGGTGATCCACTCACATGGAAGCGAATTGACCAATCACATTCTGATAAAGACAAACAGAACGTTTCAAGGACGTGGTCATGACTGTTTCAAATGTAAATTCCGATGGTATGTCCTCGAGCACTTTCAAGCTTCATCAGATATTTGCATTGCTTCGCTGTACTCCCCCTTCGTGACTATTGTATACTTCATTTCAACATAACAATGCCCTGTGTTCACATGATTCATAGATATTTATTCCACAGCAAATTTGTTATTGGAATTAAGCATTCCTGCATCTCACTGGCACCAACCAAAGCAGCTTTATTTAATTTAACTTGCCAAACAAGTGAAATAAAGAAAATATTGTTGCGGAAATGGGCCCTTAGTGTGCTATTAAATATAGGATTAGCCCAGATCCCCCCTTAAATCCATGTTTAGCCAGGTTGTTTGGTAATCGGACGTTACATGTGTGTCGGGAGGTGTAGCAGGCTGTCCATTGTTCATACAGTGGTGGTGTACCGAGAGGGGCCATTCTTCTTCTTTCTTCCCTCCTCCGAACCAGCTCCCGCCCAGCGCTCTGACAGAGTCAGTCAATGAGACGTGTCAGCAACCCATTGGCGGAGAGTGGCTGCAAACTCGAAGGATGGACCAATCACGTATTCCGGGAGGCGGTCCAGAAGAGCGAGCTGCAAGAAGGCAAGGGAGAAACTGCTAGTGTCAAGTCTGTGATCTACTTTTGTGAGAAAGGACTCGGCGATGTTCCTCCTCGGCCATGGATCCAGCCTGCAGGACCTCCACAGGTTCATCCTGAGTCCAGTCACAGAGCCTCTGACTGTCCTGACTCCATGCACGGCTCGAAACGTCTTTCCATCCCATCGATTCGCCTGATTTGGCCTAGTCTGGTGAACAGGCCAGGCCTGGATTTGTATACTGGACCTTGTGAGAAACCAGCTGGAACACACCATAGACCTTTCGCTCTTGTTCCGTCGACCTTACGGGGGGAGCTGAACACGCCGAGGCTGGTGCGTGAGCGGGGCGACAAAAGGAGGCCGTCGCCGCCATCTTGCCACGCTGCATGCTCGAGCTTGGGCGCTCAAATCCGTTGGCATTGGCTTCTCACGAACTGCATTTGTGCCTTCGACACTTTTCCTCTCGTCCATTAGGCACCACCAAGTACTCCGTGTCTTGCCTGCATGTTGTCTAAGGTTTATTTCGCTTGGGCCCCCTTCGAAACCCGTATCCATAGTTCTCCAGTTAAGAGCGGGTTATGGAGGAATGATAACGTTCATGAATGCTTTGCTTGTGTCGTGTTTCCCCGATGTGTCCCCAATAAATCTGGCTGATTCATATGAAAGTTGCCGCCTTGAATTTATTGGTGCCGCGCCGAGGAACAATCCGCTTGATTTGTATACAAAACCAAAACGGGCTACGGACTGGCAGACTTCGCTTGATCTCTGACAAACCCAGTCTGTAGCCGGGGTCTATATCCCCAGCTGGTACGGCCCAGGTGTACTTTGGTATCGTGATCTGAGGCACGTGACCCGAGACCTGTGCCAAACTAGCCGGCGTTATAACCCCTGAGACGGCGGTGCTGTTAAGTGCCGCCGAATCTTCAACAATATATTGTTACACGGTTAACTAACACTATATCTATTCATTATAAAACAACCATCAGAATGCATTGATCCATTATCAAGTATATTTTAAAGTATCGGAGCAGCAAACATAAGAGATGGGTACACATTTCATTTGACTAAGCATGAATTAATAAGATCTTGCACCAGGCCCAGATGTGATTGGGCCAGGACAGGAATTGTACATTCATTATTGTTATTGCCATATGGTTTGAAAGTCATCTGGTTTGAAATGTTCGCTTTGAGTGGAACAATGGTGGTGCTGAACATTTACCAGTGGATTCAAGAAAGCACTTTCTCAACATGGAGAAAGGCAAACAATATATCAATCAATGTTCCTAAGTTTTTAAAAGATATGTTCTCCAGTTATATGGAACTAAGAAGACCACATTATATTTGAACGGAGATTCTATCCCACTCATTCGTGGCCTGTCAGGCAAACATTGCAACGAGTAAAACAAAGAAACTCACAAACTGCAGGCAGCCCACTCTGCAAACGTAATGAGTTCTGATGACACGAGCAAACAAAGAAACTCACAAACCGCGGGCAGTCCACTCTGCAAACAGAATTAGTTCTGACTTCTCATTGTCAGAGACCGAATGAGCATGTTTTATGCTGCAGGAATTTTTAATCTTTATCTCAACTCTGTGTCAGTGCCTTTACCCATGATGCTTTCTGGTGAACCATTCCTTATATGGTGGCAAAGTGACTTTAGCCAATGCTCTACAACAGATTTCATACCTCCATATTGTTTGAAAGCAAATAAAGAGAAATGAGTATGTAATTTGCGGACAAAGTGCACTCATCCCAACATGAATTTTTTTTTGTTTCAGCATGATCAATACAGAAACATTAATGCTTTGCCATAGTCATGTGATCCACCGAGCTTTCTGTCACCATATATGTCCAAAAATTATTCGCGTAGCATATTGTTGCGAATTCGCGCCCACCGGCGTGCGAACGGCCACGTGACTCAAATCGCGGCACGTCGCCCACCGGATGGACAATTCTGTCGTGACCCTCTCGGAACAACGCCGGGAGCTAGTCACTGGTGGGGGTTTAACTCCACCACAATCGTGCCAATCGGCCACCCGCGTGGAATAGGGTTGTTCGCCAAACTCGACCTACTTAAGTACCCACGCGGAGGGTAGACCGGGCGATCGCACCTCGCCGCAGGTCGACCCCGGACACGGGCCGCTTAAGCGACCCGTTCTGTACTATCGGGATAACCGAGCGGTGTTATCGTCGGCCTCGACGGTTCCGATTAATTATCGGGCGTATTAAGCCCCCTACCAACCCTTTACGTGAAGCAAGATGGAGATTCGATTAAAGAAAAGACGAAGCGAAACGGGAAAACAGTTCAACATGATGCACATTTATTCCGCGGCACACGGAGAGCACACATATACAGTTAAAGCAATTATGCACAAAAAGCAAATGTAACAAAAGAAACAACGACGCAGAGATACTACCGACTAAGACCGACACACGGCAACACTTAAACACTTTTACTTCACCAGACTGGCGCCACACACACACGTTTACACAGAAACAAAAGAAAAGGGCCACCCTCAAAGACAAGGGAGCAGACGGGGCCTGTGGGCCAATATTTGCACGGGACCTGAAAGAGCGGTCAGGTCCGCGAGACCGGGTGGGTCCTACCCACGTCTTTGTGATGAGCCGCAAATGTGGCAGCGCGGCGGTGCCCCGACTTCGTGCTCCTTCGTGGGTTTTGTTGGCACTGCTTGGAGTGGGGTGGGAACGGGGCCCCCTTTTCGCACTATCTCAGCGCGGGGGAAAAAGGGGGGGGGAATTGTTGATGCTCTGGGGAAAGAGTATAGCTGGCTTGCTTGGGTCTCGTGACGAGCGATTCCACCGCGACCTCGTCGCCGACCGCCGTCTTCCTTGCCTCGGACCCGAACTCCTCGGTCTCTTCCCCCAATTCTCCTCAGCCAACTGCCGAAAACCACCGGGACGCCCTCTCCTCCCGACTCCACTCCGCGCTCCAAACTGACTCTGCCCAAAACTCTCTCCGCTCTTCTGCCACTCTCCGCTCTTCCAAGGCCGACTCTCCCCAAACCGACTCTGCTTTTTCTGCCACTCTCCGCTCTTCCAAGGCCAACTCTGCCTTTTCTGCCACTCTCCGCTCTTCCAAAACCGGCTCTTCCAAAACCGGCTCTTCCAAAACCGGCTCTTCCAAAACCGACTCTGCCCAAACCGACTCTGCCCAAACCGACTCTGCCCAAACCGACTCTGCCCAAACTGACTCTGCCCAGATTCGCCCTGCGCTCGGCGCTTTATAGGCCGGCAGGAGAACCCATATGCAAATTTCTGGATCAGAACGAGCTCGGGGGCGGAGCCACGCTCGCCCATTGGACGGAGAAAAAGGGGCGTGAATCTCCCCTGATCCTAGAATTTGCATATCTCGATTCCACACAGACGCGCCTGGAGGCGGGGCCAAACCGCCCCGCGCTTGCTGATTGGACGGATCAGAAGTGGGCGTGTAGCATTCCTGATCCGAATTTTCCTCGGAAAGGCCGCATTTTGCACTCGCGGCTCGGCGCGCGTCCCGTACGAGCCCAGGACAGCCCGATGCTCAGTGCTCACAGGTGGTGCTGGAATGGCCACAGAAGGAGAGAGGTGAAGGTGGTGGAGGGTTTATGGTGGTGGTTTATGGCCATGGTGCCGTTTGGAATGGCGGTGATGCGATGTTTGCGGGAGCGAGTTGTGAAGGTAAAGATCGTGGCTGTTGGCGTTGTTGTTGTGAAGCGGCGTTGTGGTTGGTGATTGTTGTGTGATGGCGGTTGGTTCGTGGTTGGTTCAAAATAAAGATAGAACAGAAAAACGGCTATCTCAAAGCGTCGCAGCCCGGATGAATCACATTTATTCCCTCTAAACAACGGGTTTGGGGCTAACTACACATGTACTTACAGAGATATCTCACCTATGGGACCTGAATGGTGGTTTGCGAATTTCCACAACCGTAACAATATTAATCACATTTCACAAGATGGGATTAATGATTTTACTTCCACATGGGCATGGACTGCTGCATTTGTGAGCCTTTTCTCCATAATTCCAATGGTACCAGCACGTCTGATCAGCATATTGGTGAGCGGTTGAGCTGGGATTGTGTCCTCTTGATCGACTTCCAGATGGATCATGCCCTCGGCTTCTACTCCTCTCTCTTTGCACCTTTAGTTTTGTCGTGAGAGCTTGTCCTTGTCTGGTCAAGTTCTCCACCTGTGAGGACAAGGCACAGACTTGGTCTGGTTGAGGTGGAAGTTGCTGTTGAGGTTTTGAAACAGCTTCTATGTATGCAGTGGAGGACGAAAGAGAAGAGACTTCCATGATCTTGTCGGCGAGGTCTGCTAGTTGTAAGATGTCAACAGCCTCTTTAGTTAAGGTCAAGATCAGTTGGACGTTGGTTGGAAGTCTCTGGATAAACAGCTGTTTTAAGATGGTATTCTCCAATGTAATCTCCCCGACCAGCTATCTCATCCTTCGAAAAAGCTGAGAGGGTTTTCTGTCACCAAGCTTTTCAGAAATGAGTAGTCGGTGTGGTCTCTTTTGCTCTGAAGCTGAGGTACACCTGATGAGCTCAGCCTTGAGTTTGGGACAACATTCCGAAGCTGGAGGAGCAATTATGAAGTCCCTCACTTCTTGCGCTATTTCTGGCTGGAGAGATCCAACATTGGCGAAGCGTGTATACTCGGTGGTGACATGCCTGGCCAGGAACTGCACTTCAACTTACACAAACCACAATGTCAGATAGTTGGGCCAGAAAGGAGGGAGTATTAAAATAATGGTCACCACCGGTGATGGGGTACCTCAACAGATGCACCTTGGTGGGCATCGGACGTAGCTTCGACAGACACGATAACAAGAGATCACGTCGGGGTCACCAATATAGAATATCGATAAAGAGTACACCACAAGATCTTTCTGTCTGCCATTACGCCCTCCACCCTCCTTCATGAATTCGCACCCACCTGAATCCTCCTCCACACCACTGCTTCAAACTTATCATCCACGGTCACTGTTCCTCCCAGAAACTCAAACTTATTTCCCTGTCCGATCTGCTGCCTGACCCACATCACTTCAGTCTTCTCCATACTCATCTTCAGCTCATCCTTCCCAAATGCCGACTTCTACTCCCCAGTACTTTCTGCATCTCCTGCCCACTCTCCACCACAACAGCCAGATCATCCGCATACAGCATCCTCACTCATTCTACTACTCAAGCTCACCTTGTTGCTTACCAGTTCTATCACCATGATAAACATTATTAGGCTGAGAGCGCTTCTTGCCTCAAACCGATGTTCACGCTGAACTTATCAGACTTCCCAGGACTAACCAAAAGTCCTCCCTTCATTCCCTTGTACATCCATTCCACCAACCAAAATTCTACTTCCGGCACTCCCATCCATCTCAGTGTCGTGATCACCGTCTCTCTCAGGACAGCGTCGTAGGTCTTCTCTATGCCCACAAATCCCTATGCCATCTCACCTTGCACCTCCAACTTCTCTTCCACCAGCTGTCTCAATGTGAACATCCCATCCTCATCCACCTTCCCCCTCTAACCCCCCACTGCTCTTCTCAGATCTCCATCTCCACCCTCTACCTTATCCTCCTGTCCAGAATCCTCTCCAGCACTTTTATGACATGACTTAGGAGCATAATGCCTCTCCACTAAAACAACTTTATTTAATAAAGTGCCTTAATTACCGCTTCAGAGAGTTCCATTTCCATGAAAGTGAGTACACAGGGTGACAGTCGCAGAACGAGTCTCAACCCCCAAGGGAAGTCCATGTCATGATCTCTTTACAAATGGTATGTCCTGTTTGAACCTGTCTGAACATGCTGTTTGAATGTACCCCGTTTTGTTCAATCCTGTACTAGTGCCGGCAGACCTGGTGTCCAGTTTTAAACGCTGATTGGTCGTGGGGGCTGGGGGGGGGCTAACAAATTCCCCTCAAGTCCTCTGCTCGATTAGTCAAGGCTTACGAACAAACTGATGGACATGTAATTAACATATGATGTGAAATAAATATAAAACACTACAGGCGACAAAAATCAGCTTGATGAAGTGAAATACCTGTGAAAATCAGCTTGATGGAGTGAAATACCTGTGAAAATCAGCTTGATGGAGTGAAATACCTGTGAAAATCAGCTTGATGGAGTGAAATACCTGTGAAAATCAGCTTGATGGAGTGAAATACCTGTGAAAATCAGCTTGATGGAGTGAAATACCTGTGAAAATCAGCTTGATGGAGTGAAATACCTGTGTACGTAATTAATTAGTTGGGAGGCTGTTGGAGAAATTCCCAACAGATTTTTTTACTTCTTTTTTTGGAAGTTATTACATTCGTTCTTTTTTAGAAGTTATTACGTACGTTATTACAGGCATACGTTATTACAGGCATACGTTATTACAGGCATACGTTCTGCGAAAATTCCTTTGTGGAAGGAGGGAGGGGAAGGGGGTGAGGTAGGAGTGGGTAGGAGGAGGGAGGAAAGGAGTGGGAGAAAGGAGGAGAAGAGGTGAGAGGAGGGACACGACGTTGTCCGGCAATGCCGGGTACCTTTGCTACTGTTTAATATTGTTGGCAATCTCGTTTTAATCTTCTGTTTTGACCTGTCGAGTTATTTTCTTGACTAGTCATCATTCCCTCCCAAACTGCTGAGAGTGATCGGACTCCCGTCATGTTGTACTCAACAAATGCTCCTGCTGATCCCTAATCACACTGTTACACCAGTGTGTGATTTTATCCATATCTGCGGAGAGTGAAGAACCTGCTGCTTGCCTCTGTGGAATATGTGATTATGACGTCACAAAAGTCCCACACCAGGGGGTTCCCATCGTGTGCTGCCTTTTTGGTCGGTTCGGGGCGTGGCTATGCCGCTGATGCAGTGCCCCTATTACCAGTTCACTGGTGCTCATTTCACTCACCTCGGAAGGATGATGGGCTGAGTCAACACCCCTGGTGTTAATTCAATGCCAAACGGGGCTCAAACTCAGGACCCGAGGATCCCAAGCCACCACTCCAACCGCGAAACCAACACCAGGCACGCAAGGTTGGGGGTGGGGATTGGAAAGATATTTCTCTTTTCCGACTTTCAGGATCGACAACAATTAATTAACATTCTGGAATGACACAATCTTCTGTGTTCTATGTAGATAAGATTATCCAGACAGAAATAGACAAACTGACATGTTACACTGTACAGGATTTCATCTCCCTATATAATCATGATTTAATGATTTGGAACTTGTCAGCTCTTTTCAGTATAATCCCATTCTTTGGTACAATTATTAAAACTATACAATTCAGGTTTTACAAATGGCTTCCATCACTTCATCACGAGAATGGACATGGACACACTCACTCACACACATACACAATCACACACACTCAATCACACACACACACACACACACACACACACACACACACACACACACACACACACACACACACACACACACACACACACACACACACACACACACACACACACATGCACAATCGCACTCAAACACACACGCACAATCACACTCAAACACACACTCACAATCACACTCAAACACACACACTCATACACACGCACACACACACACACACAACCACACACAATCACACAATCACACTCAAACACACACTCAAACACACGCACAGAATCACATTCAAACACACACACACAATCACACTCAAACACACACACACACACACACTCAAACACACGCACAGAATCACACTCAAACACACACTCACAATCACACTCAAACACACACACACACTCAAACAAACACATGCACAATCGCACTCAAACACACACACACACACACACACATTCAAACACACACAATCACACACACAATCACACTCAAACACACATACACACTAAAACAATCTCACACACACACACACACACAATCACACGAAAACACACACACAATCGCACTCAAACACACACGAAAACACATACACAATCACACGAAAACACACACAATCACACACACAATCACACACAGACACACACACACACACACACACACACACACACACACACACACACACACACACACACACACACACACTCCTGACAGTCCCAGCCCTGATCGATCTGCTTTTTGAGTGAATCACTAAAATCTGATGACCACCTTGTGTGTACACAAAGACCATGACCATCACGTGGTCCGTGACGCTCAGCCCTGGGCAGGTCCTGATTTGTCCTTTTCCCCAAAGGAGTCTCTCTCCAACTGTCCCATCGATCTCGCTCCCACAATTCATATCACGGCCCAATGACGTCACGGATTTTCGGGCTATTTTCGACCCTCCCCCCGGAACGCTGTGCCAAACAACCGTCCCCACCCAGGACCCGAAATACCCTGATTTAGCGGAAAACTGTAATTAATATATCACGTTCATTGAAGTATCTCAATCGCTTACCAAAAACAAACCTTTAAAACAAAAGGAAAATATTCATTGTTACGACTTGCATCGTTAATCGAAGCAACAATCCAATGATTTAATGATTTGTACTTGTGAGGAAAAAAAATGTCCAATCACTCGAAATCCCTTGGTCGAGACGATCTGCAATTTGTGTCTTCGCTTTCTATCGATTTTTCATGTTGTAAAAGGAAACGAACGAGAAAGGGATGTTCGGGCGGTGTATTGTTAAAGGTGATCTGCAATTTGTGTGTTAATTTTCAAGATTTTCATGTAAAAGGAAACTAAAGGAGAGGGAATTTCGGGCGGTGGATTGCTGAACGCGATACTCAATTTGTGTGCTCATTTTCTACAGATTTTCATGTTGTAAAAGGAAACTAAAGGAGAGGGAATTTCGGGCGGTGTATTGTTGAACGCGATACTCAATTTGTGTGCTCATTTTCTACAGATTTTCATGTGTAAAAGGAAACTAAAGGAGAGGGAATTTCGGGCGGTGGATTGCTGAACGCGATACTCAATTTGTGTGCTCATTTTCTACAGATTTTCATGTTGTTAAAGGAAACTAAATGAGAGGGAATTTCGGGTGGTGTATTGTTAAACGCGATACTCAATTTGTGTGCTCATTTTTTACAGATTTTCATGTTGTAAAAGGAAACTAAAGGATAGGGAATTTCGGGCGGTGTATTGTTAAACGCGATACTCAATTTGTGTGCTCATTTTCTATAGATTTTCATGTGTAAAAGGAAACGAGCGAGAGGGAATTTTGGGCGGTGTATTGTTAAACGCGATACTCAATTTGTATGCTCACTTTCTATATATTTTTTTTCATCTTGTTAAAGGAAACGAGGCATTGATTATATTCCACCTCGTCAACAAATCGTTTCAGTCCAAATCATTGCTTTGTGGGAAAGTTGAGGTGCTGCTGGTGACGTCATGGCAGCACGGCGTCCTGGTTGCATCAGCTGCGCTCACACGAGTTCACCAAGCAGTTGAAGCCTAACCTCACAATTGGCGCGATGACTTCGGTGAGGGACCACGTTTGTCTTTTGCAGACGATACTAATTATAAAGTTTTCATTCTCTTTTTTTTTCATTTGTTAATTTTTTTCCGTCGTTGTTGTTCATTAAGAGTATTTGTGTGAGTTCCGCAATCATTGAGTTTGTGTGTGTATATATATATATATATACATACAGAAGAATCACCTGCAGGTATGTCGGCGTCTCGTCGCATCTCGTGCGTGCCATATCGCTAAGACTGAACAAGTTTGAATATTCATCAATTCCTTTATTTATTCCTTCTGTCTTTTATTCATTTATTCATTCCTTCCTTCATTTATTCAATCATTCATTCCTTCATTCCTTCATTTATTCAATCATTCATTCCTTAATTTATTCATTAATTCCTTCCTTCATTTGTCCTTCATTTTTTCATTCATTCATTCCTTCATTTATTCCTTCATTCACTCCTTCACTCATTCCTTAATTTATTCATTCAATCCTTCATTCAATCCTTCATTTATTCATTCAATCCTTCATTCATTCCCTCATTCTTCTTTCCTTCATTCATTCCTTCCTTCATTTTTCCTTCATTTTTTAAAATTCATTCAGCCCTTCATTCATTCCTCATTCTTTCATTGTGTTTTTTTTCATCAACAGAGGCAAAACTGTGAAGACTTTGAGGAGAGTTTAGTTGAAAGGATTTTGGAAATCTGGAAACAGGAAACGTCGAACGAGGATTGGAGCGGGTGATTTGGTACAACCTGGTGGGGAAGTTACAGAGGATGACAGAGAAAAGGCAAACACACTAAACGACGGTGTTGGTCGTGTTTTCACAAGAGGAGCTTGGCTGCCAGGTTGCTGTCACTTTTTTGGGGCCAGGTCCTATACCAGTACACTGGTACTCGTTTCGCCGACCTGGGAGGGATGACAGGTTGAGTCAACCCCACCTGGTGTTAATTCAGTGATCAACAGGGCTCATACTCGGGATCCCAAGATTCCAAGCCAGCCCCCTTGACCACTTGGCCAACACCAGGTTTTATACATTGTTGAGGCTCGTTTAAGAGCGAACACACAGAACGTATGACAACGGGAGCATGAGACAAGACGGGTGGGAGAGAGAAGCACAGAACAGTAGGGAGCAGAGACATGAGGAGATCTGTGGAAGGAAGAGGGATGGGATGGGATGGGGGTACACGGGGTAAACAAGATGGACACTACAGGGACTTTCAGTGAAGAAAGCAGGGAATTTGAAAGAGGTGGGTTTGGGGTGCATTAACAGAGGTAGAAAAGATTGTGGTGTTGGACGGGTTAAGATAAGAGGTGGTGCTGAACAGCTGTTTTGAACACCTGGAGGGAAAAGTGGGATTGAAGAGAGTGTGCGAGTTTGTTCCAAAGGCGGGGAAAAGGAAGAATGAAAGAGTGAAGGTGAATAGTGATTCTTGATTTTGGTAGTTTTACAAGAAGGGGGTTGCTGGTGGGCCTTGTGCACCCTGTGGAAATATGGGGGGGGGGGACAGGGACAGATAACAGACAGAATAGAGGGGGTGAGGCCAGAGAGGATATGGAAGAAAGCAGAAAGACCACTGACCTGCCTGCGGTGAGAGAGTGAGAGAACCAAAGACTCAGCTTCATCACAGGGGATACCAATGATCCTAAATGTCATGGTTTCCACAGCGTGAAGCCGAGATAGTGTGAGGCAGGCGCACCAGCTCAGAGGGGAGAGCAGTACTCCATCAGGCTGCGGATGAAAGTTTTGTACATGGTCAGGAGCTCAGGTGTGCCAAGGAAGGACTTTGTATGACTGAGGATGCTCAGTCGGCAACTGGCTTTGGAGGCCAGCTTGGAAATGTGGCTTTCCCACGAGAGATCATGGCAGATAGAGTGAGACCCAAAAGCTCAAGAACGAAAGGATTGTTGGGACGCTAGATGGGGGAGGTTCCAGATGGTCCTTTCGGAGAGACATAGTGAAATCTTTGGATTTGTTGGAAATCACTTATAACATGTAGAAATGCAAAAAAAAAGAAAAATCGAAATTTTTTTGGAAAAAAAAGTTGCAAATTTTTTTTTCCTCGAACAATTTTTTTTGGGGGGTTGGAAATCACTTAAAACATGCAGAAATGCAAACAAAAAAAATCAAATATTTTTTCTAAATGGCCACCATCGCGGCCATATTGGACTTTGCATCAAGTCCACAATCTAATGGCATGGTTCTTGGACCATACCTAATCCCCCCCCCCCACCAAGTTTCGTTGAAATCCGTGTTGGAGTTTTTCCGTAATACTGTTCACAAACAAACAAACAAACAAACAGACAAGGGTGAAAACAGTAACCTCCGTCCATCTTCGATGGCGGAGGTTAAACGTTTTGGCCCGATCTCACAAAAGTGAAGAATCACGATAAAAATTATATAATTTTCGGATCCGGATTCGGATCTTCACCAAAATCTAATCGATTCGTCCTTGTGAAACACCCAACCTGTCCAACAAGTTTCGTTCTAATCCGTCCACAACTTTTTCAGATACCGTGGTTTATATCGTTTTTGGTCCTATCTATCAATGGTGAAGAATTACTTAAAAAATTCTAGAAGTCGAATCCAGATCTGGATTTTCACCAAGATCTAATCAGTTCGTCCTTTTAGGTCATCTCTTCGAGCATGACCTAATAATATGGGTGTTGAGAGGAGAGTGACGATCCGTCCATTCACAATGAAGTTGAAGCGGGAGACCTGGTCATTAGTGATCCTGAAAGAGGTCGATGAGACGTACACGATGGAATGACTTTCAAGGTCACCGAAGGTCAAGGTCACGAGGCCTTTGAAGTTGCGAAAATGACGATTTTCAAATTCTATCTCCTCCGCCATTTCTCAAGCGATCTTGAATTTGATTGTAGCATATGAATCTATGGGACAATATCTAAATTTGGTCGGGCCGGATTTTCGATATTCGCTTTCATTTTCGTGTCACGTGACTTCAAAGTTGGAAAAAAATGCGAAAATTACGATTTTCAAAATCTATCTCCTACATTTCTCAAGTGATCTTGAATTTGATTGTGACATATGAATGTATGGGACAATATCTAAATTTGGTCAGGACGGATTTTCGAATTTCGCTTTCGTTTTCGTGTCACTTGACTTCAAAGTTTGCAAAAACTGCCCTACCTTCAGGAGGTTATATATTCTCGACTGGGCATGGTAAAAGTTAGTGAATGGTGTCATTGCATAGCAGCCGACGTTGTCTTACATGTCCATTCGAAAGAATACCGAAAACTTCAAATACGTACACGTCACGTGACTTTGAATTTTGCGAAAACTGCTTCATGTAGTTGCAAAATGACGATTTTCAAAATCTATCTCCTCCTACATATCTTAAGTTATCTTGAATTTGATTGTGGCATATGAATCTATGGGACAATATCTAGATTTGGTCAGGCTGGATTTCCGATATTCGCTTTCGTTTTCGCGTCCCGTGACTTCACAGATGGCCAAAAATCCCTCCTGACCCGAGAACACTACACCCGAGTAACATGAACTCATGCTTGTTTCTCGCAGAGATGACCGTCACTCCCGCACGGGTGTATTTTTTCACACACTGAACCTCTCAACAAAATTTTCTTTTGGATCTGTCCACATTTTTTTGAGATATCCTGTACACAAACAAACAGACAAACAAACCGATAGAAAGGGGTGAAAACATAACTCCTTCACCTTCGGTGGCAGAGGTAATGGTCTCCCTGAATGAGTGGTTGAAGGCGAAGCGCATTTAAGTGGTTACCACCCCTATTTTAGGGCATACCCTGCCTTGAGTGGCTTTTTTGAAAGTCACAAAGACTGCTACTGGTCATGAAATTTGGTTCATTGCACATACAGTGTTCCATAGGACCTTAAAATATATAGGTTCATGGGTCTATGATGTATATTACTGAATCTACAGGATTTTTATTGAATATACATGCCCAGTATTGGCCTTTTTTCTTGTTTCACCTTAAAATATGACATATATTAGACCATGCAAAAATACAACATATAAAACATTCTATATTAAATTTCTCATCTAATCAAAAGGTTGTCACCCACCATCTGAGAAAATCAGCATTTGTGTTGGTCAGTGGTGGATTAGCATGATATATGCACATTCTGGCATATTTTTATTTTTTTTCTTGTTTTATTGCCCTTTTTGAGCCTGGGACTATGAAATCCCCGAACAAAATCACTAGTTTATCAATAACTCATATTTACCTGTCTTAAATTATTCAACTTATTACCAATAATTAATCAATGTAAAAAAAATTGAGCGATCCGGGTGGATACTGAATTACAGCGGCTTGACCGAACTTTCTAACCCAAATGTCCAACTGCACGTCATGTTTTTAAAAAAAATGCTTTTATTCTTCTGTGCATCAGATTATTTTCACTAAAATTTATTTACAAATGGGGCACAGTGATATAGATATAATAGTATTAAAAAATATTGAAAACATGCATGGCTTTGGTTGAGAGTAATTTTGCATTTTTGTCTGACTGCACATCACACTTTTTTGAATTTGATTAAAAAATTAATTTTCTTAAAAATTAAAAAAAATATTTTCCACGTATTTAATTTTTTAAAATTAATTTAGAAGGTAGTTAAAACAGTTTTGGAGAACTTAGAGAGCTTTTTGTTACTCCCAGAATTGATTGAATTGAAAATTTACGTCCAAGAATTTGTTCGATAAATCTTCTCTCTTTTAGTGCTTTTCAGCATCTGACAGTCAATGAATAGAGCAGTAATAAAAAATAGGTATGTATTATTTCTTAATAATCCCAGAAATTGGTATTTTGATTATTAGATTAGTTGCTAGAATAAGTTACATACTATAACCTTCATTTATTTTGCCAAAAAAGAAAAAAAAAATTAGGTAATTTCATTGAAAACTCACAAAACCATCAGAATAGGTACCCCTTTTTAAAAGTATCATATTTCGGTATAAATATATAATTAAGCTATACGGTGTTTTGTTCTGAACTCAGTTAGACTTACACTTTCAGGAAAATGTAGTGAGAAGGCAATGGAACAAACTTCATTTTTTGACATTTTTGAAACAGGGATAACCACTTACATGCGCTTAGCCTGAAGTAAAATTGATTCAATCCTTCAAGACCAAACTTGACATTCATTGGTGGAATCAAAGGTTCCTTATTGACAGTCATTCAAGCATGCATGCATCCATCCATCCATCCATCCATCGGGACCATACTCTGTGCAGAGCGTCGGTGCTGCCTAAGGAGTCTCCTGGGCTATTAGGTACAATCCTGGATGGATCGCCACTCCGACACAGGATAGATACCAGCATGCTGGCACTCATTTTGCCGACTTAGGAAGGATGACAGGCAGAGTCAAGCCCACTTGGAATTAATTCAACAGCCGAGTGGGATTTGAACTCAGGATCCTAGGATCCCAAGCCCACCACCCAAACCATTAAGCCAACACCAGGCATAAACCATAAACAAATGGTCTGAAAAGTATTACCAGATATTGTCGAGAAGAGCGGGATGATTACAGGAATATTCCTTATTTTCCGTATACTGATGATGATTATGATGATGACTATTTGGTCAAAAGCAACTATTTGACCATGTAAACTCTACATGTAGTCAATACACCACCTAAGACTTAGTGTTTTAGTCTTGTAGTGCCTTAAGGAGAATGCCAGTGAAACATTGTGCAGGAGTTGTCTTCAGAAAGGAGTGCATCTGTTGTTGCCTCCCAGTGCACTCTGTACTGCTCTCCTTTCCAGATGAGTTCCACGGCTTCTGTGATGAGTGCTGCTGATGTACGAAAGAAATTTGTGGAGTTTTTTGGCAAATGTGGCCACAAGTATGTACATTCGTCATCTGTCATACCTTTGGATGATCCCACGCTGCTCTTCACCAATGCTGGGATGAACCAGGTGGGTTTTGTCTTCCGATTGACGTGCAAGTTTAACAGCTCAAGGCTTAAAGGTGGTTGTGGAATCACGAGGATGAGCTGTTGAGTTTTTCATGTGATGTCATGGAAACTAGTTGTACTGACAGTAATGTAATTTTGGAAGTAACATTGCTTTTATTTGCAGGAGCAGAGTACCCGACCAATGGGCAATCTTGTTCCAATCCCACCCCAATCTCTCTTCCTTCCAAATTTCCAGTTTTCCCTCATGATAGTTCACTTCTGTATCCATCTTACGCCAAATAAAGAAAACACCAGTTGATTGTTCAGATTATTATTTTTTTTTTTAAAGGAGGAGGCCCTTTTTATTTGTTTTATTTATTTATTTTTCAAAATGGCTGCCGGCTTTTAGTACCTGACAAGTCATACGCCTGATGCACCAATTTTTTTTTTACCTTCCCACCCCCCCCCCCCTCCAATTACATGAGTCATGTACCAGACATGTCAATTTTCTACCCACAAACAAATTTAACTTAGGTCATAAAGCTGACACGTCACATACACACTCACTAAGCCTATTAAAAATACAATTCACAGTTCTAAACAAATATATCATAAATTTATTTAAAATACAATTCACAGTTCTAAACAAATATATCATAAATTTATTTAAAATACAATTCACAGTTCTAAACAAATATATCATAAATTTATTAAAAATACAATTCACAGTTCTAAACAAATATATCATAAATTTATGAAAAATACAATTCACAGTTCTAAACAAATATATCATAAATTTATGAAAAATACAATTCACAGTTCTAAACAAATATATCATAAATTTATTAAAAATACAATTCACAGTTCTAAACAAATATATCATCAATTTATTAAAAATGCAATCCACAGTTCTAAACAAATATCATATCATAAATTTATTAAAAATACAATTTACAGTTCTAAACAAATATATCATAAATTTATTAAAAATACAATTTACAGTTCCAAACAAATATATCATAAATTTATTAAAAATACAATTTACAGTTCTAAACAAATACCATATCATAAATTTATTAAAAATACAATTTACAGTTCCAAACAAATACCATATCATTTATTAAAAATACAATCCACAGTTCTAAACAAATATATCATAAATTTATTAAAAATACAATTTACAGTTCTAAACAAATGTATCATAAATTTATTAAAAATACAATTCACAGTTTGAAACAAATATATCATAAATTTATTAAAAATACAATTCACAGTTCTAAACAAATATATCATAAATTTATTAAAAATACAATTTACAGTTCTAAACAAATATATCATAAATTTATTAAAAATACAATTTACAGTTCTAAACAAATATATCATAAATTTATTAAAAATACAATTTACAGTTCTAAACAAATACCATATCATAAATTTATTAAAAATACAATTTACAGTTCCAAACAAATACCATATCATAAATTTATTAAAAATACAATCCACAGTTCTAAACAAATATATCATAAATTTATTAAAAATACAATTTACAGTTCTAAACAAATGTATCATAAATTTATTAAAAATACAATTTCCAGTTCTAAACAAATATATCATAAATTTATTAAAAATGCAATTCACAGTTCAAAACAAATAGATCATAAATTTATTGAAAATACAATTCACAGTTCTAAACAAATATATCATAAATTTATTAAAAATACAATTCACAGTTCGAAACAAATATATCATAAATTTATAAAAAAATACAATTCACAGTTCGAAACAAATATATCATAAATTTATTAAAAATACAATTCACAGTTCTAAACAAATATATCGTAAATTTTTGATGAAATCCAAAAAAAATCCACATTTTGTGCATATTAAAATAATTGGCGATGCCATCTTTCTATCTCGATCTAGAGTAAACATTTAATATACAGATTTACATATGTGGGATGTGAACTCATCAGCGCACCCTGGACCAACTCCCCACTCGTGAAATAGGAGAAAACGTCACATAGCGAGCGTCGCCCATCAACAACTGTTCCCGCATACCATGGCGCCAGGACTAATTCCCGTCCGAATTTGCAAACATATGAAAACAATCTTCAAAAATGAAGCTTAAATCATGAAAATGATTCGTCATGTTCATACAATTTGTTGACATTCGACATTTGTGGCACAACTTCCGAGATTTAAAACCACATACATTTTACATAATTTTAGTCCAAAGCGTGCACTGAATTTTACTGCAGTGGATGTGATGGAACTTGCGTACGCAGACAAGCACACAGATCAGTATGCTTACATATCGCGCACGGAAACGGAAGGTGGCAGTCCAGCTCTCGGTGCGGCGGCTCGGTCGAAGCTATAAAAACTCACCACTGACATTGGGGAAATGATTGATTCAAAGAATTGTGCAAGAGTCATAAACGACGCTATAGAGAGCTGAAACCAATCCAGCAGCTGAGGGTGTGTGTAGCATTGGGATTCTCATGTGTATACTATGTGTGAACATCTTTATAGCTGTGGAGGAACTCTGGGAAGTGTTTGAAACGGCAAAGCGCTTGCCTTGTGTAGGCCTTCTTGGGTTGCTTTCTGCAGCTTTTTCGGTTCGAGGAGTGTGTGTGTGGGGGGGGGGGTCAATTATTTATATAATCTTAGCCACATGGGTTTAGTTGATGAGGTGAGAGCTGATTGGCTGGTCTCTCCATTCACTGGTGAGAGATGTGGGTGGGTCTTTCGTTAACATATATATATATATATATATATATATATATATATATATATATATATATATATATATATATATATATATATATATATATATATATATGATTAGGGCAGTTGGGATTGCACCCTTTTAAAGAAGAAGACGAAGGTGCTTCGAACCAAAAGTTGTCACCTTGAAGTAGTGGAAGGAGGAATGTGTTCGGCAGCCAGAGGGAGGCAATTCAACAGGTGGGATAGGGAGAGGCAAAGGAATGCAGTTGAGCAACATGTTTGATGAGGATTGGTTTCAGGAATGAACATGTTCATCCTGGTAGAGCCTAAGAAGGGGGCATCGGACTGAGTAGGATCTGTTAAAAATATCCAAAAGATGAAATGCAGTTTATATTTTTTGTATGCATGGTCGAGGCTCATGGAAGAGCGAGAGCAGAATCGAATGGAACAAAATGGAAAGGGGAATCGCCAACATCAGGGGAGAAGTACACATGGGAGTAAACAAGTGAGAAAGCAGTAGGCCCTGTGTGATATCCTTTTGGTGAACTGTACCAATGACTTTCAGAGCCTTCACCTCCACATTTTCTAGGTGAGAGAAAGTTGGGATGCATGTACACTGCCCCAAAAGCTCCATCGTACTCAGATAAAAGGCTGCAGAACCAAGTCAGAAACTTGATTGGTGTACAATCCCAATGTCTGCCTGGCTTTCATAGCCAAATTGTAGATATTGCTGCGGTTGAGGAAATACCCCGGGGGGAGTTGCACTCGACACATAAGGGATCCCTAGTTTAGATGTTTCCATAGTAATTGTGTTTGGTCAGGTTACGTTTCACGTTTCCCCTCGTAAACGGGACGTGTGTGTGTGTGTGTGTGTGTGTGTGTGTGTGTGTGTGTGTGTGTGTGTGTGTGTGTGTGTGTGTGTGTGTGTGTGTGTGTGTGTGTGTGTGTGTGTGTGTGTGTGTGTGTGTGTGTGTGTGTGTGTGTGTGTGTGTTCGTAGTAGTAGGTTTAATTACCCTTTGTAATTCTCTCCTTTCTGAAATCCCTCTCCATCAATCCCTTCTAATCCCTCTCCCCATCCCTTATAAACCTCTCCTTCCCTGCACTTTCCTCCAGTGCATCCATGCACACATGACATTACAAAACACACATTCAAAGCCTTTTCAGGACTAAACCAGAATTATCTGTGTAATCCACTCTGCACGAGTTCTGCACTCCCAGTGAGGAAACCCATGAAAGGAACGAGGAATGGGGATGTGCTGTGGAGAGAAAAAGGTTATGTGGTGATTTGGTGAAGGTTGCGAGATCAAACTTCTGAGCAGTTATGGGCTGTGCACGCCAATGAGGAAGGGGAATGTGGTGGTGAAAGGGATGCAATGGTGACCTTCGCTCCCTGAAGCCACGCTTTGCCCAGGAGCCATAAAAGATGGTGCATTCAAGGCATCGCTGCTGCTTGTGTCTGAGGAACGGAACTAGGAACCTCTTTGGTCTGGGAAACAGATCGGGACGAGCTGTACCACCCAAACAAGGGCGAATCTCTACCAGTGCGAGCAGGCTTTGCAACAAGTCCATCCATCCATTGGGACCATACTCTGTACAGAACGTCGGTGCTGTCTAAGCAGTCTCCTAGGCTGTTGGGCACAATCCTGGATGGGTCGCCACTTCGACGCAGGATACTCGAATGGCTCAATCATCCCAGCAAGCTTTAACTCATTTTGCCGACCTCAGAAGGATGACAGGCAGAGTCAACCCCGCCTGATATTTATTCAACAACCAAGCAGGATTTGAACCCAGGACCCTTGGATCCCAAGCCTGCCACCCTAACCATTAAGCCAACGTCAGGCATGGCAACAAGTGACCGGGTGGATGGGCAGCGCAAGTTCCTTGGACGCAGCTTCCAGACGTACTGATTCACACTATCTTTTCTTGCTCTGCCTACTTTTTAATTTGTCTACCTGAGATGCACAAAAGAGCTTGACACTTGCCGAGTGACCCATCAGGATACATGGATCATCACAATTACCCCTTGACCCATCGGGGCGGGGATACTGACTTGCACGTTTACTTGGTTACTGACTCGGTTACTGACACATTGCACACACCTGCACCTCTCCTGACACGCTGCACCACATCACCCTCCCTTTCCTCACTTACCTCCCTTTCCTGATTGCTGATTATGCTGATTATGAGGCCCAACAGTTCAAGGGACTAAACTTCATTAAGACACCCAAAGCAGGAGGTATAGTGCCGAAAGAAAGTCCACACCCCCTTTTAAAATTTTCACCTAATGTTACCTTTTAGCCTGAAATTAAATTGCATTAAATCAGACTTTTTCCACCTTTAATTGCACATCGTAACCCACAACTACCAAGTGAAAAACAAATTCCACAAATTTCAGAAAATTAATTGAAAATACCAAACTAGAATATCTTGGTTGGATGTGTCCATCCCCCTGATTAAAACTTGGTGGATTCACTCCAGAGGGTGAATCCTCCAGAGGGCATCCCGATTCACTGAATCAAATGCTTTACAGAGATCAATAGGCTGCAAGCAGCCCCTGCCAAAACTCTCGTCTGCGTTCGGTGAGGACCCGAAAAGCAGTCGTTGACCTATTTGGTGTAAAGCCTGACTGCTCTGGACGCTGGTGCTCAAGCAGATGGTGGCGAACCCTATCAATAATTTTCCGAGCAAAGACCTTGCCCGGCACTGTGAGCAGCGTCACCCCCTCGGTAGTTGTTGCAGTCTTGGCGATCACCCTTCCCTCTCCAGAGAGGGACAACAAGGCCCATCTTCCAGTCATTTGGGATGATGCCTGTGTTCCAGGCAGAGCACAGAACTGCATGCAACGACACGAGTGCAGCATTTCCACCAGCCTTGAGAAGTTCAGCATGGATGCCACAAATCCCTGGAGCTTTGCCCCGTTTCAACTGGTTCACCGCAGCCCGTGTTTCTACAAGCGAAGGTGGACCACAGTTGATTGGAGGGTCAGCAACAGGGATTGTAACACCTTTGACGTCCAACTCGACAGCTGGTGGATCAGCCTCGTACAACCGTTCAAAGTAACTGGCCCGGCGGGCCTTCACTTCAGACTCCTCTGTCAAGAGCCTACCACCCTCTGCTCTCACTGCAGTTCACTGAGCGATGGGCTTGGATGAAAGCAATGTGCAAATTCCCCTGTAAGCAGTATGAGAATCCCTTGACCACAGGTGATTCTCTACCCCCTCACAGATTCCTCACACATAGGCCTCCTTATCCACCTTAGCGCACGTACAGTTTTACGCCTCAGCTCCCTGAACAGATCAGCTGTGCCATTCAGCCTGGCCCTGCGTCTCTGGTCAATGGTATCCAGTGTCCCTCGAGAGACAAAATTCTTCTTTGCCCTGTGGTGAGTTGGGTTTGTTCCTAACGTTCCTTGTTCTTGTTCTTGTTGTTCTTCTTCTTCTTCTTCTTGTTCTTCTTCTTGTTCTTCTTCTTGTTCTTCTTCTTGTTCTTCTTCTTGTTCTTCTTCTTGTTCTTCTTCTTGTTCTTCTTCTTGTTCTTCTTCTTCTTCTTCTGAAGACAAAACCTTTATATTGGGACTCGGCTCCTTTGTATACATGATCCGGATCTTCTTAAATACTAAGCACTTGTACACATCCTCACATTGAGGGTGCCTTTTGAGAGCGTCTCTCATGAACTTTTAAATATATTTGGACATTTGCTTTAAAGTTTCGAAAAGTTCACGTTACTATTTAAAGATTATTCCATTTAATATATTGTAATTTCGTAAATACATTATTTATTTCATAAATACACGGTATTTCGTAAATACGTAAATACACTATGACGGGTCTCGCTATTGGCTTAATCAAGGCACGTGATGAAATATCGGAAGTTGTTGTTGTTGTTGTTGTGGGGTTTTTTTTTTTTTTAGCCGACAAAACCTTTAGGACGCTGCTCTTGGACACATTTGTCCTTGTTTGAATCATGGCTTCTTTCTTGCCACCCTACCGTACAGGCCAGCCTTGTGGAGTGATTGGGATATTGTCACATGCACACAGTGACCAGTCTTTGCCATAAAAGCATGTGGCTCTTTCAAAGTTGCCATTGGCCTCTTGGTGACCTCTCTGATCAGTCTCCTCCTTGTTTAGTCATTCAGTTAGGAGGGGACGGCCTGATCTTGGAAGGGTCTTGGTGGTACCATCTGCCTTCCACTTCTTAATGAGTGTCTTGACTCTGCTCCAAGTTATATTCAAGGCGTTTGATATATTTTTATACCCATCCCCTGATCTGTGCCGTTCCACAACTTTTTCCTGGAGGTCTTTTGAAAGCTCCTTGGCATTCATGGTTGAGTCTTTGCTGTGAAATGCACTACCCAGCAGAGGAAATGTAGAGGATCAGCTGATTTTACTCTGAAATAATCCAAATCACAACAATTTAACACAGGTGGAGGCCAATTAACTTGATGTGTGATTTTGAAGGTAATTGGTTATACCTGAGCTCATTTCCGATTGCTATTGTAAAGGGGGGTGGAACTAATGTGACCAAGATATTCTAGTTTTGTATTTTTAATTGATTTAATGAAATTTGTAGAATTTGTTTTTCACTTTGAAATTGTGGGTTACGATGTGTAAATAAAGGTGAAAAAAAATCTGATTTAATGAAATTTAATTTCAGGTTATAAGGCAACAAAGGTAAAAATTTTGAAAGGGGGTGTAGACTTTCCATCGACACGATGTGAGTTTTCTTAATGGTCCTTTTTGGGAGACACCGCGAGGATGTGCGAATTAGCTCGATTAAAAGTCATGTTCCATGTGTTGGACCAATTTGGGATCTTTTTAAGAAGGTATGCTGTGACGGGTGCAGCGACTGCCTTTGTCTCTCTGATATATGGAATTGTTATTTATTTATATATATATATATATATATATATATATATATATATATATATATATATATATATATTGTTACAGTTCTCGGAACCGTTTGAATACAACATACAGTTGTCCCGAGTTAGTTATGCCATTAGTATACATGCAGATAGACCCCTTGTGTGTAGTGGGAACACATGGGGGTGCGTTGCGATGGGCTTTAGTTAGGATTAATAAATCATTTTTCCCTTTTTATTTTATTTCCCCTTTTATTTGATCCACGGTACCTTCATCTCGCTTGCTTCCCTCATCTCGTCTCCTGAGCCCAAATCCCGACGAGCACTTTGGGCTGGAGAAAGGCTTCCACCGTCTACCCGCTGTCTACAGAGAATCGTTTTCTGAGGCAGAATCCCGAGGTTCGTTATAGTAGCTGCGCCACCATTCACCTTCCTGAACCCAGACACGGCGGTGTGGGCAGTCCTTACCAGTGTCTGGCTGAAACCCCACTCAGAAAGGCGGACCACATGAAGGCCCGGTCCAATCGGGACGGACAATGACGTCGGATTCGCCATGGCTCCACCCCAAACTCTGTGATCTATAAAGTACGGGACAATCCTCAGAGTTGAGTTGGATCCGAGGGAAGGTTATTGTTGGATTTGAAAGGTCGCGGTTGGTTTTTGAAAGGGAGAAGTCGGAGTTGGTGGATGCGAAGGACCTCGACCAAGCCTCTAATCTGGTCCTGCCTACTGCTCATCTCTCGCCTCTTTGGACTCCACCAGACACGATTACCACACGTGCGGTGGTGGACCGAACCACACAACTTTTGTCGGGTACTGCACCATGGAGTATCCCTCCCCCCTCGAAACGCTCAGGTACCAAAAACTGTGACCTCAACTCCCTCCCTTCCTGGCTGCAAAAGGTCCCCTTTTCTTTTCATTGGGTTTATTTTGTCCGAGTGTGTGTCTTAGAGTGTTGGTGCCTGTCCGTTGGATAATCCTGTGGAAGATCTTTATTGTTGTGATTGTTGCTTTTATTAGTCTCGCGTTAAGTCTGCACTGTGTCTGCTTTTATAAGTTGCTTGCATAATTGTCACTCCACACCTCTCATCTTCCCCTGCGTAACACACCCAATAAACCTTTTTGTTGTGCCACATGCTTTTCCTCGCTTATTGTAAATAAATAATAATTGTAGAAATGTTCCCAGCTCGCCTTTGTCTTTTCCTCCATTGGTCCAGCATGGTTCGGGTCTAAGTTTAGCCGGATCTTTATTCCCAACAATCCGTTCCTTCTCGCCGGTACGTCCTTGGCAGTGCCGCTCGGATACATCCGATCTGGAAAGGTGATCCGTAGTTGGTAGAGTGATCCGGTTTGGACAAGGAGTACCGAGGGCGTGGTTCCCCGGTGGTTAAACCGCGTGGTTGATTAGGTAACCTGATTCTAGACAGGAGGACCCTAGGTCACGTGGTTGAGTTATTGGCGTCCACGGTCGGTTAAGCGACCCGCCGCGTCATGGAATTAAATTATCCGTGAGCACGGCCTACAATTCCGGGGAGTCTGGTGGGAATCGACGTAGTTTCCCCCACCTCGTGGTCGTTCTCCGCCAGACCCCGGCCCGCAACAATATATGTATGTATGTATGTATGTATATATATATATATTATATATATATATATATATATATATATATATATATAATATATATATATATATTGTTGCGGATCCGGGGTGGCGGGATTCTCACCCGACTCTTGGCACCACCCTCACCATCGCCGTCTCCCGGGGTTTTTAACGCCGCCTGGCTCGGCACAGGCCTCGGGTCACGCGTCTTCAATCGCGATACCAACGTAATCCTTGACCTTACCAGTTGGGGAAATAGACCCCGGTTACAGACTGGTTTTGTCAGATGCCGAGCGTTTTCTGCCAGTCTGTAACCATTTTGGTTTTATATACCAATCGAACGGATCGTTCCTCGACGCGACACAAATTAATCCACAGCGGCAACTTCATCCGAATCAACCAGATTTAATGGGGAACACAACACAAGCAAAATATTCACGACAATGTTTTTAACAATCTATAACCCGTTGTTAACTAGGGTACTACGGTTTTCGAGGGGGTCCCTACTGAGATATACCTTAAACAACATGCAGACAAGACAGGCAGACAGCACGCAGACAAGACAGAGTACTTGGTTATGTTTCATGAACGAGAGGAAAGTGTCAAAAGCACGAATGTCGCTTGAAACAAGCCGATGTCCACGGATTCGAGCCCCAAGCTCGAACACGCCGCGTGGCGAAATGGAGGCGTCATACTCTTGCTCCCGGCAGCGCCCGCGCACGCAGCCTCGGCGCGTTCAAACCCCGCGAGGTCGACTGCACCAGACCGTCAGATCAACGATGGGTTTCAGCTGATTTCTCTCAAGGTCCAGCATACAAGTCCAGGCCTGGCCTGTTCACCAGACAAGGCCAAATCGGGGTGCTGGGCTCCGGCAGGCTGGGTCCATGAGATTCCAAAATGTCGTCGAGCCGTGAGGTGAGTCAGGACAACAGAGGCTCCGTCGTTAGACGCAGGTTGAACCTGTCGATCACCTCCTCTCGAAGCCGACTCCAGACTTACACCGCAGCCAGGTCCTCTCAGTTCTTTTCCACCTTTTTCTTTCCTTCTCGCCTTGAAGCCCGAGCACGCCTCGAAACCGACCGTTCCCCCAAACTGAACCACTCCAAGAGCTCTTCGTTCGCTGCCTACGAAAACCCGACTGCAGTTTTTGTACTTCTCTAGTTTCACTTCCTCTTTTCGGCGCTGGTGGCCTCAAAGCCGACTGCAGTTTTTGTACTTCTCCCAAAACTGAACTACTCCGTTTTGCTCCCCTTTAGGAAGCCGACAAACTCCTCCCCCCAACTCCATCTCCCTCTCCAGGCCACTCCCCCTCAGCCGACTGGGTGGGGCCTATCGTCCGGAGAGGGGAAGGAAGAAGAGGGAACTCTCGATCCACCACCACCGCACAAACAATAAACAGCCTCTTATATCTCCCGACACACATGTCACGTCCATTTTACCGAACAGCCAAGCTAAACATGCATTTAATGGGGGATCTGAGCTAATCCTATATTTAGTAGCCTACAAAGGGCCATTTCCGCAACAATATATATATATATATATATATATATATATATATATATATATATATATATATATATATATATATATATATATATATATATATATATACACAGTCATGCGCCGCTTAACGATGTTCCGGGCAGCGACGGATCGCATATACAACGGATCTGCCAGCTATGAAAAAAAAATAAAAAAAATGTAACTGAAAAATTCCTATCGCCGTGATGTCGGCTCGTATAAAAATAGCACATACAATTGTGTACACTGTACAGTACATAATACTTCATAATGATAATAAACGACAGTGTGGCCCTGTTATAATGCGATCGTTGAGGTCCATAAAATCAAATGTCATCGCGAAAAAAACAGGATCGTGCGAAATCGGGATTCAAGGAAATCAGCTTTCAAACTGAACCAATGTTTCCACGTTTACCTTCTAGCAAGTAAATTACCTTTGAATTGAAGAATTCCGTGAATAAATCGTTGTTGTTAGTCGAAATTAAAACACAAATTTATTTTAGTGAAGCTTTTTATGTTGTTAAAACAATCGCACTGTTCCGAAAATATATATCACAATTGACAGGTGCTCGTTTCATCATTTGTAAATTATAACATCGATGCAATGATTACATATTTATAAAATCCAAACGCTAATTATTTATTCACCTTTCTATAATTGATGCGAGAGGAGATTGTAAGCTGCTGCTAACAACACCGATGGCCATCATGAACAGCACAAAGGTAAATCTAACGTGTCTTCCGTCTCTCTTGGATGTGTTACAATTGCCGACAGTATTCAGTACAGTAACATGCTGTACAGGTTTGTATCCGAGGAGCAATAGGCTATACCATATAGCCTCGGTGTCTAGGTTTGTGTAACTACGATGTTCGAAAACGAAAAAAAAATGATGTTCGCACAACGACGACGTCGCTTAACGACAAGCGTTTCTCAGAATGTAACCCCGTCGTTAAGTGGCGCATGACTGTGTATATATATATATATATATATATATATATATATATATATATATATATATATATATATATATATATATGTATATATATGTATATATGTATGTATATACATATGTATATGTATATACATATGTATATGTATGTATATGTATATGTATATGTATATGTATATGTATATATATGTGTGTGTGTGTGTGTATATATATATATATGTATATGTATATATATATATATATATATATATATATATATATATATATATATATATATATATATATATATATATATATATATATATATATATATATATATATATATAGTGTTGTGGTTACCAAATTCGCAAACCACCATTCAGGTCCCTTAGGTGAGATATCTCGGTAAGTATATGTGTAGTTAGGCCCAAACCCGTTGTCTAGTGGGAATACATGTCATTTATGCGTGCTGCGACTCTTCAGGATAGCCGTTTTTCTTTTACTATCTTTAATTTGGACCAACCGCCATTGTTACCACCACCAACCACAACATCAACCACCCACCGCGGCGCCGCTTCACGTCACACCTCGCAACTGTCGCATCGCCACCGTTCTTGCGCCGCTTGTGGGTACCGGTGTTGGACTCGTGCAGGGCGCGCGCCGAACAGCGTGTACAAAACCACGGATTTTCAGCTCCAAAAACGGATCAAAAACGACACACGCCCACTTTTGTTCCGTCCAATCGGTGAGCGAGGGGTGATTTGGCCCCGCCTCCAGGGCGTTGGAGGGCGGTCGCTATATGCAAATTTATGGATCAAAAAGCATTCACGCCCACTTTTTCTCGGGCCAATGGGGAGCGAGGTGAAAGGTCGAAGGCAGGGGGTCAAAGATGAGAGAGCGAAGCCACGGGGCTTATATAAGCGACCGCGTTCGTCAAGTCGAGAGAGTTAAGACTTCGCAGTCGGTGGAGCTGGGAAGAAGAAGCAAGAAGGAGTTGGTCGTCGTCGTGTGCGTTGGAGTCGGAGCGAAGGGGACGGAGCTGTGGAGAGGCGGCGAGGACAGACGAGGGGGTGCTCGCGTCGTGCCGGGAGCTGCACACCAGGGAGGCCGACGGCGCGACCTGGTCGAGGTGGAGACGCTCGTCGCGGGACTCGAGGCAGAGTAGAAATCCTCCTTTCCCCCGAGCATCAGCAACCCCCTCCTGTTTCCCCCGCGCTGAGATAGTGCGACCAAGGGGGCCCCTTTCCCACCCCCTACCAGACACTGTCCGCGAGGCCCGCGGAGTTGAGGCACCATCGCCGCTCCGCGTCTCATCACCAGACGGGTAGGCCCGACCCGGTCTCGGCCTCAGGCCCGCCTCATCCTTGAGGGTGTTCTTTTTCTTTGCTTTGAGTGTGTGTGTTGTCGGCGCCGTCTGTGAAGTAAAATTGTACAAGTGTTGCCGTGTGCTCGCGTAGTCGGTATTAGCTCTGCATTGTGTTTCTTTTCCTTCTATGTGCTTTTGGTGGAATTGCATTGTGTTTCTCTTCTTTTCTATGTACTTTTGGTGGAATTGTATATGTGCGCTTTCCGTTCATCGCGAATAAATGTGTTTTGTGTTGAACTGTTTCCCGCTTCGCTTCGTCATTTCTTTCATTGAATCCTCATCTTGCTTCACGTAAAGGGTTGGTAGTGGGCTGAATACGCCCGATAATTAATCGAACCGTCGAGGTCGACGAATAACACCGCTCGGTTATCCCGATAGTACGGAACGGGTCGCTTAAGTGGCCCGTGTCCGAAGTCGACCTGCGGCGAGGTGCGATCGCCCGGTCTACCCTCCGTGTGGGTACCTAGGTAGGTCGAATTTGGCGAGCAACCCTATCCCACGCGGGGGCCGATTGGCTCGATCGCGGTGAGACCGAAAGGTCCACCCGTGACTGGTTCCCGGCGTTAGTCCGAGAGGGTCACGACTGGATTGTCCGTCCGGTGGGCGACGTGCCGCGATTCGAGTTACGTGGCCGTCAGCACGCCGGCGGGCGCGAATCCGTAACAATATATATATATATATATATATATATATATATATATATATATATATATATATATATATATATATATATATATATATATATATATATATATATATATATATATA